>NC_139345.1:36109577-36498097 GCF_055883805.1 Amblyomma maculatum | reverse complement strand
ATGCCCTCCATGTCCGAGAATGCACACAGCCACTGCCTTCTTGGCTCAGTAGAATCAATCGTTATTAGAAACACTTGTGTTTGCAGGGCTTCGTAATAGCTGTGTAGAGGGGTGACTGGGAAAAGAGGTATAAATAGATGCCTTTGTCCTTGAGTTAATTGATGGGGATGAGGTTGTAGTGAGCTTGAACATTGCATAGGCTCTAGAGAGAGAGAGTCCTGGCTCTGCTTTGCTGCTTATTTTGGTCTTCTAGAGGCATAGCCAGGGGTCATATCTGTGCTTTTTGATGTTGGACGTTTGGCACAACTTAAGTTGTCATAATGCATGCGCATGCAGTCAGAGCCGAAGGAGCGGCCACCGCCAACCACACGCAAGGTGAACGGCGAGGTGCGCCCCGACAGTGCGGCAACGACAGCTCCAGCAGCCACCCCAGCTTCAGCACCTGCTAAGACCCGGCCACCACGCCAGGATGAGGCCTCCCTGGTGAATGGCGCTAAGTAGGACGAAACACTTCGAGAACCAAGACAGACCATGGTCAAAATTTCTGCTGCTCGTTTGACAGAAGAGGAGAGAGAGTAAGGCGTGCTGGCTGCACAGCAATACGTGCCAGCGCCCCCTGCTTTGCTGCGAGAGGCATTAGGATTTCTCCAACTATTTATTTTTTGGTTTGTAATGTTCCGCGTGGCATGTTTTTTCTCACCTTGTTCATCCCCCTTTGTAAATAAACTGGAAATGAGAAAGCTCTTCCTCTCAGTCCCCCTTCTCTCTTTTTCACTCTTGCTCTGCCCCTCTTCCTCTGTTTCTTCTGCACGGTGTGGTATGTGCAGCAAGGGCTGCAGTGCATCCGCTTGTAGGTCCCTGTGGCTTGCAGTGTGTGCACTGCGCAGTTTCTAGAAGGTGTCGTCACTGCTTGGAGAAGATCTCCACGGTGAAATGTGCCACAACACTAAACAAGTACAACACCAGAAATTATAGGCGGCACAAAGCACAACTGTCAAATGTTTACCCAAATAATGAATTACATGTCGTGGTTGCATGCTAACTACAGAGAAAAAAAAATGTGAAAGCAAAGGCCGCTTTGCATACATGCATAAGCCTTTGCTACCTGCTCAGTCTAGTGCACATGTCACAGTAATCGGTGCTGTCATCTTAAATGATACTTAAACTCCCTTCACAGATTGGGAAAGGAAAAGTTTACATTTATGGCTTCATTTAATAGGTTGAGTGTTTGTGCCTAAACTGTGGGATATAAGCACTGCAGTGTTTGAATTTCTGGTTTGTACCTATCCTTTGATGCCACTGCCTCTGCAATCTTGAGGCAATGTACTTGTGTGGTGTTACATGTGTGAAGTAATTAAGGGTACATTTTTTCAGTGAACTGAATGAAGCCCCATCAATCCTGGTGTAAGAAAAATGAAGTACCAGTGTGGCCCAGGTTTCAAACCATTTGACTTATCTCGACCTAATGATGGACACTATTTTTTTTTTTTCATGGCATGTAGTGGCTTTTCATATCCACTCTTGCAAATCACCACTTTGGTCTGGTGCTGGACTAAGGCAGGGTGCAAGGCAACTTGCTGCTCCAGTCAGCAGTCCTGCAATGTGAGCTTTAGTGCCTCCGGCACGAGAAGACGGCGGCAGGAGTAAGCGTGGCACCTCGACCGACCACATGGTCGACGAGTTACACTGCTTTTCAAACATCATCGCCTTCGTCGTCTTTTTGTGCCATCATGTATACCTGTTGGAAGAAGACAACAGGAGCTGTGTGTTGGGGACAGGCTTGCAAAGTGCCCAGAGACAGTGTATGTTGGTTGTCCCTGTTGCAAGAGGCCTGCAAATGCCCCAGGCTCTACCACGCTGACCTCCAGGCTCGTAAACGAAATGAAATACCCATATTTCTGCGTGAAAGGCACGCGGAAGTGTTGTGAACTGTGAATGCGCCAATTTCGCAGAGATGTGGGAGACGCCAGCGAACGGAGTTCCTTTTTTTGGCTGTGTTGCTTTATAGCTTGTACCCCCCCCCCCCCCCCCCCCCTTTTTTTTTTGTGCGTGTGGATTATTACTTCTGTGCTCCTGTCTTCTTCAGAGGACAAGTTTCCTTTATATAATGTCGACTGCACTGTAAATATCCGAGCAGCTTACCATGTTCCTGTAAAATAAAAATTGTTGTGCTCCTTAAGGCTGTCGTTTCTGGGGTCTGTTGTACAGGGCTCAGTAAGGTGTAAAACTGAAGGTTTATATCGAAATTGCAGCCTCTGGGCCGGTAAAAACCCTCAATCCAAGCCAATTTTGCCGTTTTTTTTTTTTTTCACTCTGCCCTGGCGGCCAGGCACTGGTCCTTTGTACTGCTCCGACGGGGTTTTTTTAAAGTGAAAGGTAAAATTCGTAAATGTAACCATGCGATCTCGCCGTCCGCAGAATGGGCGACGAATCTTCGAACATTAGTGGGCCGCCTCGATTGTTCAGTAAATGTATGAGCGATAACGTAAACTGTATGAGTGTGCGCAAACACCCAGATCAAAGTCATGGGACCGCCACGTGGATTACGTTTACCGCGAAGAGTGTCCAAAGCTCCCATATATATATACATGGTTGTTCCATAAAGACAGGCAGATTTTCTAAAACTAATTTCTGAAAATTATGCGGGACATTTGTCACGTTCAATTTACTCCTTGTTTGGTGAAATGCACTTGCCTCAGCCATTGTCAGGCCTCGAATATATATTTAGCGAAAATTACTGTACGCTACCCTTGCGCATTACGCAGGGCCTGAAAGAGTACCAGTGCGCATGGGATGTTCCACTGGTATTCCGCTGCTGCGCTCGCTACAGAGGAGGAGGATGGTAGTGGCATGGTCTCCGCAATCACCTTCCCACGGGGCGACGAATGGTGTGTAGCAGTGCTGGCCAAAGGCGTTGTAGCTAATGAACCCATTTCTGGGGACTGTTGCAACATGAGTTGGTCAGGCCAATAATGCGGATTTGCCCATTTGAGGGGGTGATTATGTTGCTACCGATGTGAAGATAGATCATACTGGGGTTGGTTTTATGTTTTCTGTCGATACTAATCAATTCCGTTTTATGTGGTGCGAGTTTGAGGCCAATTTTGGTTAGCGTATCTTCAAGACAAAGAAGGGCCGCCTGAAGTTTAGTCTGCATAGAATATTTGTCTACGTAATCCGCTGCCTTAGTCCAGACGGTAATATCATCGGCATATATAGCGAATCTTGCGCTTGTGCTGATTCGTCGCAGGTAGGATGTCTACATTTACTTGCCCACCCCCCTTGATTAATCCTTACTCGACCTTGGGCGGGCAACTCAACCGTTCTCTTGCCCTTGTCTTCGTAGCCTCAGTCAGCATCGCATGCAGGTGGCCACACCAGACCCACCTTTTACGAGAAAAACCCACCTCACCCGAAGTATAGTGAACTAGAATTCTAGTACACTATACCCGAAGTCAAGAAGTCTTTTTGAATAATCTCATTGCCCATGTGGCTTACACGCCACGTATTATGGCCCGCTGGCGTCAGTATAGAGAAAATGATTACGTGTCCCCACTGTACGACTCGCGGCGGCATATCTCATCTGCTCTGGGATTGCCCTGCTTTTTATACTGAACACTCCGAGATCAAACCCTACCGCCTGAACTACCGTTCCCTTCTAGAAACTGATAACACGGAGATATTTGCCAAGTATGGCTCGCTTAGTGGCCTGATTAGAGCAATGTGATTTGAGTGACGACCTAAACAATGATTCTGTCTACTCCCCTTTATTCCCATCCATGGCCATGAGCCTTCCCATTCAATAAAGGACATTCAATCAATCACCTCCTCCCCCGGGGGGGGGGGGGGGTGATCTCGGAGGCCATTTTAGCGGCCAACGCATGCAGAGTAAGAACGACAGATGGCATTCGTGCCATGGAGGAAGGAAAAAACCTAGGAGATGCCCTGGCGTACGTCCTCCGCATTTTATTTCTCCGCGACGCTCACGTACCGCGGGCTCTTAGCAACGCTGTTGCTAGTGGCCCGACTTGGCTAACCATATATATTTTGACGTCACTTCCATGGAGGAAGGAACCCCTTCCTCCATGGGCTCTCAGTTATCTCAGTTGTTTCTTTCCTCCACTGTAGTTTTCATGGAGGAAGGAAAGAATGAATGAAAACTTTATTTCCACCGAAAAGGAGCCCGGCCGGGGAGCGGGTCAGGAGGGCCCCGGAGGTTGAGGTCAGGTGAGGTCGGTGAGGTTACAAGCACTCTTCACGGCCTCAGCCGCTAGGCGGGTCGCGTGCAGCTGAACGGTGGGATCTCCGCTCCATAGAGTTAATACAAAGACTCTAGAGGGAAAGCTGGGCAGGGAAACGAGCTTCTCACTGGTTCGCCGCCATCATCAAATTTATCATTGTGGCCAGCACAGTTTCGCTCACTGCGTCAAAAATGAACAAAGGTTTGAACAAAAGTTTTAAAAACCGCTGCCGATAACACAACTGTAGGAAATTTTTATACATTGTTTTCAAGTTTCAAGCATCTTTCAGGCACCTTCTTGGCCATAAAGGAATGATGTAGAACAATTGGAAACCATGTTTGCGAGCAGACGTAGCAGATCAACAGTAAACACACACGAGCACCCTTTGACATTTTAATGTATGCAGCACTAGCCATCCCGGATAGACCAAGGGCCGTTGCTGTGGAATTCGTCACTGTTTTTTTTTTTTTTTAATATACTGTGGTCGTCGACTTGCGCCAAAGCAAATTTCTGACATATTTTCAGGTGATCGGGCACAGAGGAGATGCATGTGCGTTCGATGGACGAAATGCATGCGAAGCGCGGAACAATCGCAGGGATAGCCGGCCTTGCGATAACAACTCAGAAGAATCAGGACACCTATGTGATGTTACAGTAGGTACGCGACGCAACATATCACAAGAAATGCTCCACACGCAACGATTCTGCCGTTGTTTACAGCACCTACTGAAGGGGGGGGGGGGGGGGGGGAATGCCTTTGAATATCAAATCTAATGCTTAATATCTGATCACTGAAAAATAAATAGAAAGTTACTAATATAGCAAACATTGTTTGGCTTATTTATATCAGAATTCACATGGTTTTTGCAAATAAAATTAAACTTGAATTTCACAGGTGTGTACCCTCCTGAAAAACCTAGTATAATTTTTAAAAAGGATTTTATGTATACCGGTTTTCTGTGCAGGAAGGACCTGGATGAAACAGGTTGGAGCTTTCATATCACTGCTAATACAGTAAACTCTCTTTTAATTCGGGTTTCGAGGGACTAGAAAAAATTGTCCGAATTTAACCAAAACCTCGAATTATTGGCAAGCCTGAACAAACTGCCAAAAATAATTTCCATCACAGTAATTTCATCTGATGAACACCTGCACAATGATATCCTGCATTTGAGATGAAGCCGAAGTAATCACGATGGTTCTTTTCCCAGTTTCATCGGTACAAGAGTGAGTTCGCAGGCCAATAATATTGCAGCGGAGCAGTGAAGCCAGTTGCACATGCCGGGGATCTCACCCAGACAGTGCACTAAATCCTTCCCAGTAATGATTGTTCTTGCATGAGCCATTATTCGATTGTCTGGCCTCAACCAAATTCTCTTTTCTGATGAGGTAAATGACACTCTGTCATCGGTTCGTTAATTCTTCGGTGTCAATACTTTGGCGTTACGGCTATTACTTAGGTGTCCCCACATGTGTGCCACTGGCACGAATGCTCCGCTGTATTACTATAGTCACTTAATGGTATCAGATAAACATCTTGTGTCCCACGCTTTTGAGTGTTGTTACTGTAAGCATTTTGTTATACGCATCCGTATCATGGTAGAAGAACAAATGGTAGCGTAACTCCCATAGAAGCCTGCGTGTCGACTCTGAGCGAGGCTTTAGTCTCCCAGCGCCCCCTGCGAACTGTGAGGCACAACAATCACGTGACGTTGCTTGTGACGTCACAGGGACGTGCTTTTGGCGGGGAATTTGATCGTCTTTTTACTTTTGAACGAAAAACAAGGCCAACAACGACGGAGGCAGAACGATGCTCGGATAAGGCAGAAAAATGGACACCGTAACTGTTCAGCCAACTTGACATGGATTTCTACAGTCAAGTTTTACGTTAACTGAAATGTTACGGCATCTTTAACCACCTTATCATAGCATCGTTCTGCCTCCGTCGTCGTTAGCCTAGTCTTTCGTCGCGCGTCATGTAAACGCATTCTGGGGCTTATTTCTTCGGGCACATTTGTGAACAAGGGCCTTCAAGTGAATTCGGCAAGCACATGGATAGAATCACATGGCTTGAGGCATTTCACTAAGGGCATAAATGAGTGAAGCTGTGCTGCATAGAAAGCCAGGCTTTATTAATTCACGATTACTTACATAGACGCTTCACGACAATGAAATCTTTAAGTGTGGGAAAGCGACCACCGCTCATTCACGTTCTTCATGAAGTCCTCGTGATAACAAAATATCCTCAGCGTAGGTCTCCTAACGAGACGCGGTGCGATTATAAAAGGGCAAAAAATCTTGCTAACAAACAAAGTACATATCAGTGTCAAAGAACAACAAAAACAAACGAACGGAATAACTAACGCTAGCGCTAGAACGCCAACCTGTAAGAGCTTAGGTAAGCAATTCAAATTGGGATTACTAGTATTTAGAAGCTAATGCGTCTGAGAAGTCAAAATATCTACGATATAGCTTTGCTCCAATAAATCTCGCCCTGTTCATGATTCCATTATTTTACTCGCGCTTCATTTGCCACTGAGAGGAGTCAATGTGAGGTTACAAATTTACAACTTATGCATTTAACATGTTCATGAGAAAGATCCCATTGACAATAGGAACATCACTGTAATAACAGCTAAAGCACGTTCAGCGAACGTTGGTGCGGTAATAGGACGCAACAAGCAAAACACGCAGCAAAGGGAGCGGAACGGAAGGTTTTGAGCAATGCGACACGCGTCTTGGGGGCAATAAAATCTCACCTTCACCGCTCAATTAAAACATGCAGCGATACGCCGCTCATGCAGACGTGTATCCGTAAAACAAGCCACCACTTTTGCGACGTGCCTGGGAGGCAGAGCTGAGCCGCCGAGCTGTGACGCAGCATTGTCCCATCGTCCGGAAATGCGCACATGCAGCGGCAATCAGTTTCTCATCGAGCACAGACAGTCTTAGCCTTGCTGTAAAGCTCTACCACAACTAGCATAATAAAATACTGACTGTTTGTTACAGATAACCCACTCTGTACGCAGCGCGCAACGATGAACGTTGAACCGGGGCCCATCCCGCGCATAAAAAAAGCTTTGGTCTGAGCCATATCTGAGCTTTGGGCAACTACGCAGCGGATAATAAGTGGCCGAGAGAGGCCGTTAGAAACAAGTTAAAATATTATTAAAAATGTGACACGTTTTTTTCTTACGCAAGAAACAAAAACTGCATTCATTCCTGAGCGAGAATATTATGTTTACTTTCTAGTTCTTTGGAGTTCTGGCAGATCTTATTTTCTGTGCGCTAGTAATTTGCCTCACAGTTCGCAGGAGCCCTCATCATCGAGTTGATGCCGCTGGCAGTAGGCAGCTGCACGCGCTTTCTTCCAAGTTGCGCGACCAGTTGTACATTGACCTTGTCCGTATTACAGACGGCTCACACTCACAATCACACTCACACTCACAATCTTCCTATTGGCCAGCGGCAAAACGGTGGGAGTGGCCGTCCTTTACATCATCGACGTCTGCTGTTTACGTCATGAACACACTTGAAGTGGTGACGTCGACTACGGGCCAATTGTGAGCGGGGGATGTGAGCGACGCGAGCCGCTCACAACTCGTTTGTGAGCGCGCTCACAAAGGAAAAATGGCGGCGGTCTATGCGGCGGCCGGCGTTCTCGTGAGGCGGTAGCGGCGGCGCCCCGACGCGATCATCGGCAAAGGACGGTGTACGAAGACTGTTTGACGTGCCGGGCGAGATGTTTCGACGCATGTTGCTACTCGAGAAGGATATAGGACAGTGACTGTGCGACGCGACGAACTGAGATAGGTGTGTGCGGCCGAGTGCGCTGTCTGTGTGGCGGCAGATAATGTGTGCACTGCGCTTTTTCCGAGCTCCTAGTGGCTTCCAAACCGCTACTGGCAACGAGGCGAACATCGGCCTCGCGCAGCCGACACTTCGAAAGCGTTTGCGGCATGCAGCAAGGCGGCGGCGAAGAAAGGCTTCCTTCGTCACGGCAGCATACCGGGCGTCGTCGGGTTTGTCGACGGCCCATCGGGCGTCTACTAGTAGCCTTGTGATGTCCCTGTTTTCAGATATGAGATGCCGACATGATTTGGGCCATGAACCTCCCTACGTGGTATCTTGGCATGATGCTTTCTTCTGGCGGCCTTCTCGGCTGCACACAGGCATGACACAGGCCGAGGAAGGCCTTCTGCGAGGCGTCGAATTCACGACAGTGAGCCGTGCTGCTCTTTGCAAGATAAGTTACGGTAGGCTCCACATGCCTCACATGTATTGCCGTTCTTGGGCTTTTATAAAAGCTGAAACGTAAGACACGTCGTACATTTTTGAAATGCCTACGTAAGAAACGAATATGGGAATGCGTGTGTTTGACGCCTGTATTGAGTAGGAATGGGGCACCATTTATACCGATATGAAGTGCAAGGCTGTCCTTACAGCAATGTTGCTGAAACTTTCAATCATTCATTGTCTGCACTCCCGTGAATGTCATCGTCAGCAAGACCTGGCAATGAGCTACTTGATGCGACTCTTCCATTGTGTCAGCAAGGCTGTTAAAGTTTATGAGGCTGTTGAGGTCGACAACGACGAAGAATGTGCTTAACAGCGTGCCATTTTCGGTTATGCTGGTGAAAGGGGCACCTGTTGGAGACATGGCTGCCAGTGTCATGGCATCCCGGTCCGGACTCTCCATAACGGCTATAGAACAAGGCATACACCTCCACAAGGTTAATGGTGGATAACTACGCAGGCGTGCTGAAGAGCCGCTTCCAGTGCTTGCAAAAATACTAGACGCTCCTCTACCAGCCAGAGCGTGTAACATGTGCCGTGTTGCATAACTTCTTTGGATGTCTTCCTGCCTGCAGACGAGGAGGGTGCTGCTGGCTTGGACAAGAAAGGGTCACATCTGTGTACCGGCTACTTGGAAGTGGGATCACTATTGCCATGCATACCTCTAGGGAAAAGCCATACAGAATCATGTTAGCCTGTTCCACAGAACCTGCCACCAGAGCTGGCTGGCACAGCTGCCCATGGTGCGGCAACAGCTGCGGCGTCAATGCCAGCACAACAATCGGCTATGATATACCACACGTAGCTGACCAACTCATCGCAGGCAGCCAAGTGCAGCGCCTTCTCGTTTCATGTCTGTGCCAGAAACCTTTGTGATAATGATGAATCTTCTCGAACCTCATCTGTCAAGTCAAATTTGTCTTCGTACCCCCCCCCCCCCCCGCCCATTCACTGTTGCTTGCAACCGTGCATGTTGGTGTTTGTGTGTGTGCCTGTGTTTGAGTACATAATTAAAGTGTTTCACAACGAGGCAGCAATTGTGATGCCTATCGGAATGGGAAAGTCTCACAGAAGTTTTTTAGAAGCACGTGTATCAACCGTGCCCCTTTATTTTCCTGCAGCGTTTCACACGCTTGAATATGCAGCAGCGAAACCAACTGCCTGCAATAGCACAGGCAGTTATTTGCACGTGCTGCACGATTGTGCTACACAGAGAAGACATACACGAATAATTTTTTAGAGCCTGTAAGCTGGCACTGTACTCATCGCAGGTCTGACACACTTCAGAAACAAGAAATGAAAGTACTGTGCATAAAACTGCGACTCAGAGGCATGACACAAAATAATAGTTGCTTAATGATTACAGGCTTGCATAGTAGTTGTCATAGGTTTGGCACATTTCAGAAGCAGGAAACAAAGTATGGCTCTTAACAGTGCAGAAACATGACACAAGTAGTGCTATGTACAATGTTTGCATAAGGTAGTCTCCATTAGTGAACCTTCCAGGACTACAGGCCTGCATATACTGTTAGGACGCATAGAAAGCATTTGCTTAATGCTAAACAGTGTAAAGCTGACAAATTGAATGCATAATATTGCGAGTTTTAGTGCTCACAGTGATTGTAGCGTACGCAGAAAAACATCACATATGCATCAAGCAAATGGTGTGTGGGCAGAAGGTATCGCTAAAAAACAAAGCAACTCACTCATGAGAACAAAGAAAAAAAAATACAGAGCACACTACAACGAAAGCTACATCGAAAGCCCTGTCACGGTGGCACTGCAGTGAATGAAGGCTTCGGGTTCAGTCACGGCAGGGGTGGAAGCATTCCCATGATCATGTTCTTTCCTAAACTATCCAGCTACATACAAACAGATGATAATGCAAGGACAGAGCTTCATTTTGGCCTACACTACATGCTTCACAGTCGTCTTGCATTTCCTAAAGAGAAACAAATAGAACCACGGAGCCTGCATGTTGCACTTTAAGCACTTTTCTCATCGATACTAGTAGGCGCCGACCGAAAACACCTTCGCAAGTTGTCATTGTCCATTTCCGTGTCAAGCGCTCCATGAAATTTTATCGCTGCAGGCCCTGGACTTCGACTGCATTCTATTAGATTTTCAGCATGCTCACGGCACTTGCACGGTACTTCGATTACCGACGACACTAAAAAAAGCAGCACCTTCTCGGGGAATCAGCTGTTTGCTTGCAGGCCGCCATGTGCACGCCATGACGCCGCCGGCGCACCCTCGCGGCAACAAAAGTTACCTAATAGCAAGTATAACTACACAACTAAGAACGCTTCAACTTGAGCTCAATGTTAATCAATACTAAAAATAGTATCTTGCCAAAATAAACCTTTGTTTGTTTTATTTATTGCGTATTAGTTGCGTCGTGTTAGAAAAAGTTAGGAGACGGTCCCTGCTCAGTTTTGTGCCACACTGTGGCATCAACGTTTGCCGAGGATTCGGGACTACTAGGGCGGAGCCACGCTAAAAGTCGCTGGTAATTGGACGATTTCGCATACTCGTCACGATTGACGTCTCAAGGCTGCGTCACAGCTTCGTAATTTTGACGTCACGCTCACAAACTTGTGAGCGGAGTCCGTAATTCGGCCCCAGTAGCCGCCCGCCGTCGGTTAACTGCACGCCGCCATCTTCCCACGATCTAAGTTGCCAGCTTCAAACCATCTTCATGTGCCAGATTTAACATGTAAAATTCATCTGGCAACCAATGAACAGTGGGATAATGGCGGCAATCACGCGGTCACTCCTCGAATGCATTGGGTGAACGGGCAGCTTTCCCTCTAGTCTTTGTATTAACTCTATGCTCCGCTCCGCAGCCAAACCACCCAGGCTTCTCTACTATCAATCTTAATGCCGGCGCCTGGGGAATCGGCGCATTGCCGTATTATATAATCTAGCGTGCCCTTTTGTCCGCAATTTTTATATTTAGAATCTTCTTCCTCCCCAGTCTGTGTTAAGAAAACCCAGACAGGACAGATGTAGTTATCGGCTTGTAATCGCCTCCAGATGCGTGCTTCATTGTTAGTGAGAGACCGATCTGGGGGAGGGTATACTTTTCGATCTAATTTGTAAGATTCTGTGATCTCATTGTATGTGATAGTGCAATCTTTAATTCCCTTGCATTCGAGCTGTTCTACCGCTGCCCGGTGGTAGAGATCTCGGGCCAGCAGGTGCGCAGCTTCGTTGCCAGGGACAGACTCGTGTGCTGGTATCCATATGATGGATATGGTTCTAGTAATGGGATTTGTGAGAAGAATCTTTTTGGCCTCCTCTGAGATCCGTCCTTTTGCAAAATTCCAGACAGCCGTTTTGCTGTCGCTGATTATAGTTTTGGCCTGTGTACCAGTGCATGCGAGCGCTATTGCGACCTTCTCAACTGTACTAATGCCACGGGTGCGTGTTGAGGCCGCAATTTTAGGTGCATCTTCTCCATTTACTACTGCCCCCGACACAGCTGCTCCGTGTCATCCGCATGATGCGTCTACACTTAGGAGAGGCCCTGACGTCATTTTCTTGAAGCCGGCGCGGCAGCGCCGCGACCGGACGCTGCAACGTCTCTTCTCCTCCTTTACCCTCTGCATTCTCTTTCTCCACGACGCTACCTAGGGCCCTTAGCAAAGCTGTTGCTAGTGGCCAGAGTTCTCATAGCAACAGCGTCGCCGTTGCTAATGGCCCGACTTGGCTAACCCTAAAATTTGACGTCACTTCCGCCACACTTTTTCCAATGCATTGGGAATGACGAGCCTGCAAGAGCCTTTCCTAATGTCTCCTAAGCTGTTTCCTTCCTCCATGGTCATAGAGTTTCTTACTCTTACCTAGAGGGAAAGCTGTGCTGCCGTCTATGGGAGTTTACATGGAGTTTCCAGACGGCCAGTTCAGCCACCATGGGCGCTCAAAGCATCATGGGCCGGAAAGCTACCGAGTGCAGAACTACAACTTTTGGCCAAAACTAATGCAAAGATAAACGTTGCTCTACCATAAATAATGTCCTAAGATTGAATATTGTGACTGTAAATTGCAAAAAGAGGGAAACAGCATGTCAGTGTGATGCTTATCCAATATAAGCGATGGTTATTTCTCCTATTGGCTTAGTTTTGAGCAGCACAAATACCAATATTTCTGACTTAATAGGCAAAATTTGAAACAGAAAAACGTTATAAAAATACTTATGGTTGTGCAATCACTTAAGGAAGTTTTTAGTGGCATTTCGGGGAACAAAAACCATTTATTGGCGACGTCTGCTTTTGCGTCTTCGCTACTATGGCTTTCGCGGTCTATGTACGCACCTTCAGATGATGATGATGACGAAAAAGAAACATTGCAGTAACGCCACTCCACGTACCCGAGAAAAACCGACTGTCCCGCAACAAGTAGCACACCGGCCCATGATTCTTAGCGCGCCCATGGTGGCTGAAGGGCAGCGCCCTCAGCTTTCCCTCTAGTTAGTGTAAGGAACTCTATGTCCATGGTAGTTTTGGATAATACGAGTTGATGATGATGATGAAAAACACCGCTTTAAAAGTGACTGGTCTTAATCAAGAAAGTTATATTAAATAACCTACTTCGTTTTAATATGCACTTTTCGGATGTCTAAATCTGGTCTAATAGCCATAGAGTTAAGAACTCTATGCTAATAGCATCCTCGATCGCCCGCACCAGTGCGCACCATATTGACTATATATCCTCGGTCAACCGCACCGCTGCGCACCCGCTGTCCTCGATCACCGGAAGCGCTCCTTGCCTGGGCAGTTTTTCGAACTCGTTGCTTTCCTTCCTCACGCACCCAGAAAATCGGTGGTTCGCAGGGAAGCACTGCGGGACGCGCGCTGCATGGGAAGCCGCTTTGCCCTGCTCGATATGCTCGCGCCTCTGCACGCTGAATGACGCGATGAAGAAAAATAGTACGGATGATTGCCGCAATCGATAAACTGCTGTCAAGATAATGTCTGGTTACGAAGACGGTATGACAGTCGACATCACACAGCGTAAACACAGTGCTTGAAAGTCGACCAGTTTTCTCGTCGGGTCGATCATCTAGCGCCTCAACGATAGCGAGCGGTTGTTTACGATTCCCTGCTTAACATCGCAGTGTGCAGAGCCTTTGATACGTCGATCGTAACGTACGACATATGTGCCTTTGAGATGTGAATTATGTCATTGATATGCAGTTCCGAAAGCATTTCTGGGTGAGCAGGATCGAACGTCTGCTACAATATTGTGACCGGCACGGCTATGAGTAGTCGTGCTTTTAAGCTAGCGGGGCCCCTACTCACAGAAAACGGCTAAAGAACACGTCCTTTAATTTCTTGATTTTGAGTAATCACGACTGCGTGCGTAATGACTGGATTTAACTCACTTGTGGTATGCGGGAAACAAAAAGTAGCGAACAAGCCGTCACCGTAATATTTAGCATATCAGAAAAGTACACTCTGTCATAATGGAACGTGTAGCCGCTTCCATGACAGCATTCAGTTCTTTTACAGACAATGCCGAATGATAGATACCTCGTACCGTTGATGTTGTTGCTTTCTGCAACGGTATGTGGAGCACACGGAGTTTGGTGAGATTGCAGCAGACAATCAAATTCGCGCTCCAGAAGAATGGTGTCGCTCTCGCTGCATGCATGCACCTGCGGGGTGCATTTCGTCCTCGATGTTGATCTTTCTCAGGGTACCACCGCCGCGGTGCACAGCTAGGGCACTGCGCCGGTTTTGGGGCGACCCGGTGCGCGGTGATCGAGGATGCTATAAATACGTGGTGTCCAAGTTTTGGCAGACATTGATTGCATCACGGCCAGGCTTGTCAAGTGAATTTTGACTTCCGGGTCGTTTTTTGGTTTGGTTTGTGCTGGAATCGCTTGCAGGCGGGCGATTGTGACCTCCATTCTCTTGATATTTGCTCCCAATTTGCTGGGAATGTGGTGTTCCGCTCGGCTTCCAACTACAGCAACTCAACTAGAACGCGATAAGATGTTCGGAATGCCGTCGAGTTGTGAACGGCGAAAACAGTTGGCCGTTGCGATCCGCGCTGGCTGACCGTCGACAGCGAGTTGCACGTGGAACACGAGGCTTTATTTTGAGTATTTTGTCAATGGCAAGTGTTGGATAGCGCTGTGAAAGTTAGGAAAGTTTGTGAAGTAGGTTGTTTTCTCTCGTTTAGGAGCACCAAGTTATCGCTCGGGCGACTAATTCGGCTATGCGCTACATGCTGTGTTCGCATGGTGATGATAGCAGCGAGCGGTCGTTCCACATCTTCAGAAGGTTCGCAAATTGTGTTGTTTGGCCTCCATCAGTACAGCGTGATATGATATTATAAATACTGAGCAATTTTCTCCCCGGCCGTTTCTACTGTGGGATTCGGGCTTGCTGCGGCTGCCCTTTGCGCGGCCGCCGCCCGCTTCCCAGTTGTTCTCCCCGTTCCCTTTCTCCCGCCTGAGGCGGCGGAGAGGGGCTCGAACGACTTGTCACTGTCGTTCGGGCCACAGCTCCGCCCTGGCGTTCCAGTGGTGGTTCTCATTGGCGCCTTTTGGCGGGAACACGGCACCGCTTCGACAGCCGCGCTCGCGCGGCTGTCCGAGCGGAGCTCAGGGGAGACTCCTCCGAGACATCGCAAGGTGCGTACGCAACTGTTCTTGTCTGCCGGCCTTTGTCCGCGCAGACCAGTGTGTACTCGAGTTCGTCTGCTCCGGGTCGTACCTGAGAGCGCAATTCGAGCCTGTCGATCGTGATCCAACGATCCGCGACAGGCGTACCTTGCGGTGGTTGCCCACACTCTCTCAAAGGAACCCTTTGGTCACTGCGAGAGAGATCACAGCACGACCTTGCGTGCTTGCGGCGCGCACTCCGTGTCACTTCGTGCGCGCAGGGGAGCCTAGCTCCTCGCGCGCTCCCTTGACACGGTGACTGCGTATGTGTGTGTATGTGCGTTTTGTATATATGTGTATGTGTGTGCGTACGTGCGTGTATGTGCGTTTGTAAATATGTGTGTGCGTATGTGCGTTTGTAAATATGTGTGTGCGTGTGCGTGTGCGTGTGTGTGTGTGTGTGTGTGTGTGTGTGTGTGTGTGTGTGTGTGTGTGTGTGTGTGTGTGTGTGTGTGTGTGTGTGTGTGTGTGTGTGTGTGTGTGTGTGTGTGTGTGTGTGTGTGTGTGTGTGTGTGTGTGTGTGTGTGTGTGTGTGTGTGTGTGTGTGTGTGTGTGTGTGTGTGTGTGTGTGTGTGTGTGTGTGTGTGTGTGTGTGAGCCGCTGGAGGATGGCGTTTCAATAAACGTCTCCTTTGTGAACTTGGAGGTCTGTGTCCTTGCAGCGCAGTGCTCTCCTTCCTTTGGAGGTTGAGTGCGCGCTGCAGTGTTTCAGTGTGCGCGTGGTGACGGCTGATCGGGGCTTCGGCTCGCGCGACGCTCGAACCCGCGGTGGTTGGTGGCCTATGACCACGTAGAAACCACAACTGGCGCCCAACGTGAATTGTCCGTGGCTCCATGAGTCGTTGGACAGCACATCGGCCGAGCCGGTCGCCTTGACGATCAAGCTCATGCGCCATGCCTGCCGCCCCCTGCGCGGCACTCGGCAAAGGCACTGAAACACGCTACATGGTTCTTCGGACCACCCTGCGGTGCGACCGTTGACCATATGCCTCCGCTGTTTCAGCTTTACGCCGTTGCGGAAGCAATGTGCGCGACGCTGCCGCTGCCGGCATCTTCGCACAACAGCACCCGTACCCCACTTGCAGACATTTCTGTTCGGGGAACGGCGAGGCGTCGGCCGGGCTCCCTCTGGAAACCGGACCGACAGCGCGCTCAGTTGGCTGATGCGGCTCCTTGAACTTGCGAGCCGGCTGGCGCGCCGTTCTCTCTTGGTACAGCATTTCGACTTTTCGGTGCAGTATCTACAGGGGAGAACGAACGTGGTAGCTGACGCGCTATCCCGTGCCCCACTCGCCCGCGGCGGCGTCTTTACGGACGGCGGGCGAAGGGGGCGAAACAGCGGACGAGCCGCAGATCGGCACGGAGGGGACGCCCGCAGACGGGTTCCCCATTCCGCTATCCGGGTAAGCAGCGCTTCGCAAAGCAGGCGAGGGTGAAAGCTCTTTGTGAGCACATCTGAGACGCCGATGCCAGCGGAAGTTTTGCTGCGAACCTGCGGGGGGACGAAACCAGGCTCTCCTTTGAGATGACTGGGATCGTTTTCGGTCATGAAGAGCTACGACGGTCCAGCAAAATGACCCGTTTTGTCGCGATGTCAGCGACGGTCTCTGGGAGACGAAGCGCCGTTACGCTGCTTGTATTGCAGCGGGCGCAGCGCCGTTACGCTACTTGTATTGAGCGGGCGCAGGGGGGCACGAGCCAGCGTGTGTCGCGGCGTGCCCCGGGGATTCATGTTTGCTGGGCCATGACGGGCTCGCGCTGAAATCATAGCCACGGATGATGAGTCCATGAACCACTTGAAGTGGCTATTCCCCAATGTCTGAGCGGCGCTCTGTTGCGTTCTCTCACGACAAACCATTGGCTGGTCATCTGAGTGGCTCCAAGGTTTCAAGAAACTGAGTCAATCGGTGACTGCAGCCCGGCATGAAGCGCGACATTTTCCGCTGTTGCCGTTCCTGCCATGTCTGTCAAATGGAGAAGTCGAGGGGTGGCAAGCCACCGGGCATGACGAAACCAACTGACAGTGTGCGTCCGTGGCAGATGGCCACCTGCGATTTCATGGGGCATTTCCCCAGTAACAAGCAGGGGCTCATTGCTGGAGAATCCCCCTATGGGGAAAGCCAGCCGTGCCTACATCGCAGACCTGAAGGCCCATGCGTAACGGTCTGACGAGCTTGCGCTGGTGCCCATTGTCACCACAGGCAAGTGCCAAGGCACAACCGATGCGGTGGAACGCAGCCGTGCCCCGCACCGGTACAAGGTGAGGCGACGTTCACCTGTGTGATTGATGTCGGACGACGGGCCTTTTCCGCAACCGAAGGCATACCGCCTCACCGAGCGAGCTTGCTCGTTTAACCCTACCCGGAAGCAAGGTTGGTCTCCCCCTTTTCTGGCTCGCTCAGTTCCAGCCTGTGTGCTTTATTATTATTTTTTTTGTTTTGTTTTGTGTGCCTCTGTTCCCATTTTTCGCTTTCTTCTGTTTCCATTCTTGCTTCTTAACTTGTAAATATTGTACAGTGAGTGCCTTCTTTTGTACAGCGCGTCATCTCTCTTCTTTTTTTGAAATTGCGAGGGTTGCTCATTAGGCAGCTCCGACGCGTGGCCTTTCCGGTGTGTGTGGAAAGGAAGTTGGGGCCGTTTGGGGACGGGGAGCATGGACGATGCCCCTTTCACCCAAGGCCGCCGCGGTTGCGAAGGTGCTCGGGACAGGTTCGCCGCGGAAGGTCGGCATCACCCTTTGGTGTGTGAGTGGCTGTGCGTGTGCGTGCCTGGGCGCCTGGGCGTGGAGGCGACGACGCCGCGCCATGTGTGTTTGCCGGCGTGTGCGAAGCGCGGTGGAAAGGAAGCCCCGCGCGGTCTTCCCATGTGCGTCTTGGATCGCCACGGAGCCACGGACTTTTCACACCCGGGGCCCCTTCGGCGTGTTCGCTGTCCCTGCACCTAACCTGTACAACCACCGACCGAGATCGTTTGCAGCCAGGGATGAACGCTGGCCACCCAGAAGTCAACGAGCGGTGAGTCACCGCAGGCTCCCTGAGCTGCACCGACGAACTTTGGAACTTATGTACATAGTTGTGTTTGTACATAGTTGTGTTCTGTACATGATTGTGTTCTGTACATAGTCGTTGCTTAGCCTCCGCAACTTTGTACATTATTCTTCAGGTCATCTTGTTCATTTTTTTTTTTTTGTGCGCCTTGCTAATGTTTGTCTTTCTTGAGTGTGTCTTTTCGAGATCGTTCTTGCTGGAACTGAAGTGTAGTTGACTTGTTGCGTGAGAATAGCATTCTTTTCCTCATGCTGGGGACCTGCCGCGTGCTTTCACTGATGGGTAGGAGGGCAATTAAGGAGAGGAGGATGTGGGATTCGGGCTTGCTGCGGCTGCCCTTTGCGCGGCCGCCGCCCGCTTCCCAGTTGTTCTCCCCGTTCCCTTTCTCCCGCCTGAGGCGGCGGAGAGGGGCTCGAACGACTTGTCACTGTCGTTCGGGCCACAGCTCCGCCCTGGCGTTCCAGTGGTGGTTCTCATTGGCGCCTTTTGGCGGGAACACGGCACCGCTTCGACAGCCCCGCTCGCGCGGCTGTCCGAGCGGAGCTCAGGGGGAGACCCATCCGAGACATCGCAAGGTGCGTACGCAACTGTTCTTGTCTGCCGGCCTTTGTCCGCGCAGACCAGTGTGTACTCGAGTTCGTCTGCTCCGGGTCGTACCTGAGAGCGCAACTCGAGCCTGTCGATCGTGATCCAACGATCCGCGACAGGCGTACCTTGCGGTGGTTGCCCACACTCTCTCAAAGGAACCCTTTGGTCACTGCGAGAGAGATCACAGCACGCCCTTGCGTGCTTGCGGCGCGCACTCCGTGTCACTTGTGCGCGCAGGGGAGCCTTGCTCCTCGCGCGCTCCCTTGACACGGCGACTGCGTATGTGTGTGTATGTGCGTTTGTAAATATGCGTATGTGCGTTTGTAAATATGTGTGTGCGTGTGTGTGTGTGTGTGTGTGCCGCTGGAGGATGGCGTTTCAATAAACGTCTCCTTTGTGAACTTGGAGGTTGGTGTCCTTGCAGCGAAGTGCTCTCCTCCCGGTGGAGGTTGAGTGCGCGCTGCAGTGTTTCAGTGCGCGCGCGGTGACGGCTGATCGGGGTTTCGGCTCGCGCGACGCTCGAACCCGCGGTGGTTGGTGGCCTATGTCCACGTAGAAACCACACTACTAAAGGCAAGTTTCTACATATAACTACAGCCAATGCAATATCATGGTAAAGATCAAATGCTTGAGAGGGATTTTTATTTATTTCGTGATCCTCCGAATGTTTTCACTGACTGACTGAACACATGATGTTAGCCATGGTACAGTCCTTTGGCATTCTACCTCCTACAGTTTTCAGAAGAAAAAAAAAAGCACATGTAAACAAAATCAGTTGAGCTGTTAAAGGAGTATAGACACCATTTTTTGAAGCGTCGGAAGGAATACGATTGCTTTCCTGGTTATACAGAGATGCTCCCCAACCTCGCACGTTTCCGCGAAGATATTTTAATTTGATTTTAAAAACAAGCCAGGCAAGTACTCCATTTTTCAAAACCCATTGGCATCGATATCTCTGTGACGAAAACGTGTACATAGGTAAACAACAAGACGTCATCAAACAACTGTGACGTGGAGTCGGCAAAGCAAAGAGCAGTGACGACACATGGCCAGACTCGAACAGCGCCGCCGCCGCTTCCGGCCGTGACCTGAAGCGTGGCCCGCATGGAGCGTTTTTTGCACGCGAAAACGCGTCGCACGCCTGACGCCCCCGCCGGCGTCGACGATTTCACTCCCGCATGGTCAGCAGCCGAGCTATAGTGCTCTAGAAGATTGGGCAGTGTGTCGACCGCGCCGCGAAATGCATGGGAGCGAGGGGCCGCTTTTGCGATGACGGAGGCGCCGCGGCGCAGAGGGCGCCACCAGCAACTGGTGTGTCAGCCGTCCGAGCGCCCGCGTATGCGCGCTGTGCGGCGGGGCGGATACCGCGCGGACTGTACGTTCTTGTTTGCTTGTACGTCGTCTCGAGCTGTTCGCGACAAGATTTTACAAATATGCCGGTTAACGGTGCTCAGTACTGTTAGATCACCTAATTTATTTTCCATTTTGGCCGTCGGCAACACCTCGAGGAAACAACATGACAGGAGTTGGCTCCGAAGAAAACAGCTTGGAGAGGGCCGGCGTACGACTCGCACAGCACGCTTCACTCGCCGTACAGCTTGCTTTAGCATTCCTAAAGCACCTAATTCACGTCCAGGAATGTAGTCGTTTTGAAAAGAGGGCAGTTTGGAGGCAGGATGTATGAAGAAGTGAAACATACAACACGTGCGTTCGAGCGCTGACTAAAACCCCATTATCAAAACAGTCCAAAATGGTATATTCCGTTGTTTCCCACGCCAACTATGCCGACTACAGTACGTCACTGAAACCACAAGAGAAGTCGGCATTCAGTTGGAATGAATTAAATGTGGCATGGAGGTAGAGATGACCTAATTGTTCAAGAAAATGTTTCCATTCTAAGGTACGCAAGCCACCGGTAATATGCAAGTCATTGCCTCCAGAAAATCGCTCTAGTCCTGTTTTATGTACATACAAAATAAAAAAAAAATGAATAGCTTTGAAAAAGAAATAACGACGGAAAATAGAGGACGCAGAGGCTATAGGGTATACGCTTATTCGCTTCCGCTAGATCATCCTTCTGCGAAAGAGAGGTTGTGAGGCCGGCATGGTTTCTCACCACGAACAAAAATAGTGTTATAGGTTCGAAGCTAGGTCGCAATTTACTCAAAAATTTGCCTCGATGCACGGTCCTTTTCGGCTGCTTTGCACTTCAGATTTTGAAAACTTCCTGTAAAATGTGAAGGTTCAAAAAGTTTACCTACTTGGAGCACCAGAAAAGCTCCCACTTGAAGCAATAAAATTTATAGCGTTTTTGCGGCTTCGCTCTTTGCGAAGTAAGCGAATCACGACAAGAGTTCCCAAAAGGAAAATAATTAAATTCCCTTGGAAGTATTGCACGTGTAATATCAACCTTGTTAACAATTATAGTCTGGTTAGTACTGCAAAGAGCACCCGCGGCAAGTAGCCCGATTATACATAGTCCGGTAAGCAGTAGTGTATATCCAGTCGATTACTCATATTTCATACCACACACTCAAAGAATACACACGTATTATGTCCGCATTTGATTTCGGCATTATTTTAATTGCTTGTGTATTAGGTGTTCGTCATCTTTTTCGCATTTTTCCGCTTTCTCTCGGTGCGCGCCAAGAACTGCATCATACCTGCCAATTCGACGCGTAATTATCAGTGCTTTTATTTTTGTTTGTTTGCTCTCTACCATTTGATGCCAGTAAAGCGTCCGCACTCAAGTGCCCACTATGAACGTATTACGTATGTGACAGGTTTAATTTTTGACATTTTATTTGAAGTAATGCCGTAGCTGTACTTGATTTTTGTTGTTTTTTTCATCTAAACAGCTGGTTCACCCTTTGGTTAGTGGCACGCAAACAAATATCCGTGATATACGTATATGTTAACGAACATAGAATAAATCCTTGAGTCGCGTATACCTTGTTTATTTTTTTTTTTTGCCGGTAAATACCACAGTGCTTTAAATTAGTACGGTAGTGAATAAATGTGTTTTGCTCGCACACTGTATTTGTAATTTATATAAGCGGTGATTAGGGCACATAAAGAACACCGATTAAAGAGATATATTACAGATTACTGACGATTTAAGATAAACGTTGTTATGTATTAATAAGCGCGAGCTGCAAAATGTAAGCAGGTGTTCGTAAATAAGGTTTGTAAAAAATAAGTTCCTAAGGAGGCATTACGAAGCCCCGATTCGCATGTACACTGTTTTTCTCCGCGTGTTAATAGCGCTCCCGGGCAGTAGCCTTTATTCCCTTACGGGAAACACGAATGCAAAACACCACGCTTCGTTGCAAACATTAAGTACAAATTGCTCATCTGGACGATTTGTAACTGTCCGCAGGAAGAAGAGAGTTTCAGATGGCGATTCAAACATAGCGCGCTGCTCCGAAGGACTACCCAAGCGTGCCCAATGTCTCCAGAAAAAACGGCAGGGATCAGTTTAAGCCCCTGGAATAAGTCGCCTCTTTATTAATTATTACACTAATTGCGTAGCGTCTGAAAATCGCTTCAAAGAGAACCGCACCCCTCCTCTGTACCCCCGATATCCCGCGGCCGCTACGCGCCGAGCGGCGAACGTGGCACCCCTGTTGCACGTCGCGCCTTCTCGCGGGAGTCGGTTCTTGTCATCGCAAAAGCGGCCCGCTCTCCGGCGCCGGTCGTCACACTGCCCAATATTCTAGAGCACTATAGCCGAGCGGCGTTTTTTTTGCCGCCCAGTTGCGCGACGCACGCGCCCCCATCCGGCCGTGCGTAGAAGGTCGCGAACATCTTGTTTTCCCTGTCGCCGCAAGCTTCAAGTTGTGGTTTCCTCTCTTTCTTCTGGGTGAGGTGTGTCAAGAAAACAGGCAAGGGATCACTTTTAACAGCTATGGATCTAAATGCAGAAGCCATAGCACCAGGGAGGTATCAGAGGTCCGCTGGCAAGGCTAGCAGCTCATAAACAACCTCCGAGCTCAGCGTAAACACTCATGGCCCCAGCGGACGGCGCACCTTCACCGAACTCTAACCTAAAAACCTAAAAAAAAAAGGAAATGCACGGTGCCCGATGCCCGGACCTTGCTGTCCTCGCCTCGTGCGCCTCCCCGACTCCGAAAGACTACATTGCTGCTCGGCCGTTCTGGCCGAGAAACCCGAAACCCTCGGCGCCGTCGGAGCGCCAAACCACCGTCGTTTAAAACCCCTTGATACTTTGGAAGTTACGCCAACGATTGAACTTTGCCGCCGCCGCGCTACCTCCTCGCCTCCTCCTCGCCCCTTGCGCGCCCCTTCGCTGAAGGCCGGCTCTCCGCCCGATTTCCTGAGCGACGATTGGTCTCCCTGCCGTTGCCATTGGAAACCGACGCGCGTCCGGCGTTTTCCTTGTGTTTTCTTTTTCCTTCGCGCCATTTTTCCCCCAGTCTCGGCGAGCGAATATTGCGCGCTGTGCTTTTATTGCAGCGTGCAAGCTCTATGCCGTGCTGTTGCGCGTACAACTGCAGCAAGCGACCTGAAGATGGTTATGCGGTATTCATGATATCTCAAGGCAAGCGTGACGGCTCGCGCACGAGTCAATGGATTCACAAGATTAGTCGAAAGACGTTTATTCCTAGAAACAACAAAGTTGTTTGCGACGTCGAGTGCCTTTCTCACTCCCCGTAATAACGCGTCACCTGACGCTGCGTTTTTTATTCCTGCTTGCTGCTCAATATTTTTGCGGCGGCAGCATGTTCATTGTATAAAAATAAGGTTGTCCTCTGCGGCATGCTGAATATTCTGCGAGGCTCCAAGGCTCTATCATTTAACACGCTTCGACTTCTGTACAGTGAGAAACAGGGCGCTATAATCTGCTTTTTGCTGTCAGAAATAACTGGAAAATTACAGTCTCTCGATTGCATTTGTCGCGATTATGCTAGGATCCCTGGCCTCCTTCACTAAAAATCAAAATTCGGGCTTGTAGAGGAGCTAGCCTTTCCAGCTTTTACTTGTAGTGTGCGTCGGTTACTCGGGAGCATTGAATGCTGGCCCTGAAAAACTGTTTGGCAAGTAAACCCGAGGTATTGCGGGTAATCTGCACTAGTTAGGTCGTATGGCATTTTTTTTTTTCAATTCTTGAATGTGTCTTGCCATGCTTCGACGCACGCGTGGGTTAAAAAATATGCGTTCGTTTTATCAGGGATACGGCCAATGTGCAGGAGGTGTTCATATGATCACACACTTCTCTTTGACCATGACTACAAGGCGTTGGCAGGTTACCTTCGCTTTGAAAGATGGAGCTCTAAAAGCGCGATTCCGCGTATTCATTTATTGCGAGAAAAGTTATCCCATCGATGTCAAATCAGCCGGAATCATTGCATCAATTTTCTGTATTTACGAAACTTAAACAATCAATGATGATTATAGTTATTATGTAAAAATAGGGGAACATTTTGCGAGCAACAATTCTTAACACTGTAACATATTACTCATTTCAGTTGTATGCAAGATTTTTTTTTCACCTAGCCTGAGTAATTATCTCATCGCTCTATGTTCTAGCTACATTTCACTGAAGACCAGTTTGAGCCGCCAATATTACACGAACTCGAAAAAAAAAAACAGACCAAACGCAGTTCCATCAATTTTCTCTCACCGACCTGTCCTGAAGTAAAGGAAGCCTCCTCGACAGAGACATGAACCTCGCGCTGATAGTAGTCAGTTATTTCTGTGGCTTGCTCTTTTCCCACCTCCATTTATGAGAAAACAAGAAAGTATACGAATTAAAAGTCAATGTATAGTTGTCTCGTCAGATATTATGAGATAATAGAGATATGACTGACAACGTAAGTCAATGAAAATTGAAGTATATCAATGGGTCATGCGACGGCATCAGATTAAATAGTGATGGTTATGAATAGTGATAGGTAATGATGGTGACTGTTACGGATAATAATAGTAAATTATAGTAATAGGCCCGGATAGTGAGGTGATAGTGTTCGTTGCGGATAGTGACAGTTACGATAGGTCTCTGGCATTAGTAGATATAGTGATAGATAGGATAGCGATAGTTAATGAATTGGCAGTTATATGCTTTCTCATTTCCGCACGTTGAAGACCTATGTGCACCTTGTAATTTTTTTATTTGATTGTTGCGTTCAATGAAATCAAGCTCTTTTACACAGCGCATGAGACCACAGCATGCTTGCCCCAGAACTTCAGTGTATCGGCAATAGGGCCCACCACTTCTCCCAGTGTACCCTGCTGTCTTTTAACCACACGCGAAGTCAGTGAGTGGCCGCGTACTCATAAAATTATTTAATCCCTCCATCAGCATCATATCAAGACTGCCGTGGCTAACCTGTTCCTTGCCTCGAAGCAGCAAGGAACAGCTCAAAATTTCGTTTTATACGAAATTAACTAATGAACGCAGATTATCGCGGATCGCTAACTAGCACAGTGCCATTACACTTGGCCTAAGCTTTCCAACGGTATACGGTTCGGTGTTGCAGCTAAAATTTAGATTTTAATTGCAATTTACTAACTATCAATTAATTTGGCCCAGTAATTGATTGAAATACATGTACAATTAACCAATAATCCAATCTCATGGTTGATCACGTGACATATACTATGCTTAGAGAGATAGCTTGACAGTAGCGAAATAGACTAAGTCCTGCTTTAACCTTCTCTAATCTTGAAGCTCAAAGCACCAGCCTGGATCGTTTTCTGAAGTTTTACCGCGGTGACAGATTTCACGCTCTAAAAAAAACAAACATAAAGTCAGAGGCAGTACTAGATTAAGTGCACAAAGTAAAACCTTATCATGAGACTTAAAAAGTGTCTGTAGCACAGAACTCGCCTGAAAGCTTTGTTTATCAGTATTCCCCATTCAAACAGTTCTAAGAAGAAAGCAATCAATTCATGAACTTTACTATAGGCATTCTCAATGCTTTTCTCGCAATTTTTCAAAAATTTTGTGCACTCCTGGAGCGCAGACCTGGCCCGAAAGCTCGCGCTTCACTCACTGCTGCGGCCGGCCGGCGGGCGTCAGGGGGAAAAAGCGTGTCGTGCGCAGCGCTCGCCGCCGCCGCGCGAGGAGAATCGAGGAGGAAAGCGCGGCGCGGAGGAGAGTGTCGCTACTTTCAAATTATCAAGGGACTTTACCGTCGTTCTTTCCGCTCTCGCGAGCTTCTCTCTCTCGGCCGGCGTGGGCGTGGCTCCAACCGGAATCACGTGACTGCTGCTCCGGCTCTCATTGGCCCTCTGCCGCTGCCGACTTCCGGCGTCGGCGCGTCGTCGGCGTTTTTATCTGTTCAGCCAGATCCCAACGATTTGGCAAAATCGTCCTCTCCGGCGGCAAAAAAACGCTCCGCTGCCGTCGACGCCGGCGAATCGCCCGGAAAAACGCTCCATGCGGGTCACGCAGAAAGAACTCCGCTTCTGCTCGCTTTACTCGATGGCTTCTCACCGTACCTCACCGGTACCTCCACCGGTGAGGTACCTACGTATCTCACCGGTGTACGTATGGAGACTGCCTGCTAAACTCAGGCCCCAACAGCATGCCTGCACAAGTGCAGGGCTTACGGCAACGGTGCCTGTCGATGGCGCGCCGGGAACATACTGCGCCGCTCCCCGCCTACCCTAGACGTCGCTAGCCCTAGCTGGTTTCACATCGAAGCGCCAGCGAAAGGCGCTTCGGAACGAGCTAACGCTGTAAAAAACGTCGGAGTTTAGCGTCGCTTTACTGGCAAGCCCATCTCGTAAAATAATTTCTTGCTTTGCGCGACGCGTTCAGCAGCGGAGCTAGCTGACATCAGGTGCGTCGCACCGGGCAGCAGCTGTCGGAAAAAAAAAGAAGTTCGCTTGTATCACTGTAAATATTTCTACCAGGACCTCCGTATTGGCCGAATAATCCTCGCAATTTAATCATTTCATTTTCATTTTATTTTATTTTGAAATGAAATGAGATCGTGACTGATAGTCCTTTGTACAAATAGCTATGTAAGCGAATGAACAGCGATCTGCGATAGCTAGATTACCGATAGCGGATGCTCGGGCAGCTATGACTTGGGAGCCGATCGCGGCGGCCACGGCTATAGTGTTCTAGAATTGGGAAGTGTGCCGTCTTCGGCGCGCCGCAATGGGAGCGACGTGGTCGCCGGAGCGATGAAAAGCGTAGGTGGCGCTGTCAGCCGTAGGAGCGCATCACAAGCGCGCGCGGCGCAGAGGAAACGCTTGGGGCGTCTGCTTCTGCGGCTCGTTTCCTGCGTGAATTTTGTTGCATCGCGTTGCTTCTCTGGCTGTGTACTATGGCGCGTTGTTGAGCGAAGAGCGATGATTGGTCAAGCAGGAAAACACATGTTTGCAGAGAGCACAGTAACAGTTCCGTCCGTCTCGTATGACTTTCGCCCCCCCCCCCCCCCCTTCTTTTACTGAATGCTCTTTTCCTTCCTTTCGTTCTTTCTTCTTGCTCATTGCGCGCTCTTTCTGCTGCCTTCCCTATTCGAACCCTTCCCTTCTCGAAATACACTCAAAGCATGGTTGACTCAAAGCATGGTTTCCTAAGCAACAGCACAGCGGAAGGCCTTCGGGTAACTTTGCAGTCCACAGTCGACCTCGTCGACTACTTATCTGCAAAATGCGGTTTTACATACATTATCACATCGAGACTAAGCCAAGACAAACTAGAAAACCTCTTCGGCATCGTGAGGCAATTTAATGGCTGCAACGATCATCCCACGCTGGCTCAATTTTTAGTGACAGTTAATGCCCTGGCATTTTACAACTTAGCGAAGCCCCCAAAGAAAGAAATTGTAATGCTGAAATTGTAAATGCCTTACTTGGAATTAGCCGTACAAGCGAGAAACCTACCCAGCTTCTTTCAAATCCTATTGATGAGCTTGACCGTTTGGTTGACGAGGGAAGGCTCGAGGAGGTCGAAGCTTTTGAATTCCCTTCCTTCAGATGACCACAGATACGTCACTAGGCACAGTTCTAACCGTCTCATAGCTTATATTGCAGGATATGTCGCTAGAAAGTTCATGAAGAAGTCAAAATGCAGTATTTGCTCCGCTTATCTCATTTCAAGCAAATCGTGCGCGGCACAAAAAGAAGAAAATCAATTTATCTCAAACTTCGACCACGGAGGTCTTCTTTATCCGTCCTCGGAGCTTGCAAAACTCGTGCACACGCTGGAAGAGTCTTTCAAGGTTTTTTTTTTTTTAGTTCAAGAAAGATTAACGCAAATAGCATGCGTGAATTTGCGTTGTTTTTGCAAAGCGCATAGGTTTCCAAGCTTGGTTGCCCTACTCATGACAAAGAAATGACAATGCATAGTGAAGTTCTACGTCCTCATGCTATTGTGTTTTTATGCCAAGTCGCTAAACCAAGAGCAGACCTCTAAAGCAGAGCAGGTAAAGCACCTAAAGCTGAGGAGATGCAAGTAATCGTGTTTGAGAACTTTATTTAATCATTCTGCCTTTCTCTTGTGTGTTTTCAAATTTAGCAGCTTAATTTATTCACGGTCTAGTACAGTTCATTAATATTCTCATATAGTTCTGTACAGTTTTATACGTTTGTACCATATTCTTGCACTAAGTCGCGATTTTTTTTTTCCACGTCGTCCATTGTGTGGTTTCGTTCATTGCTATGTGCTCTCATTCATTCATTTCGTTTTGAGTAGAACTGCCAGTTCATATGTATTCGCCCACATTTAAATAAAGTCATCAGTAAGCGCTGGCATAATTTCTGTCTTCAAGCAATCTTCGCATACCTCTATTTACATGTGGCGCAAAAAGTACGCTAGCCTAGCCTAAAACACCATTCACTGCGTTTTCAGTGCGTGCGAGCGTCGATGGAAGACTTCAGTCTATCCCGCATAAACCGGTGCATCCAATATTAAAAATTTACATGACCATAGAAATACGTTGGAGATTCGCCATTGAACATCCCGCTAGTGTTCGAGAAATAAAGTACCCAATACGTTCAGGAAATATATCTTGCCGTTGCTTGTCAGTTCGTCGGCAATCTGTATCTTACATTGCCTGCATGTGTATTGCCGTTCCCTGACGACGGCCGCTTATTTTATAGGGAACTAGTTGTTTTGTTCATGAACATAACCGTTTTAATACATCTAGACAAGCGTGTGGGAGCTAAAGCTACACAATTTATTGCTACGCGCCTTCGGAGTCCGATTAAACTAGCGGTGACGAAGGCGGTTCACCCAGCTGTCTGCTCCGCGCTCACTGCGCTCCTCCTGCACACAGCGCCCTCTCTCCTGTCATCGCTGAAACGACCAGCTCGCCGGCGGCAGACGGCACACTTCTCAATTCTAGAACACTATAAACCCTTTACAGCGCGAGCGCATGGGCGCTGCCATATTTGATCATGTGACCCTTCCGCCATCGCTGGCCTTCGGGCCTTCTGGTTTGACGGCTTTCGGCGCGCTAGTACGGGCTGCACGGTGCGGCGTACCCGCTGGGGACTACGAGCTTGTAGACAGCCGAAAAACTTCCTGTGAATGCTCATAGTGTGTATGTAGGTGCTAAAAAATGCTTAATTCAACCACGTATTTCATTTATTGCATCCTCCTAACTATATGCATTGGCTAGAACGTTTCGACAAACCGTCAGCCGCCTACTCATTTTTTATTTTTTTTTTACCAATTCCCTCTCTTGCGCTCTCAGTGGAAAACATTTTCTGTAAAACTGAATAGATTACAAACTGATTGTCCCCTCGAACTTTTTTTTCTTATTCTCTTGCGCAGAGGGCGAACGCATGTTCAGACCGTGCTGGCTGAGACGCATTATTAATGTTCACCATTTAACACTGTGCACAATATTTACTGCTCAATATGGACGCGCGTGTAATCCCCGACAATTGATAAGGTATAATTTTACCTCCTCTAAACGTCCTGGCTTCAAAAGACTATTACGCTGCATGATGGCCACATCAGGTGCTCAGCGGCGTTCACCTGCGCTCGGGCGAAAGTGACTGGAAACTGCATCGGATTTCAGAACCCACTGTATAGGCAGCCCAAGCAAGTGGGGATATAAAAACTCTTATTATGGTAAATTTTATCATTGGTCCGTGCATTAGTTTCATAAAAACAGCAGTTATTACAATTGCAGCAGTGCTTGTCTAATTAAAGTTTGGTTTGGTTTGGTTTGTGGGGTTTAACATCCCAAAGCGACTGAAGCTATGAGTGGAGGATGCGGAAATTCCCACCCCCTGAGGTTCTTTAACGTGTACTTATATCGCACAGCACACGGGCGCCTGGGTTTTCGGCTCCATCGAAAAGCAGCCGCCGAGGCCGGGATTCGATACCGCATATATCTTGGGAACAGTACCTAATTAAAGTAAGCAAGTTCACTGACATGCCCACACTGATTTTCCTTCTCTGCACAATCAATTCTTATAAATGCATATACATTAATAGCCACGTCAAGGTGCTCCTTAACGCCACGCGAAAATAACGCGGCATCAATGGCGCAATATACAACTCCTCAGAAAACGTCAGGGTCGTTCTCACATTCCCCTGGCTACTACCGGTGTTAAAATGAGCTGGTGCGTGAGGTATAGCCTTTCTTCACAATGCACAAGCGCTTTATTTTTCCAGAACGGAACATGAACTTGTGATACACCTCCGAGAGAAACGGCGACCTAGCTTGGCCATGATGTGCACCTCGTGTAGAAAACACAGTCTGTTCTTCCGCAGTAAACAACAGGGTCATTAGCTCTACTTCCTCGCAGAATACTTATACAATAAAGATGACATCTGCATCAAAGCAGCAGTGTTTAAAAGTCTGCCGGCATTATTACACAAGACGCAGCAGTCCGCACTGCGCGTCGATGCGTTCCGAAGGCCAGCAACGACGGCCGTCCTAGTGGTGCCACCTGCTAGGGAGGAGTGGAACTACTCTCTGTAAACGGTCTATAGCCACGGCTTTAAGCACCCAGATTGCCTTGACTGCGCCAGATGGCGCCACATGCTTGGACAGCGGCACGCAGGCCTGCCGCGACGGGACCAATCAGCGCGTGAACAGGCGTGAGCACGGGAGCCATCGGGAGAGCTTACGGGTTACGGTGGCTGATCGCATCATTACTAAAACATTTTTTTTAGAACAGCTTGGCTCACAGTTGGCCAACCGGACTGATAAAGCAGCATCTTCACGGTTCCTTTGTTCAACATTTCTACCAGTTGACATTTCCTGCGCGTCAAACCACCAAGCTTTCGCGGCTGCTGCTGATTCCTGCTTCGTCGCATGAGTCACAGGCGAGCGGGTCAGGTTTTAAGTGCCCGGCAATGTTAGTAATATCCGCGCTACTGGACAAAACAACGTCGCAGTACTAATTATGCTACGCTGAAGCGCTGCTCGACGACGATATTTTCGTGCACGTGCGACAGCAAGCAGACGAAAAACGCGACCCGAATGCGTCATTAGATTTTGTGTTTACGCGATCACCAACCTTGCCAGCAGGGGGCGCTCGTGTGGCGTTCTCGTTAAAGCCCCTCTATCTCTGGAAAGTAGCGAAATTGTAAGATCTTTGCCGCCGTTTCCTTCTCCCAGCGCTTTCCTCCTCGCTCCTCTACGCTCCCCTCTCCAAAGAGAGAGTGAGGGCGGGTTTTCTGGTTTGTCGTTGGCTGCCGGGCCCCCTGACGTGACAAACACGTCACCATACGTCATCAGCGCGCGCAAAATCTTGTTTTGCTTGTTTTTTATTTTCTCGCTGCCGCCATTAAACTGCCTCGTCTTACCATTCCTGTGGCTTGCGCGCGTTCAGTTTCGAGCACGCGATGCTGTGCTGCTGCGCGTTTCAGTGTTCAAGTAGAACAGAAACAGAACATAGAATAGTAGAACAGAACGACTGCCGCGCTTCGCTGATTACCAACACGGCACCGGCAAGGTTAATTGAGTTGAAGAACTTTTCACAGTCTCACATGTCACTGACGAACCCATCGCCAGCCGTAACCGAAACTGTAAAAATTGCTGAGAACTTTTTCCGCAGTAACAGAGAGGGTCTCCTCAAAAATTCAATCAGCACTGCACAACTGCAGGCCCGGATAAAAGATAGCATTTCATTGGTATCTTGCTTCCCAGCCTGCCACGATGTTGTAAAAGAGATTGTGAGTGTTTTCGTGAAAGTACGGATCCAGATTTTTGTCCGAGATGAAGCCTCCAAAATATCTCCAGTGACTAGTAGTAAATGCGGTAGCAAAGGCGTAGGCATGCGGGTCGCTGCAGCTCAGATTCGGTGACAGTATGCATTCGTAATTTCAAGTTTCATTAATTTGAAACATTTGTGAAAGTTGTGGTTTGAAAATCTGCATACAATTAATATTTTGCCTGTCGCCTGAATGAATCTGTAAATTGTTTAAAATTTCTGGTAACTGCTTGCATTTTTTAAAGATAATCTCGTGCATATCTGAAGCTTAAATCATCGAAATTAAAATTGGATTGTAGCGTGTGTGAAAAATGTTTCTACGAAAATTATTTGCTTGCACTTCGTTTTCGTATCTTTTCATTTCGTTAAGGTTTCTCAGCATCTTCCAATTGTCTAACAGTGTTTTTCTGTGCATTTATTTTTATTTCAAAATGTGTGTTTTCAATTAATGTGCCTGCGCCAGCCTTAGGACCCTTTTCAAAGCGACCAGTGCTTGTCAGTAAAATCAAAGATGCTACTTGGTTCCAATATGCAACAGTGTTTATCGCTACATTTCTTCTGTATTTGGAACTGTGTATTTTGTATGTGCCACATCGTACGACCTTTAAAGCAAACCAGTATTGTGACAATAAAATAAGACCCTATTTTGCGTGAGTCACTTTGCCGATCAATTTATTTTGCGAAGAAATAAAAGCCACTTTTTTCACCTACACTGCCTCTGATTAGCAGCTGTAGGAACACTGTTTCATCGTTTTCTTACAGATGTGATTTGAAAATGAAAGCATACAACAATCGACGCTTTTGCTTATAGGTTAGCCAGAAGCGATCGATGTTAGAATTCGCCGGTTTGCCGCTCACGCGCAAAGATGCAGAAGATTTCTGAAGGGGACATTGGCTCTCATTCAGGGTCATCTATCTGTCACCCAACACAGATGACACCATAATTGCCTGCTCAGTTTATTTCCCGTTCTTGATGCTTCACAGTACCCGAGCGCGATGCTGAGTGCAAACATTTCTTGCCGTTTTGAGCATGTCTTCTCCTTCCTTCTTTGTTATTGCGAACAACATGTGCCGCTAAAACCAAACATAACATTTTCAAATCGATTAGTAGTCACCTGTGCAAAGCAGATTTAAAAGAACGCTTTAAAAGGCAGCACAAAAAGCCCCCGCCATTCACTATCATTGACCCTTCCGCGGCGCCCCTCGAGCGCAGGCAGGTTCAGCGTGCCGTGCGCAGCGCTCCCGCCGGTGGTAGAGTGAAATCAGAGGAGAATTGAGGAGGAAAGCAGCCGAAGGGAGGAGAGTTTCGCTACTTTCCAGATAGAGGGGCTTTAGTTCTCGTATCTTTGACGTCATCGCGCGCTCGTGTCCTGAGAGATCGAAACCGAAACTGGCCCTGATAAATGCACTGATAACAAATTAATCGATCTGTGCTGGGGCTTTTTGGGTCGCAGTCCCTCTGTTTTGGACCACTGTGGATCGATTAAAGCAAAAATACCAGAACAGAAAATGTACGTGTCTATACTCCTTTAAGAACATATATATGTAGATTAAAGGTCCCCTGAAAGGGGTCACCAAGGAGGATAAACAGCGCCATAACACTGTTAGTTATTGAACCACCCATCATTCTCCCGCAAAAACTTCGATCTAGCTTCTGCAACACCAGAGATATCGGCGATTAAAAATTACCCTTCCAGGTGGTCGAAATTTCCGGAATCCTCCACTACGGCGTCTCTCGTAGCCTGAGTTGCTTTGGGACGTTAAACCCCACAAACCAACCAACCAATTTTCCCTCTCAACTCGTACGCCGAAGGGAGCCATAAAAAAAAAATAAAGAATACAAGCAAGTTCAAAGCTCCGCCCAGACATACGTCACTTCGACGAACTTCCGGTTGCCGTGCGCTCGCTCGCTTGCGTACTCGCGTCAACCCGTCCTCGCTCGCACAAGCCTGAGTTCGCCAGTTCGCGCAGCGACGGTTATAGTGTAACCGCGAACCCGTGGTTACACCACTAACCGCGGTTATCGCAAACCGAGCTTGACGACCTCGGTTTGCGTCGTTAACCGAGGTTATGACGGCGTCTGTTGACGGAAGCTACTCGTCGGCGCCCGAGTGCGCGAAACGTACGAGCGGGTCTGCTTCACAAAGTTATTCATTTGCCCAATGTACCACGTTTAAATATCGATGTATAGAATATGGTGCCGCCCGACGTCTTCGATTACGGCCGACAGCGCAGCGACTGCGTACTGAAGCCTTGTCTTGCCTGCAGTATCGTTTGAATGGCTTGTTGCTGAGCAGAACGTCACAAAATGCGCGGCCTTACCTATGAATAAAGTACACGAGTTTGCAACGCTTACAGCACGGGATGCCGCGAGCAGGCTAAGGTACGTTACACAATTACCGCGGGGGTGGGGCGCGCGGCGAACGACGGCGCCGTGCGTGACCGTCTTTAGTCGTTGCTAGGCCTAAATATTTTCGCTTCGAAGCCGCAGCGGTCGACGCTTTGGAACATGATCAACGCTGTCGTAAATCGTCTACTTATGAAACTGCCTTATAGTGATTCCTATCCTGCCATAGTAAAATAATTATAGGATTAACTCTGCCGACGCATTAATCGCAGAGCTAGTACGAGCAGATCGGATCAGCCGAAACGCACCAGCAGCAGCTGGCTTGAGCAGAAACTAGCTTGTATCACGGCTATCGCTCTTACCAGCAATTTGCTGCTGGTCAGCGATCCTCACGAGGGCTTCATACTTGATATTCGGCTCAATATTCTAGACGCCAACAAATTTTAGCACGCTTTATTTCGGACATCGGTGCTAACGATCCGCCGTGTCGTTCGCGAATGGTATGCGGGAGGGGGAGGGGGGCACAGCGGCGGTGTTTACGGCGGTCGAGGAGGTGCTGCCATCGTGCGGTGCTTGACCGTGCTGTTGACGCCTCGTCGGACGACACTCCGGTACTCCTGAAACTACGTTATATAAATAAGATGTTTGTAAATGCAGCTTCGTTCTGCCGATCCCTGCGTCGCTTCGGTTGTTGTACTTAATGGGCAATGGCCACCTAACCAAGGGCGGCGAGCTGTGTAACAGCCCGCACAGAGTTCGAGCAGCGCACGAGCAGACGACTTTCGCAGCTACCGGAAGTGTGTCCATGACGTCATGGCTGCAGTGGCCGCAGCGAATGGCCGCTTCTAGCAAGCCTTGCCAGTCAACTTACCCGTGACGTCACGGGTCAAGGAAATAGTTCCATGCGACACCGCCAAGCGACATTCTTTCTGCCCGCGAATTTCAAAAAACGCTGTTTTTAAAAATAATAATAAATCGCTGGATTTGTTCCAAGGAGTTATACTTTGCCTTATTGCTCAAAAGGATGTATTCTACACACTCAACACGTTTGTCAGTGCCTTCTTGGGGGCCGTTTCTGTGGACCTTTAAAGTAGCGAAGATTGTGCACACTTGTACGGTTTCGAAGCACTGGTAAGTAAATCTAGATCTTCTGGAGGAATAGCACAACACACTGCTAGAATCACATGTCACAATTTTTGCTGAGCCATTAAAACGCGGTATACCGGCCGTACGTGATTGCAGATAGCTGCAGTACACCGAAAGACAAGAAACCCTAGCTGCTCTATCTCGGGCAGTGCAGCATAAACCGATAAAGCTTTGTAAAGGCTGAAAAAAAAATTTTGCACAATGTACGCGTGGTATTTGCATGCTTTCAGCTATGGCCGTCGCAGCTATAGTTGTGCTACAGTCAGCTCCTAGGTATCGTTAAACTGCGGCTGCCGGCAGTCTAATTAACCGGCTTCCGCTAGCGAAATACCTCTAAACAATGCTTACTCTAGTATATTTTATAGATATATGTCGCGACTGAATGATAACATCAAGGAAAAACGAACTTTGACCAAATAAATGATGTATGCAAACTTCATCGCGAACAGACGACACGTAATGGTTGCACTTGCAGCGATATTTCACCAGTTTTCTTCAAATACGAAACGTTAAATAGGATCATAACATGTGTGCAGATCATTATGACCTTTTCTACCACTTCATTCGCGCTTATAAAACACGTGAAGAGTCGAATTTAAGCTTGTCGATGCCGAGTTTCAAGCACAGCGTAGCAGACATGATAGCAGACGCGCGTCACATAGAAAGACCCGGAAGTCGAAATTACCCAGCGTGCGTGTTTACAAACAAAGGGGGCGCTCGCGGCGCCACAGCCGACTAGGGGTGAAAAATAGGCTTAGCGTCCATAGGAATACATGGAATCGAAATATTCCAAAGCAGTTTTCTCATTTCACGTGGCACCTGTGATGTCGTTATTCGGTACGAAGCAACTATAAACATCCTAGAACAGATCGTCAAAATATGAAATCTCGTCACCGAGGCGAAGTATTTTTAAAACACCGCGAAACATCTTGGGGTGCTAGCTGTGAGGGCGACCCGTAGAAATACATGTAAACACAACTTACCAGAACATTTTTCTTATTTCGCAGAACATCAGAAGTGGTGGCTGGTCGTTAAACGTTGACCAGTGCTTTGAATAAGTGTGTGATAAAGTATGGTGCGTCATTACGGAGGCAGTCTACTTTTAAAACTCCCTGAATAACCTGTATTACGAATCCAGACACTGTCAAAAGGTAAGCTGGGTGTAGCGAATCGCGTAGTTTGCTTACAGTCTGATATGCTGCCGCATAGGGTAAATACGCTTGATAATACTGTCGCTCCAGTGATACGTGCTAGACAGAATTACATTTAAAAAGCAGTTGTCAAACGCCATATGACAATATGAACCGAACGAGATTCGCGCATTGCAGCAGACGACAGCGTAGCTGGCGATACCCACCACGGCCGCCTCCAGCTCCGGAGCGTCTGCTAGCGACGGGGGTACGTGGTGCATGGTCGTCTGCAACTGTGCGCGGTCAGTTCATTACGCTGTGAGCGGTCCCGCAAGTCGTGAGACTTGCATTAGTTGCAAGAGAATGTAGTGTGTCATGCAACATGACATCGGGGCGTCGTACAAGACGTTCACCAAAAAATGAGAAGGGTTCAACGCTGCTGAACGGAGCACAATGTTGCGGTAAGTTGTGCCTACATGTATTTCTATGGGTCGCCCTCTCAACTCGCACCCCCATACGTTTCGCTGCGTTTTAAAAATACTTCGCTTCGGTAATAAGATTTCATGCTTTCAGGATCTGTTTTAGGATGTTCATGGTTGCTCTGTGCTAAATAACGACATCGTATGTGCCCTGTGAAATGAGAAAACTGTTTTGAAATCTTTCACTTCCATGTATTCCTATGGGTGTTAACCCTACTTTTCACCCCCAGTCGGACCCATAGAGTTTCTTACTCTTAGTGTAAGGAACTCTATGGTCGGACCACGCTAGCGACAGAAGCGCCACCGCATCGTGTTTACGTCACAGATCGTAACACCGATCTGTGACGTAAGCACGATGCGGTGGCGCTTCTGTCGCTAGCGTGGTCCGACTGGGGTGAAGTAGGGTTAACACCCATAGGAATGCATGGAAGTGAAAGATTTCAAAACAGTTTTCTCATTTCACAGGGCACATACGATGTCGTTATTTAGCACAGAGCAACCATGAACATCCCAAAACAGATCGTGAAAGCATGAAATCTCATTACCGAGGCGAAGTATTTTTAAAACACCGCAAAACGTATGGGGGTGCAAGTTCAGAGGGCGACCCATAGAAATACATGTAGACACAACTTACCGCAACATTGTGCTCCGTTCAGCAGCGTTGAACCCTTCTCATTTTTTGGTGAACGTCTTGTACGACGCCCCGATGTCATGTTGCATGACACACTACATTCTCTTGCAACTAATGCAAGTCTCACGACTTGCGGGACCGCTCACAGCGCGATAAACTGACCGCGCACAGTTGCAGACGACCATGCACCACCCACTGTCGCTAGCAGACGCTCCGGAGCTGGAGGCCGCCGCGGTGGGTATCGTACGCTGTCGTCTGCTGCAATGCGCGAATCTCGTTCGGTTCATATTGTCATATGGCGTTTGACAACTGCTTTTTAGATATAAATCTGTCTAGCACGTATCACTGGAGCGACAGTATTATCAAGCTTATTTACCCCATGCGGCAGTATATCAGACTGTAAGCAAAACTACGCGATTCGCTACACCCAGCTTGCCTTCTGGCGGTGTCTGGATTCATAACACAGGTTATTCGGGGAGTTTTGAAAGTAGACTGCCTCCGTAATGACGCACCATACTTTATCGCACACTTATTCAAAGCGCTGGTCAACGTTTAACGACCAGCCACCACTTCTGATGTTCTGCGAAGTAAGTAAAATATTCCGGTAAGTTGTGTTTACATGTATTTCTACAGGTCGCCCTCCCAGCTAGCACTCCAAGATGTTTCGCGGTGTTTTAAAAATACTTCGCCTCGGTGACGAGATTTCATATTTTGACGATCTGTTCTTGGATGTTTATAGTTGCTTTGTACCGAATAACGACATCACAGGTGCCCCGTGAAATGAGAAAACTACTTTGGAATATTTCGTGTCCATGTATTCCTATGGACGCTAAGCCTATTTTTCACCCCCAGTCGGCTGCGGCGCCGCGAGCGCCCCCTTTGTTTGGCTGGAAACGCTGATTGGTGGACACGCCGCGGCCTGGCGTGACGTTTTTTGCGTTGGGCTCGATGCTTAACCGGACGTGATGTAGTCAAAAACTGGGTTTGCTTGTTTTTTTTTCGTCCCTAGACGCTCTAGGGAATCGCTAGGTGCCCCCCGCTCTGGCAACGCGCGCGATTCCGGCATTCGGTTCGTGGATCTCGCTGCTGCAAGGCATCGGCATGGTAGAAGAACAAATGGTAGCGTAACTCCCATAGAAGCCTGCGTGTCGGCTCTGAGCGAGGCTTTAGTTTCCCAGTGCCCCCTGCGAACTGTGAGGCACAACAAACGCGTGACGTTGCTTGTGACGTCACAGTAACGTGCTTTTGGCGGGGAATTTGATTGTCTTTTTACTTATGAACGAAAAACAAGGCCAACAACGACGGAGGCAGAACGATGCTCGGATAAGGCAGAAAAATGGACACCGTAACTGTTCAGCCAACTTTACTTGACATGGATTTCTACTGTCAAGTTTTACGTTAACTGAACTGTTACGGCATCTTTAACCACCTTATCATAGCATCGTTCTGCCTCCGTCGTTGTTAGCCGAGTCTTTCGTCGCGCGTCATGTAAACGCATTCTGGGGCTTATTTCTTCGGGCACGTTTGTGAACAAGGGCCTTCAAGTGAATTCGGCAAGCACATGGATGGAACCACATGGCTTGAGGCATTTCACTAAGGGCATAAATGAGTGAAGCTGTGCTGCATAGAAAGCCAGGCTTTATTAATTCACGATTACTTACATAGACGCTTCACGACAATGAAATCTAAGTGTAGCAGAGCGACCACCGCTCATTCGTCACGGTCTTCATGAAATCCTCGTGATAACAAAATTTCCTGAGCGTAGGTCTCCAAACGAGACGCGGTGAGATTATAAAAGGGTGAAAGATCTGGCTAACAAACAAAGTACATATCAGCGTCAAAGAACAACAAAAACAAACGAACGGAATAACTAACGCTAGCGCTAGAACGCCAACCTGTAAGAGCTTAGGTAAGCAATTCAAATTGGGATTGCTAGTATTTAGAAGTTAATGCGTCTGACAAGTGAAAATATCTAAGATATAGCTTCGCTCCAATAAATCGCCCTGTTCATGATTCCCATATTTTACTCGCGCTTCATTTGCCACTGAAAGGAGTCAATGTGAGGTTACAAATTTACAACTTAAGCATTTAGCATGTTCATGAGAAAGATCCCATTGACAATAGGAACATCACTGTAATAACAGCTAAAGCACGTTCAGCGAACGTTGGTGCGGTAATACGACGCAGTAAGCAAAACACGCAGCAAAGGGAGCGGAACGGAAGGCTCTGCGACACGCGTCTTGGGAGCAATAAAATCTCACCTTCACCACTCAATTAAAACATGCAGCGATACGCCGCTCATGCAGACGTGTATCCGTAAAACAAGCCACCACTTTTGCGACGTGCCTGGGAGGCCGAGCCGAGCCGCCGAGCTGTGACGCAGCATTGTCCAATCGTCCGGAAATGCGCACCTGCAGCGGCAATCAATTTCTCATCGAGCACAGACAGTCTTTGCCTTGCTGTAAAGCTCTACCACAACCAGCAGAATGAAATACTGACTGTTTGTTACAGATAACCCACTCTACGCAGCACGCAACGATGAACGTTGAACCGGGGCCGACGACGCACCCATTCCGCGGATGAAAAAAAAGCTTTGGTCTGAGCCATATTTGAGCTTGAGCCTCTGAGCTTTGGGCAACTACGCAGCGGATAATAAGTGGCCGAGAGAGGCCGTTAGAAAGAAGTTAAAATATTATTAAAAATGTGACACGTTTTTTCTTACGCAAGAAACGAAAACTGCATTCATTCCTGAGCGCGAATATTATGTTTACTTTCTAGTTCTTTGGAGTTCTGGCAGATCTTATTTTCTGTGCGCTAGTAATTTGCCTCACAGTTCGCAGGAGCCCTCATCATCGAGTTGATGCCGCTGGCAGTAGGCAGCTGCACGCGTTTTCTTCCAAGTTGCGCGACCAGTTGTACATTGACCTTGGCATCGGCGCGTTCGGTCACCGAGGTGCTCGACGATGGCGGGCCTGCGCGTTTACGTGGATGCGCTTTCGGCACGCTGATCCGTACTTTACGTTGGGCGGAATGACGTTGATAATGGCGACGACCTGCGGGAGATCGCAAGCACCGTCAAGGTAAGTATAAATTGCACAAAATTGTCTCGCATTTTGCTTATTTATAAGTGCTGTGTCGCTTGTCTCTCCCCACGTGCTTCCAGGACCTCGTGCAGCAGCAACTCGTGGCATGGACGCTCCTCGTGTTCAAAAAAAAAAAAAAAAAATCGGCCACGGCTATGGAGACCTCCACGAAAACATCCGCCGTCGGCAACTAACCGCTGCCTGACTGCTATGCTGAGGCGCACGTCTGCCGTGCGCATTCTCAACCCTGATTGAGGTACAAGAACGCAGATTTCTTTGTCGAAAGTTTTGTAATATGTTACGCATTCATCAAATCGCTATGTTCATAATGCAACTTTTTTCTACTCTTTTACAGCACCGTTTCCTGTATGCTGCGAAGAGGCCGAGGATTTTCTTTGTACGCAGCAGCCCATGTCAGGGATCGCGGCAACCCTCGTAAATGTCTACAGTGGAAGCATCACTACAGCATCCAGGGCTGCATATAACCAGGCACTGTGTACGACGTAGTGCACCACTGTTGACGGTGCACGGCAAAGGGCCACGGACGAGTGCAGGGCGTTGTGTTCGCCACGCCGTCACGTCGTTGCGCATCCAAACGGCCCTTTTCAGGGCCGCCCCAATGTTTCCTGGCAGACCGCAGACCTGCACATCCCGTACTCCTCTTCCCTCTCTACGTTGCACATGGCTTGTATCAATCGCCGCGGCCACCAAAATAACTTGCGCGCTAGGCCTCATTACCAGGCTATACGTAAATACACGCATGCATAATCGTGTCAAATTTGATATAATAAACGAAGTGTCTAAAGGTACGTCCGACGGATCCATTCGATTCTCGTAAAGATACGGCGGACGTCGATATACAGGCTCATGGCTATATGCACGTCGAACGCGGCCCCATTCCGCTTGCTACGCGTGAATGGATCTCATCCTCTATGATATCAGCTAGCCGCGACTCTGCGACTCTCGATGAGGTGCTACGAAGAGTGCATCCGTTCTAACATAGATCACGGTCTTCACTTAGGGTTGTGTACGGCAAACATCGCTGTCAAGCACATAGCTGCAGGCGATATGCTACGTACTGCACCAGCTCCACCAGCTGGCATCGAGATACGCACATTCACGAGCAGCTTTCGCTTCGCACTAAACTATCACCTCGATCTGCCCGTAATGCGAGCGAGCTATTCCTAGCATTTACGCTGTCTTAGGTCCTGCATCGACCTCTGAAGATCTAGCGCCGGCACAACACACACACACACCTCGTCGTGCAGCTGAACATTCGGCAGTCCAAAGTATGTATGTGAAATGGCATTATGCTCGTTCCTCACATGCAGACCGAGGAAACAGGATGTTTTTAGCTAAATTCTTCGTTTAAATTCTACCTCAGAGCCGTGGCAGAAGACATGCCGAATCTACTAGAGGCCTGCACATCGACTCGTCGAGGCGAAGACCTACTGCACCGCACCGCAAGAGTGCACAACCGGAAAGCCGGAAGCGTGAATGATCCGAATTCCCTGTGAACAGCAATGTTCTTTGGTATATAGGGGATTACTAGACTAAAGTGCTTAGGCTGCATCTTTTTCTTGGCGTTGAAGTTTGCGTACATGTAGTTTAAACCCCCGCATGCTCGAGGTTAGCGTGACCCGACTGAACGGCCGCGCAGCTTTGAAACGATCGGGATCGATATACATGCATCGCCGGGCTTAGGTACGCGGTAGAAAATGTGCGCTGCACATTTCGTTGAAGAAGCTGACTCTTGGAATTTTGCAGAGTGTGCCATGCAAGCGATCGTTGCTACAACCACGCATCCATGTTCCCACGGCTGGCCTACCCCGAGGCGCATAAATGTTCAACCGTGGACGTATCAATGATCGAAGAGAGGACAGATTTTCACAATATTGGGCGCGAAATCGATAGCTACCAGTGCTCAGTGTTAGAGAAATTCTGCCTTGATCATGCGCAATTCAGTGTTTCAGGTGTGGTCAGTAGCTATATAAGTTTGAACAGTTCGCCTTTCAAGTCAGCGGCGCCAGCGATGGATCGGCGGAGCGATTTTCCACGCTACACCGCTGTCTTGCTAGAAAGCCTATCTAGGCGGCGTTTGACATTCACCTGCTTTTTGTTGGCCCCGTAATTGAAAGCAACGCCTTCAGAAACGCGTTAAATGTTCAAAAATGTATTCTCTTCAACAGTTTCACTCCAGGCTGTCAAAGCAGGCGGACGTTGATAAAACAGTTGAGCACTCCAGTCTTTAGAAATCTGTACAATCACCTTCAGTTTGTAAAATTATTGGAATAGGTCACTTTCCGATCGCTGGGACATAGACCCTCATGACAGCGCTGTCACGTGAATAAGGACCACACCAGGCCGAAAGCTTGTCTCATATAACATAGCTAACCAAGGTATACCTTACAGCATTGTGTTGATTTTTATGGTGCCTAAGCGACTAATGCTGCCATGCACCAAGAACAAGGTTTAATGTATTTATTTTGTGTGTAATGACTAAAATGTTCTTTAGGATGTAGCTTGTTTAGGAACATTTTAGGAAACCAAAAATGCAGGAAATTTGCACGTCTCTCCTAGGATCATGCTGGGATGGAAATGGATCTGTTGGAAATTGTACAAAATGTTTCCTCTTTTCTCGACTCTGGTGCATGTGTAAGATATGGTTTATTGTTAGTTCATCTCCACACTCCTTGCATATTGGTTTGCCCTCTTTCATAAGTATGAAGCTGTGTGTGAGGTTTGGGTATGTGTTTTGTGAAGATGACCTAAAATGTCCTCCATGTTGTGTTTTTGATTACTGCATGATTTCCATTCCTTAATGACAGGTTTGACAAGTATAGTTTGTAGTTTATTTCAATGTTTCAAAAATCCTGCCATTTCACTCTCACTTTTCTTTGTACAAGCTTCTTGGTATCTTCATGCAGCATATTCACCCTCTGTAATTTAGCATTGCGTCAAGGTAACCTGGTTATTTCTTTTCATCACCTTTCAAGACTACTGTCCCGATTTCATAAAGTTTCTGACGACAGGAACTCCTTGGAAGTCATAGAAATAAATGAGATCCACAATCATGAGCTATCTAGGGTATGCATACACATGTCCATCGCTCAGTGGAATGGCGTCAGTACGCTGTTAGAACAGGTCTTGAGATAACAACAACCATTGTCTGAGGTGGTCCTTTAATGGGCATTGAAATGCTATGTAACTACAGGTACTGATAGAACTCTTGATCATGTTATGTGATGATGCAATCCTTGCATGAATATAGGTATACATTTCAGAATCTGCAGTGCACCACTTGACCATTTGCCACCAGTTTGTGTGAAAATGTATTTTTCATGCATGTTAACCAGTGTTTAACAGATGACCCCTGTGCACAAGCCAAAAGTGCCACGAGCCAAATGTCACGAGGCCACACGACATGGCAGGAGCTGTTAAGCCAAGCTTAAAGTTATATTTGAAATATTTCAGCTTCAACGTTTCAGCTCCAATTAAGAAAGGTTGAGGCTTACAGAGGTCTATGCCAGGTTGTCTATCACCTAACAGGGCAGCCTACGACCGTATGCTAATGAGTATATCTGAGATAACAGAGACATGAATTAAGGAATTAGTAGTAATGTTTGTAGCAAAGGGCATGTAAATTAACGAGAATCCACAGTGGGATCTGCAGACAAGAACCATTAACGCTGGCACACCATACCCTTACAGGTGGAGATTAGGAGTCTCCCTAATTTTTTGTCTGCTCAAAGCTTGTCATTTCCTTCGTTCTTCCAGATGAGGAAGATGTGAAAATGATAGCATCTAAAATGCCAGAGACCATCGTTAACAAGGATGCTGATCCCAACAGCGTAAAAAGGAATTTCAGAAAAGATGGGTGACTAGTAATGCTGGCAACAGTTGAAACTAAGTGGAAAGGCATGAAATTGAAATGCAACATATGCAGAGATATGTTGCGAGACGACCAGTCTGTGGTGTGCGACATCTGTCTCCGTTAGTTCCATCAAGTGATTGGCCAAAGCAGATGGGGCTTGTGGTTTTGTGATAAGTGCAGTGTAGTAGCATAGATGCAACCTTGCCCATTAATAATTCGAGTGGAGTAAGTGCATTGTTTTGTTTTGTTCATGGTTTCCATGAAAACATTATGAGAAATTTTTTCCTAGAGAATGTTTGCTGAAATGTGAATATAATGTGCACTAAAACTAGTGTTTTCTTGCTGTTTATTTTTCCTTGTATACATTAGTTCTGTGAAGAAAACCACCGGCTAGAAGGAAATGTAATGGCATGCATTTTGATACTTGGCCCAGTTGTGCTGGCTCAGTAAAAGTGCTTGGCTGCTGAACCCAAAGATGCAGATTTGGTTCCAGCCACAGCAGGGACATTTCAATAGAGGCGAAACAATAGGCCGTCATGCACCGTGCGGTGTCAGTGCATGTAAAAGAACCCCAGATGGTCGAAATTATACCGGAGCCCTCAACTATTGTGTTCCTCATAGCCGTAGTTATTTTGGGATGCTAAACCAGATATATATCACATCATACTCTGAGTAAGATGCTATTCATGGTCAGTTAATCATACACTAAATGATCATTTTTTTTTCTGCATGGTACAGCAGCTGTTGTACAATTTTACTTTAGCCTTCATGAAGAATATCACACTGGCTCCACATGGCCTTCTGTTGACCCTTGATATCCGTCACAATCACACACCCGAGTATGTATTTGTCTAAAGGCACCTATGCATGCAAGGAGGGGACAGTTACTTTCCACTTGTCAGAACAGAAATGCATGATCCACATCATTTCTGTAATTCAACTGCTTGCTATTTGAACTGTCCAGCATTGATGCAAGTTTCAAAGAACTGCAATTAGCAAATTAATCTAAGCAGCAAACCATGCCAAGAACTGCTTCGGTTTCATCTTTAGCAACTGTTTGGGAACTAAAATTAGCCAAATGTTGCAAAACATAGATGAGAGGTTACAAAATCTAAAAAACAATGCAGCCTACCTGTGGCATGTAGGGTTTCACATCCTAAAGTGACATATGTAGCTATGAAGAATACCGTAGTGGAGAGCTCCAGACTAATTTGACTGCCTGGGCTTTGTACTTTGAATTGACATCTTGCAGAAAACAGAAGCATTTGCATTTCACCTGCACCAAAGTGCGACTGCCATCACTGGTATTAAACATCACGACCTTGGGGCAAGTAGCCTAACGTGCCACTAAGATGTCGCAGCGTGTACATACATGCTATACATGTCAACCTTTCTAGCATTAAAGCTGTCACATGCATGGCAGATATTCATGTTCAGCTTTGGACTGACAAGTTTAAAAGTGTACTATTTGTGTTTGTCTAGCATGAAAAACAAAGGAAACTAAGGAAAAACGAAAAAAAAAAATGAACATAATATGTTGAAAAAGCATTAGTCATTAACACATAAAGCATATTCGTTCCTTTATTAATGATAAAGTGGCCTTCAACAATAGTACAAAGCCTGAACATTTAGAAAGGTGCTGTGCCAGGCAGCTATTTTACAGAAACCTGAACCATTTCACCTGTAGTAATACGCATCCCGGCGGTGTGGGCTGGGCACTTATTTTTCGGTCCACTCCAACATGCGAAAACTGCATCGTGCATTCCCATTTTCCGAGTTTTGAGCTCTGTAGTACAGGCTAACAAATTGTCGATGACTTATTTTCGTCTGATTGTTGCACAGCGCGTGTAAATAAATTACCACTGCACCTAATAAACACTGACATGCACGTGCAACATCGCCGATCATAAACGGACACACTGATGTCCGTCCGGACATCGGCGCACTCATCACAGCACTCTTCGTAGTCTCACACAGCACTCTAGTAGGACGTAATCCGTAATCACAGCATCTCACGGTAAGCACAAACCACACCTCCAGTTGTACAACAAACACGAATGACGCGATGCTTGGGCTAGAGACACGCCGGCGGTGCCCAGCTTTTTCTGCGCCGCTTGTACTACGTAGAACTTGCAGCACCAAACCTCAATGCGAGCAGAAAGCGATGCATTACGTGACGCATCTCATCACAGATGGAAGTGACGAAACTTTGAAGAATCAAAACTACATAACTACATAACGACCGTCGTAGACGTTAATCCACATGATAACGAGGACCAAATGAGCGGGCGTGCGGGCCGCGGGCTGGCCGTCAACACCGCGATTACATGCGCTTGCGCTCTGGTCGTGCTTGCCACCCTGCCGCGGTCCAACTCACGTAAACCTATCATCATGCCATCACGTAGTATATCACCCATTCTAGGCACTATTCTTGCCACTGTACTATTCTTTGTAATTTCACATTTCACGCATGCAGTATGTAGTACATACTTACACCTCGCACGTACACCTCATACCAACTTCGATTTGGCTACATATGGCTACCATGTTGTTGCTACAACCACATCTGAGTCCGGCTTTCCCGACGGATCCCAAGGCCCATATCGGAGAAAAATGCGTTGGGTCCGTCGGAAGAACCCTACCGATCGGGTCCGTCCGCCGTACCTCTGAAAAATATTTCCCGGATCCGTCGGACGGATCCCGAAGAAAAACGCACCGGGTCCGTCGGACGTACCTTTAAGACCATTGATCGGGTCCGTCCGACGTACCTTTAGCCACAGCCTATAATAAAATGCTACAGTGCATATATTACCTGCTTCCCTCACGCATTCTTCCGAGTCTTCGTGCAGCAGCTGCAGAACACGTGGCAAGTGTCACTCTGCTGCCGCGACGAACGCTAAGTCCATACAACAGGGTTAACAGCTAGAGTATTCTCAGTGTGGTGCGGCTTTGTTCAGCGATGTTAATGGAAGTATCGACATTTTATATAACAACTGCATAGTCGTCTTGAATATTGCTTCATAAAGTACTGTACTGCTTAGTTCTCACTTACCTCGTGCATTCCACAGCTGCTGCAGCTAGCACGTGGCCATCGTCGTTCCCTCCAGTGCTGCAGTGACGACAAACTATAGGCCTCGCGATAGGCTACAATATACACCGCGGCTTTGTGCCGCTGTGTATTTTTTTTTATAAATGCATCACATTTCGAAGGTTATAGTCGCCATCCAAGGATCACTTAACTCGAGAGCACGGGAAAAGGCAGAAGTGTACGCACCTGAATTCGATGCTGTGTACAACGCCGTATTATTTATTTATTTTTTTTTTTTTTAACGAAAGCATCCTACGCGCTAGGCGTCCTAGACAAGGTTCGAGTGCAGTGTGCCTTTGTATAGTAACATGCATGTATGGGGTGAGCGGTTGCCATGTTTTTAGTTCACTTTTGTTGGCTGTTTCTTAAATAAAAATCGTCATTGGTCTCTGTGTCTGTCACATGTGTCTAAAGAGCTGCTCTAGCCGAACCACGTACGTAGCGATGGATTGCACCGCGGCAGTATGGCTTTGTTCCAAGTTTAACAAAACAGTTGAGGCCAAATCAAAATCGGAAATGACCATTTCCAACTTGGATATCGGCCCCCAGTCAACAATTTGGAGTCCAATTCAATGGCAACACTTCAGCTCTGTGCCAACATTTCGTACAATTAAGGGAGTTGAAATTATGGAAATGGCATGCATTTGTGAACATCAAACATGCTTCACATCCAATTAACATATCATGCAATGCTAATATAAAAGCTCAATATTCTATCGGGGAACTCTATGAAATCTGCTAGAGCATGGAGCACTCGTTCGTAGAGATATTTTTTATAATTACCAGCACTCGTAAAGGTATTGGAAATAATTGAATCAAGTCCCATTCAAGGAATCAGATGAACAGTAACAAAAACAAATCATCCTTTATATATTTTGTTTAGTACCTCAATGAAAAGTATTAGGCACACTTTTGCTGAATTTGTACATAAATGACATTCATATTGACAACAGTGTTCAGCTCATCATGTATGCTGATAATAGTGTGTTTATTACTGGCTTTGATCTCAATGAGACTGTTTTACACTGAAATTATTTGCTTGAAAAATCGTTTGCCTGGTCCAATTTCATGAAGAAATAAACACAGAAAAACTATTTTGTTTTGAGTCTGAAATAAGGAAATGATGTAAGAGATGGCTACCGATCTATAATAAAAATATTGACCTTGTAGAAACTCGCATAAGTCTTAGTGTGAATTTTGTTCATTTGAGATAGGAAATTCATATAAACAACACTGCAAATAAAAAAAAAGATTTCTTCAATGAGTGAACTTTACCTTGATGTGGTACTGTCCTTGCCTTTAATTATGCAAGTCCCCACAGATAAGGTATTGCAGTTTTATGTGGGCAAGCACCACAAGAGCAAATATCAATAAAATGATAATTCTCAGTAAATTAAATGTGTGTTTCTTACATAACCGATATTGACTGCCGGTTTACGACATGACACCTCCGTGCAGAATACAGTATAAGTATCTTTAACTATGAATGCCACTTGTTGCATTTTTCCTATTTTTCTTGGCAGGACAGTAAAAGCTTTCTTTACTCGATGGCACTGCTGCAATTTAGAGCCACTCCGTTTTTAACTCAAAACTCCAACCTCTGGTTTCTCCCGCACTTTCACACTTGGTGCAACCTGCAATCAATAAAACACAATCTAATGGTCTCACTGAATGAACTTAAACAGGTATTCCTGAAATTGTGAAAACAGCTATGAATACACTTTTTAGGGTTGTAAAATCAGAAATGTTGCAAAGTTAAAGAGCACTGCAGAATCTGCATTGGAGCAATGCAAAAGAACGGATGCTGCTGCATCATTACATCACCCTCCATCGATTGACACCACTCATTAACCTCCACCACTTCTCAATTACTCACAACTGCTGCGGACATGACTTTGCAGACATGTTCTGCTGATGCGGTGTGCGGACGCGGTCTGCGGACAGAAATCTGTGAAATCTGTGCGTTTGCCAGCGCTGTGTTAATGTTTTATGTTATCACTTATACTACTTGAGAATTCATTTAGTGTTCTATCAGTGTGTTGTGTTACCTTGCTAACAAGTTTCCTTGTATTTTCTTTGCATGTGTTATTGTATGTAGTTGTATCCCCCCTACAATAATGCCTCATGGGCGCTGTAGGTACTTACAATAAATAAATAAATAAATAAACATAGCGAAGTAATACTTTCGCATTAATAGATCTTCTAGACATACGGTCTCTAATTCTTGCACTCTTTTTTAAATAATGTGTAAATTTTTTTATCCTACTCTGCAGCTAACATCTGCTGCTCCTTTGTAACTAGGTCCAGGACCTAAGTGCATGAGTTGCTCTCTGAAACATTTAATTTAGCTCTCGAGACTATCTAATATGCTTGAATTGAAATCATTGACTCCAGATTGGACTTTGAAATTAGTTGCAAGATTTTTAACTGCAAAGCCTATTGAAATCTAATATGTTTGGATGTATTTTTACTAGGGAGCGAAATGCACCAGCTTCCTTTAACATCTTAGCCAGCACACACACAATGCATCATTGAAATGTAGTTTGAATTCCAGTTTCACCATGCATAACAATTGTCCATTCAGTTTGGATGTTCATTGGGAATATCAATTCTAACCCGTAAGATGACCATCACTTAGCAGCCCATAACAAAAATAAATTGCTTCTTTACAGAGAGTTGAAACTATGCAGTTGGGACTAAGTACTTATTCCAGCTGGGAGGTCATCTGGAAACTGGAAGACATTTGATTATGGAAATTCAATTAGAACTGAAAATTCTAATTGGAAAGAATGAAAAGATGCCTAAATGGAATGAGGGCTTCTAGAGAAAGTGTAAATTCTGGAAACTCAATTGGATAATACAAGACTCTTTAGCAGGATCTAGAACACATCTTTTACAAATGAACACTTGAAACTGAAGTAGAACTTGTTGCTGGGCTAGTTGGTTCATAATCGTACGGGGAAAGTAAACGCAAACAAAGAGACAAACACAAGAGAGGAGACAAGACAGTTGCCAGTAGCGCGTTGTTTTGTCTCCTCTCTTGTGTTTGTCTCTTTGTTTGCGCTTACTTTCCCCGTACGAACACTTGAAACTTAGAGCACTGGCTGACGCTCACCGCCGCAGCTCTCAGAATAACTGACAGCATGGTCAAAACTACAGTAGGTGTTAGTGCAGTATACACCAGTGTTGTCACTGCGAAGTGAAGAGCCACAATTCAGAGGACTGCCATCCTTACTTCTGTCAATATAAAAGTCCTTCTCAGAGCCACCCCATTGTTTCCTGGCAGATCATGGGCCTTCAACTTCATCGTCATGTTTTCTCATTTTTAGTCTTTTGTAGGATGTATTGGACCTTCGGTGGTCTGTCATGCAACACTGCATGACTAATCCACTGAGTGCAAAGCCGTTAACCAACAGAGATATCTTTTCACTTCATGTGCGGCACACAAACATCATGCATAAAAGAAGCCACATATGTCACTATTCCATCTTTCTTTACACTTTCTTTCTTTAGCACACTCTAAAACCATTCCTGTAAAAAGCTATAGCTTCTTTTATGCAAAGTGACATGGCAATTATTGTAGCTTGAAACATTTTCAAAACGAAAAAATAAATGCATGAGGCGGCTCACAACCATTGTTTTTTTGTAAAACTGTGTTGCTTCATAGGCAGTAACTTGAACAACACTGACAACATTTCTACATTACTTTGAAACAACCCAGGCAAAAATCCTAACTGATGTAAATGGTTTAAGGAACAAACTTCCAGTTCACACCAGTTGGATAACAATGGATCCCCAACTGGAATTCAACAGGGATCAACGTTCATGCGTATAAGGTACCCGTTGCATGCGAGCCTTGCTACCTGTTGATGGTTTACAACTCAGAAAGAACACAAAAACGAGGGCACAAGTGCAGATAAGGCGCATGTTTGCAGTCTCCATGACCGGTTGTATTCATTTCTCTGTATCCCATGAAAGCACTCCATTTCTAACCCCCAATGACGTAGGTCTGCGACATCCGGTGAATAACGTGAGGCAACCCCCCCCCCCCCCCCCCCCCCTCTTCATGAACACACCTGAGCGCAATACCATCAACTACTTTGTTGTCAAGGCTTTCTTCGATTGGGGAACTTCGTTTTTCTTATCGCACAACATGGTTCAAGCCGAGGCATTTTTTTTCATTCATTTCTTAACGTAACAAGCATACCCCACAACTGATAATAAGCTATATTACGAGGGGCATATGTCATATTTTTTCTTTTCTTAAGAAAGGTGCATTTGTGAAGAACTAAGTAGAGGTTTTTGACAGATGAATTTCTAGACTGGGACCCCTCAAATAAAAGGGCATATAAAAACCACAAGAATTGCAAACTTTGAGCATGTAGAAATACTTGGTAACATATAGTAACTAAAAAGTGGCAAACTGGCAGATGCTACCAGGATTATAACACGGTGCCATTGTGAACAATTTTGTTTACATCAGGCATAGCGCAGTGCCAGCAAAAGCCTTGAGAACTGGCCAATGTGCTGTATTGCAGTTCATATTTTTTATGCTTCCACAAACTCTTCATAAGAACTGTTGAAAGCTTTGAACATGCACAAGACTACTGCAATTACATCGGCCACAGTGACAAAGAATAAAGTAAATACGAACCAGCTAGAATGTTAGACGAGTGTTCACATGCAAATATGGGTGTAGAAATGCTATTTGAGAAGTAAGCATGCTAATAGTGAAAGGACAACTCGAACACACAGAAGAGAACTGAAGTTACAAAAACAAACAAGCAGTCATAATTGAGGCCTTCAACAACTACGCTGTAAAATCAAATTTTGCAGAGGGACAAGTGCATAATTTATCCTGCCGCACAAATGAAATAAGCATACCCCTCGATCAATTATAGAAATCGCTTGTGTACAAAAAGTGGGAAACACTGAAGTCATCTTGCTTTGAGCAACTAATTTCAGATATTATAAATCTTGTTTTGAAAGCTGGTATTGATCTAAAGAGCATAAAGAAAAAAAAAAAGAAAACCCCGACATGCCAACATTTTCATTTTCCAGTCTTTAATTAAGGCTTCAAAGCTGCTACTCGGTTTGTCAAAATCAATGTATTTTGCCAGCTCACCTACACAAGAGATGATAATGCAAGATCTGAAAGCGTGCACTGACCCATCATAGGTCCTCTTCCTCACAGGACACAACCTCCTCCTCTCACAGGATACAACAGACACTCATATATTAGGAATAGTTGCAGGCTGGGGAGAGGCTCTAGAAAATCTCAATCTGGGGAACTCCAATGCTGCCCAACTGTTGGCCTCTTCAAGTCCAATGCTTGCCACTTTAATTTGAGGTGTCTCCTCAGCCAAGGCATTTCGATGAAATGTGTCCTATCAGACAGCTTGTCGTAAAAAGATGTAAGCTTCGGAATACATACTTTAAGGCTTGAGAGGTCCCTCAGTAGAATAAAGAAATCTCTTCACTTCAAGAGGACTAGATATGTTCTGCGGCTTCTAAAATTGCTTTTGATTTAATGCAGAGCTCGGCATAAAATCTACCAGTGCAGTCAAGCATCACCCCTTTTATTTTCTTCCTGCAATGAAAACCCTGAACCTCAGACACATTCCCCTACCATACTCTTTTTGAAGTTTTGGGGCCTGTCTACTGATATTCTGAGCTCATTTGATTTTATGAATTTCTGCTCAATAGCCTTGCACACTGTGGCCACACATCATCTTTGAGAAAGAGCTTTAAATCATCCATCTTTGCCACCACTTTGTAAAGTATAGGTGCTTTGTCTGCAAATGAAATTGTGCAGCATTTACTACTTCAGGTACTGCATGATATAGGTGCAAGCAACATAGAAAAGCAATGGCACAGACTACTGTAGCCTCCATGCAAATAAAAAAGGTACCAATGAGCAGTGATGCCTTGCTAACAGAATACATTTAGTCTCAAAGTGGTCTTCAGCAGCGGAGTGATAGTGGGGGTCGTCAGGTTTGATTTCATGATGGACTGACTTGTATCTCTCATTTTAACGATAACCTTCTCTTACAGCAACAAAAGAGAGAAGGTATTCTCTTGAAGAAAAGAACTTAAGGCCCACAGTATTGCAGCATGTGAATTGCCTTGCATATATTTCTCTAACTGCACTCTTTGCATTACCACCCTCTGCGCTGGCGAACCTCGATTGTTTTTGTCGCCGAAAGGTCTCACACAGATCTAGATAAAGGAAAAGCAATTGAACTGTGATTTCCCCGGCAATTCGTGTGGTGTGACAAGCTGGTTCGGAAACCTCTTCGCGGCTCGGAGCGTGCATATGTTATTTGACATCGCTGCCGTTTCCACGGTGTCCGCACTGCATGCAAGCTAGGCCTCGTGCCTCTCCGCCGACGGCCATCGGCTGGACAGCTGCCGTTTGCTTGCGGAGTTCACTGTACTTGCGGTACTTGCGGCTCGCCGCCAACACCGCCGGCCATGCCGCCGGGTCGCGCCCGGGCGCTCTGAAAATCATGGGGAATCCAGGGACAGTCTAGGGAAAACACGTGCACCCTACATCCGGACATGACATAAAATATCACGTGACCCATGACGTTGTTTGTGACGTCATATATGACGTCACAAATTTTGGGTCAATCAGCGTTTCCAGCCGAGCTACCCCTAAACGCTTGTTCTAGGTTACTGTCTTGTATCCTCCGTTCCAGGTTTATCATATAAAGCATGAGCAGCACCGGTGATAGAGGACAGCCTTGTCTTAATCCTTTGTTTACTTTGACATCCTCCGTACTTCTTATCCCTTCCCACGTAATTTCTACTTTGTTATCCCGGTATATTTCCTGTAGGAACTCTATTATCTCATAACCGATACCTTCTTCTTTTAATATGTTCCACAGGAGTTCCCTGCTTACGTTGTCGTACGCCCCGTTTATGTCCAGGAAGGCCAAATACAAATGTCTATTTTCCACTCTAGATATTTCGATGCATTGGGTAAGCACGAACAGGCAATCATCTAATCGCCTACCATTTCTAAAGCCGTTCTGAAGTTCTCCGAGTATCTTGTTACTTTCAACCCATGCTTGCACCTTTAATTTCACCGCCTGCATGGCTAACCTGTACATAAAAGATGTTATGGTAATCGGCCTGTAGGATTTTATGTGCATCCTGTCTCCTTTCCCTTTATAAATCAATTTCATTTTACTCTGCCGCCAGCTGTGCGGAATTTGCTTATGCGTTATGACTGTTTCCAGAGCTTTTAACATTAACGTTTCCTTACTTTTTGGACCGAGTTCATTAATCAGCTTGATCGGAATTCCATCTATTCCTGTAGATGTGTTTTTAGGAATATTTTTTTCTGCCTTTTTTCCAGTTTAGATTGGTCAGTTCTAAGCTGCTTTGTATTCTGCTACCTTGTGTTGCTTCCTGATTTGCGGAGATTACCCTGTCGTCTCTCTTAAATGACTCGGCTATAACTGATGTAATGTAGTTCACTGCGTTACCCTTTAAACAATTTCCCTCGTTATCTTGAATCCGATCTTGCTTTCTTTGATTCTTCTTCCCTAGCCAGCTTATATGGTTCCAGAATTTTCTTGCTCCGCCTCTAGAGCCATCGTGTATATCAGCCATCCAGCGATCGGTGGACTGTCTTCTTTACTTTGGACGAGGGCCTGCACCTGAAGTTTCTTTTGTCGATATGATTCCCATTTTTTGTCGATTTCCTCCTGAGATACCTGTGTTTTCTTTGCCATTCGGTGTTCCCTTGAAGCTGCCCGTCGTTGTTCAATAGCTTCCCTGATTCCCTGAATCCCAGTCCTCCATGGGGCTTTTCTCTATTGCTTCCTCTATGTCTGCTGCTATCTGCGCTATTTGATCGTCGTTTAATTTTGCGTTTATGTTTTGTCTAAGTTCCATTTCTCTTTTCATCAAGGGCCCCATCTGCAGACTAGTACCCTCCCGACAAGCAGCGGCCTCTGCCGCTAACGATTGGCTTTCATTGCAAATAGCATCATCCTCGCCCATAGGGAAGCGCGGGCGCTCGTCACACTAGCCAGGATATTCTAGGCACTGTAGTAAGGCTAGAGTCTTTAGAAGTCCCTAGTAAGGCTTTTTTTGCTTCTGGAGACATACAACGTGTATTCCTCCATACATGCCGCGTGTGCCCGTGTGCTCCGGCAGCGTTTGTTGTGTTTGGTCGCATTGGAAGTTCGCTGCTATGACTTTTAAGAACGAGTTGTCGCCGCGGTGCAAAACAGGCGCAAGTTTAATCAAGCACAAAGGAACGTTCTCCTACGATTCCAAGTAAGCCCACCTGTTACTGTAGTGGTAACAATCGCCTTTAAAAGACGAATTTAAGAGCTACTACGCGCTGGTCTGAAAACTCTACATACCTCGATATCAGCTTCAGTTGAAAAAAACTAGGAATTCTTATGAGCACGAGTAGCAATGGCGATTTCATGACACATTGGACCGTACGCATGGTGTACTTACACTCGCGCAAAAGCCTGACAAGTCGAGCCAGTGAAAGTAGGTTCTGGTGCGCCTTTATTAGTTATTACTGCCATGATTTAAAACCAATGCTTCTTTTTAATTAGACTGCATAAAAAGTGTCATGCCGTTTAAAAGTTATCACTACCTCCGTTGGGGCACTTTTATCTAAGTGAGATGGCCTCACGCTCAGAAAAAATACCTAATTTGAATCTCATTGCAAACACTGTGCTGTCATTTTCGCAGGTTTTTTCTCATCCCTAGCGGGACGTGTGTGAAGGTTTTCAGCTGCGCAAGTGGGGAACGTGTCAGCACCTTTAGCAAACATAATTCGGAAGTGGTTGCTGTTGTGAGAAACCCGGAAAACTTTGTACAGGTAAGCAGTTTAAAAAATATTACGTTTCAGTGTAGTGACTTGTTTTAGGTCCGGGGTATGCATCGTCTCTTGCAAAAGTGGCTACGTCATTTTAATCTGGTTCATTGCATTGCGGAATTTCAGGTGCTGAGTTGTTCTGACGACGGTGTTGTGTTCAAGTGGGACCCTTCAGATGGCTCTGTCCTTAAGGTATCACTGCTACACTGTTTGAGCTAAATGAAAATCATTTACAAAGCCACATGTGTGGCTAAGTTTAAGGTGCGCATTGCAGTATTTTATCACATGTATGCTAGCAGAAGGTTGCACAGTTTTGAGTCGCAAAGAGCGTGTGACCGGTTGTTGCATGCGAACAGGAAGCCACTCAGCTCGACCGATGTTTACGCTTGCAAAGTAAGGGTGACCTGTGGGTCGCTTTCCCTTATTGGCCTCATTCGGAATGAGACTTGTCAGTCTCGACTGTTCACCACCACGGAGAACCCGAATGTAAAACTAATTTTCATTCACTTCAGCAGGGATTCTCATTAATTACTAGTCTGCAACTAGCAATCGGAAGGTTGCAAAATTGTGCAGGGCTTGACTGGCCTACATAGGCATTAAAATAAAATGAGGCCACCACAAAATATAAGCAAAAGAATAGCGGCATGCCAAGCAGCGTCTGGGCGATTAGTACGCTTGATCGTTGTCATCACTGAGCAGAGTAGGGATGACTTGAAGTTAAGAAAAATGAAACCAGAAATATACTACTGAGCTATATTTCAGAAATGGGAAGCTTCCGATTGTCGTTGTGGCTGCTGTAGCATGCACGAAGAATGTGTATACCACTGTTCTATGCAATTTAGGTTTTGGAAGGTCTATTTCAATGATCACTGGCTACGCAGGTTATGCCTTAACACAATGGCCCATTCAAATTAACCAGATCGAGGCTCGCCTATGTCCAAATCAATAAGCATCTGACGCCATATATTTACATTGGTGTCAGCCGTGATCGAATTTCCAAGTTAACAAGGATCTAGTTACAAAGATTTTACTGTAAATGTGTGCATTACTGTAGTGTGGAGCGTATGCTGCATGTATCGAACATCAGGCTCTTTAGAAGTACTTCTTTTTCAATTATTCATTGGTTCCTACAATTCAACAGCAACCACTAATTCTGCATGGTTCTCTTAACGCTGCCTGCACTTTCCACAGAAATACGATGTCTCCACGTGTGGGGTTAAGGGAGATGCAGTGCCCAAGGTAGCAGGATTCTATGCTCCACCTTCCTATTCATCCTGGTTTGTTCTGCGATGGAAAGCAGGTGAGGACAACTGCTTTGGATATATTGTCACCCTCTGCTTTAATGGCATGGGGATGTCTGAGAGGTTTTCAGTGGGTGGGCAGGCTCAACTGTAAAGCCTCGTCTTATTTTACGCAAGTTTCAGCATTCACAGCACTGCACAGTTTACGTGAAAGAGCATTGGGCACAATAGTGTCTAAAAGCTGTAACCAATCTCTGATTTAGATTAAGCTGCACTCTTACTCACAAAAGTGTTCATAGTGCTCATGAAAAATGCCTACCAGGCTTTACAGTTACTCAGAAAGTTTTCCAGGCAAACAGTGAAGGGTTAATTATCTGTGGCCTGGCACAGACACCTTAATCAGCAAAGAACTCTGCAATACAAAAAGGTGGTTAGATAACTCATGTGGAATTTGCTGTGGCCATCCCTGTTGAAATCCATTTCCACGCCTGAACTGCTAGTATGAAGTAGCACAAGCAGAATTCCAACTGTTACTTTCATTTGTCATTCTCTCAAGGGGCATCTTTTAAAGCAGATGCTTGCGATCTTTTCTACATCATGGACACTGAGCACCAGTGCTTAGGTGTGAATGGTGTAACAATGATCAGGGAAAGGAGGTTCTAGGGGTTGGGCCGACATCAGAGACAACACTTGCTTTGGCCCCTGTTTTCCCCAGATGGCACCTCTGGGCCGCTGTTCCATCGGGGAAGGCAACAGTCGCTATTTCCTATCTTCCCCTTTTTCTTTCACTTTCCTACCTTGTTTCTCATAACTTTCCTGTCTTCTGCCCACTTCTCCAGAGATGTGATTGCTTTGTCAATTAGGTCAAAAGGCATAGCCTACTAGTACATGCTGCTACATTATGACAAAATAGGAGTCATCTGTGCTAACCCTCTACTAAAAGCCCGTATTTTCTTGATAACATAATTATCCGGTGCGGCACGTAATCCTACATCTATGGGAAACAGGACTAGCCGACAAATTGTTTTTTTTTCCGAGAACTCTTAATCAGTCAGTATATAGAAGGGTGAGCATCCTTCTGGCCGGGCTCGTCAGTGCGTGTAATAAAAACAGAAACAAAATGGCCTGCTGCGCGCAGGAATTTACTCTGGTTGTCTGGTTGTCCCATGATGTGGGTGTTATGCTGAAAATGTGCATGGCATAAACATTCACAGAAAGCACCAGTATTGACTTTCTTGTCCTTGCTCGATCGAATTGTGGAAGTAGCATTCTACTTCAGTAAGTGTTCCCAGTGGGTGTCGGTTGTAGGGTTTGCTTCATTGCCCTAAACTGTGCCTGGTGTGCATGCCATGCATCTACTATTGGAAAGCCAACTTAAATGGACACTGAGGCCAATCTCATCCAGTTATTGTTCCCAGTAAAAATCAATTCTTCAGTGGCTTGAAACTTCGATTTTTTATCACAGCTTTTCTGTCTTGCAAGTGATGTCATGTTATGTCAGCTTTGCGGCTGCGGTGCTGACGTCGGACTTTCAGTAATATGACTGAACATATTACACATAGTGCGCTTTGCTGAACTTGCGTATGTGCAGGTCATCTTTAGTGCGCGCTTACCACTGCGCAGACACAGCTGTCTCACCACAGAGGCGGATCATGGTAGTGTGCTACGACGCACTAAAACTATGACTAGATTTTTTTTTTTTCTTTTCTCTCTACTCGTTGATTTCTGTATCAAATATATTTAGTGGAACTGCAAAAGGTGTCGCGTGCTGGTGTACCATTTTTGGTCTTTTATAAAGGTTGCACTGGCAAAAAAGCACCAAACCATTACTTATCTCTGCCAAAAGGCATTGTTAGCTGCTCCGAAGTGACTTCGGCTAATCGCATCACTGCTTTCCACTTTTTTTCTTCTTCAAAGTAGTGAAGGTTAACTTTGTTTGTCTAACCACCGTGAGTTATGTTATTGTGTGTGCTGGCATGGACAGTATTTATTTTTTAAGTTCTTGTCTCATCTCAGATTGGGCTGCATAGTGCGCAGCTGCCCCCATGAGTTATTCTACTAATGGTGTACTGCTGGCACTGACATGACTTAGTTTTTAAGTTCCTGTGCTGTCCTCATATTGAGCTGCATAGTAGGTTGCTGCCATCATGGCTGAAAGGCTAAAACACATTTTTTCATGGCTTCTCGTATTTCTCACAATATCCTTCAAAAAAGAGGGGCACAGAGACCGCAACTAAATTCTTCAATAAGAATGCAACCAGCTTCCCACAATTCCACACTGTTTGCAGCAAACACGTGGAGAATTCCACTCGAACAGACTTGCCATATTTTTTTTCACAGAAATTAGCTTGACCAGTTGTACATGTCTTGGCAAAACAGCACGCAGGGTAACAGGACAGAGTCATGAATGTACAGACACAGCACTGACTAACAAATGAATTTTTTGCTTGCTGGCAGTAAATACAGGGAAAGTAACCTAAATTACAAATAAATAAAGCCATGGCATTTGTTGTTACCAGGATTTTAACAAATCCTCTAAGAGAAAGATAAAAAGTCAGAAAGTCTCCAAATGGCAACCTTCATTTATAAGGGCTTTACAGCCATCAGCAAGAAAACTCTGAAGTGAAATCTGTTGGGGAAATTTCAGTTGCAGTCAGTCTACACCACTCTTTAAACACCGTCGAAGGTGTTGTCACACATAATGATCTCAGATATGCAACCGAAGAAGTTCTACTAGGCCTAAAGGATCAGAATGTGGTCAACTTGTACAGAGTAAAATTTAGGCGAAAGAAGAAAATACCCGCACCACACATTGTTCTTTACATTTGCATCAAGAATGATTCCCTGATCTACAGAAATACGCTGCATAAAGCACCAACCCTGGCAATATATGCAGAGTCCACGACACTTCATTTAATGCCAACAGTACGGCCAAGGTTCTCAGAGCTGCTGAGCCAACTGATATGTGCCAGATGTGTTTCCCACAAACATGACTCAACTAACCTCCGTTTTGGTGCAGCAGGGCGCGGCATCACAGCAGCTTTTGGCATCTGCTCACATCACACACAGTAAGCCTGGAGTAGAGCCACTCGTGCCTTTGGTGGCAGCAGATGGCGCTGTGCCACCACCCACAAAACAGGCTGTGCGGACTTCCAGGTCAGCGAGCCCTAAGCCTTTTCCCCACATGGCAAGAACAAACAGAAACATACCCCTGCATTCTGCATAGATGTTGAGCACACCTGAGGGCATGATGTACACCAATCGAGACAGTCGTATACTGCCAGCATCAGATGTACAGATGTACTATGGGGGCCTAAAATTAAGGGGCCTGAAAACATAACCTAGTTGTTTTACTACACACATGTAATAAAAGATGGCTTTCATACATTGGAATTGCAGGGAACATTTGCATTACCTGAGTGACACTAAATACATATTAGCCACATTCTTACCTTGTGTTTACAAGAAACCACCTTAGGCTGTAAACACAAAATTGTACTCCACTCTGATTAGAAATCAAGTGAGTAGGCTTTTAGGTGGCATTGCTGCTGTAGCCAAAAATGGAGTCGAAGCTCGAGAACATGAACTTAAAACTAAACTAGAAGCATTGGTGGCCGTCCTACACGCATTTAAAACAATTTTAGTGTGTTGTTTACATCTAGAGCAAAATTTTAGATAGCCATCAATAAATTAGAAGATCCTTTAGAGCAGCTGCAAGAACTACCTTTACTAGTAGAAAATTTTAATGCACATAAAACCAACACAAGAGGTCAAGTTATTAAAGGGAAGCTGAAATGCTTTTTTGAGAATTTCCCGAGAGGCGTGCATTAGAATATATGAAACTTGTAGATTAAGCTCTCGAAGTGGTTTTGCGGTACTATTTAAAGTTATGACATAATCTACTATTAAATTTGCAACAATTCTCAGGCTTCTCCTCAAAGCAATGAAGCAGTGCGGTGAAACTAGACGATGACATCATTATGGGTGATGTTTCGAATTTCAACAGCTTTCGCCCAATTCTTTCTGTAAATCACCTGATGTCACTTAACAACGCCTCACTACTTTTACTTTTGTTGGCGTTGGTGTTCTTCCTTAGAGCAAACATTTCTGCGTTGAAAATGCAAAACCTCTGCAGATGACATCATCACTGGTGTCCCTACTTGTCACCGCATCCTGCGGAGAAGCCTGAATGCCGAAATAGTTTTATTGAGCAATTATGTCGTCAATTTAAATGCTAGCGCAAACCTGCTTGGCATGATTTAACCTTAGCCTTCACACATTCGACTCTTAATTTAGTGGAGTTCTAAAAGTGCTTCAGTTGCCCTTTAAGGTTGCTATACTGTGTAATAACCTTTGTTTGTCAAATACCAGAAAAGCAACCTATTGTCCTCCTAGCTCAGGAAAAATTCCTGTTTTTACATTCATGATGAAGTTAGCGTAAAAATGAGGATCAAATGGGAATAAATGGGATTCCTTTAACAGCCCATATAGAAGAGATCATTTAGCTCTATTATCAGCTTAATATCTTGATCTGAAGTAATATCAACAAATCCGTGACATTGGAAGCTGCTCTAGCTGACTAGGCGTTGTTCCGAGAAAAGGGGCAGCCAGCTCGGGAAAAATTCCTCTGTTTTTTCATTCATGATGAAGTTAACGTAAAAAACTGGACCAAATGGGATTAAATGGGATTTTTTGAACAACCCATATGGAAGGGACTATTTAGCTTGATTGTCAGCTTAACATCTTGATCTGAAGTAATACAGTCGAACCCGGATATATTGAACTCGAAGGGGATCGCGAAATAGTTGAATATATCGATAATTCGATATGCAGCAATCGGCTTGGGACGCCACTTGCGATCATGAGAAATGATACTGTATCTGTCGCGTAGTCAACCCACTCGCATAATGAACCCACTTCCCACTTTTGCCCCCGAGAATTTGAAAAAAAAAGCGTTCGGTGGTGCGTCCCTTCGTTTCGATCGTCGCATCCACAGGTAATTTATTGGCAGTCCGCCAAGATACAGCGCAGCGATAACGTCACGGTGTGCTTATCTTTTGACTATACTTTTCATAGATCCTGGCAGAGTGCCCGCGTGATGGCTTGATTGCAAAGCCTGGTTCGATTTATTGTGTCGCGCTTAGGGCGGGTGTAGTCCACTGCTACAAAATCATTGGCAAGTGTGATAGCTGCAAATGCCGTTTGAAGAGTACAATGCTAAAAGCCGGTGTCATGATCGCAGCTGACCGCGTGCTTTCGGTGATTCAGAAATACAAGAATGAACTACTCCTGCAAAAAAAAAATCTGCCGTTTCTTAACATCCACAGCCCCCATATATTACGCTGCGCCGCACGTTCGGCATAACATGTAATGGCTCACAAGTAAGGACAACTCTCGTAAAAGAAAAGAAAATGCTGCTTCTAAACGTCCGCAGCTGCCACAGCATACGCTACTTCGCACGCTCAGCACGACAGCAAGGATGAACGACTCTCGCAAAAAAAAAAAAAACTGCCACATCTTAGCGTCCGCAGCCACCGTAGCTTATGCACATTTAAAAGCACGACAACACGAGCTGCACAGAGCGTTCACAACACACACTGAAGAAGCGTCTGCCACGGGTTGAGCTGGCTTGTCTGCGCATGCGTAGTGCGTGCTGTTGCGAACGAAGACCGGGAAAAGAGAGAGGAAGGGAAGAGATAAAGCTATGCAGGAGAGCGCTTTGCTCTATCGCATTTTTCCTTCTCGTTCGTTCACGCACATGGCTTGCAATCGTCACGTGCTGGAGTGTAGCAAACATGGCGACAAATGGTCACCGCAGATATCACAGATGCGCACGCCTATGGGGAAAGGGCGCGGTGCTGCCCTAGACCAGCCGCCGCCGAACTGTACGCTCACATTCCTTCCACGCGTGGCTTGAAAACGTCAAGTGGCAAGCGGCCGAGGGTGATGCAATCCTCTTTGGGGTAGGAACACGTCCAATGGGTGGTGCGGAGTTCGATGTATCGAACGACCGGTGAAATTGAGTTCGATATACGATGCAGCTTTCCTATACTTTTACATGGGATTTTCAAGGGGATATTCAGTGAGTTTGATATAACCAAAATTCGATATATCCGGGTTCGACTGTATCAACAAATTCATGACATTGGAAGCTGCTCTAGCTGACTAGGCATTGTTCCGAGAAAAGGGGCAGCCTAGATAAAATAATTTTGGATGATCTGAGTGTAGACGAACTTACTGAAGTTTTCAGAAGCAGCGTTATTGCTGCTGCGTGGCTAGGTGTTCCTCATTCCTCTAGAGTGGTAAAAAGAAAATCACAGTTTGATATACATAAGATTGTGGAAGCAAAAAAGAAGCAAAGCAATGCCTAAGGAATTTCTCATAGATACCAACGCCGGATTTCATAAATTTTAAGAAGGTGGGAGTTAAAGCCACTTTATCTGCTATAGCGCCGAGAAAACATTGGAGCAAAGTTACTTGTCATCTGTAAACGGCTCAACCTTATCAAAAGAAATATGGGAGAAGGTTCACAAGCTAAATGGAGTGGAAGGTGCGCTCGTCGAGTGAAGCCTCCGCGACGCCATCTCGAGGGGGCAGAAAAGCGAGCCAGTTGCCTCAGAGCGTGCCCACATTGAGCAAACGGAGAAGTGAAGGTTGATCAAGTGCACGGCATGTAACACGATCAAGACAAACATTGTTGGTTTATGCATGGCTTACGATTGTACAGACTGTGTAAAAATGACACCAGGAGTCACATTTCACAAATTGCACTCGTTACTGTTCATTCCGAACTGACTGTGCTCCTTGCATTGCGGCATGTACGTGCGGGTGGCTATTTCTTTTCTGCTAGGTTTCCCTGAGACACGGACACTAGGAACGAGCTGTTCGCCATGAGCACTGGCAAGTAGAAGTCGGAGGCTGCTTGTGGGCGGTTCATTTCACTCTAGAATTCTTTGACTGGACTGAACAAACGGCACGGTTGTGTATACGCTCTGTGCCGGCTCTGTTATTCCCAGAACAGCTACAGTCCCCGGTAAACAGTATACAGGCTCAGTACAGTTTGTTAGTTGGTTAAATAGGTTTATGAAGTGCATCTAAAACACTGACACGAACCCATGCATGAGCGCCACAAAAAGGTGTCATGTTCTAGCTACCACAAGGAATGAGCATTTGTTTCATCATTGCCCTTAACATGTAGCCCATGTGATCCCTCGCCCTCTTGCTCAACCCAGGCGACAATTGGACAATGACATGTCATCCTAGATCTCAGAAGGCTGTCCCATTGGAGTTTCATCTGCCGGCAGCCACATTTACTTGGGTTAATTTCTATCAAAAATTTTTTGCACAAGCATAACTTCAAGCACTACAATTTGCACGTTAATTACCGAAAAAAGTGTTTGTGCTAACAAAAATGCCTGTGAACGGATCAACTGACTTCTGACGACAAAGGAATGCCACATTAGAACACAGAAAATATTCAGTGATTCATTCACAGAAAGTAATAGTATTCGCCAAACACAAACTTGTGTTCTGGAGTAAGCACCAAGAAAAATTGCGAAATTTTCAAAGTATAAGAATCGAGTCAAACCCCTAGTTATATATCAGTAGCTCTCACCAGCTGTAAAGTGCTTTGAACAGGATAAAATCTTCCTAACTTGAATTAGGTTAATTCAGAAATTCAAATTAGAACTAGGAGCGCAGTCCTGACCAATGCGCATGTAAATTTCTGCTGTTGGATACTCGTTAATTCGGACATGGGCGGGCTCACGCCTGTTAATTCGAATGCGGAGCCACATCAAAGTATGGCCTATGAAGTAAGCGACTTTTCAAATAGACCGGAAGCTGAATGCATGAAAAAGTGGTGCCCACCCCTGAGCCTTTGATGTGCACACTGTGGCAGGGGCAACAACAATGTAAAGTTGCGAAAATATAGCCCAACAACTTCTCTTAAATTCACGCTATCCCACTGCTGTCGCATGCGTTGGCTAGTCGCACTTGATTTGACGCTGCTTGACGCTTAACTGTTCTTTTATTTTGTGAAGGACCCATGGTTTCTAACACCTATGCTTATATCCCTTGCTTGCATCCACGTGCTTCTTCCAGTTAGCTGGAACTGGGCACTGGTCACATGCAGTTCATTCTAGGTACAAAGTAACTACCTTGGCCCATAATTTCTATTAGAAATCAATTAGCCTCCTTTGCAGCAGTTAAATTTAAGATTCTATTTACCATGCCATTTTGTAGATGATGGCCACAGGACGCTTGAGTCAGTGCCTCCTGGAGGTGGGGAGGGCCAGGTGCTGGCAAGCAAGGTGTCCCTCACAAGCATCTCTCCTGTTGCCTTCAACTCAGAGGGTGGTTTCTACGCAGCCATACACAAGGCTAAGCTCTTCATTGGCACTCCAGGACTGCCTTCCCATCCTGCAACCAGGTATGAAAATTCTCTGCCTTTGGCAAAAAAAAAAAATTAGCAGGGAACTGACGTAAGTGAAAATAGAATGCATAATGGTGTTATCCTTGTGATAGTTCTATAACTATAGATTAAAAACATTTTAATTATCTAAGGAATGCTGTTTGGCACACAGCACTGCATTGAGTAGTTTATATATATGCTCCCCCCACCTTTCAAGGGTTTGTTTAATTCGTGCCTATCTTAAATAGACTGTACAGCAAACACTGACTAATTTGAAATTTTAAAGGAGCGAAAAAGTTTGAATTATTCAAAACCAAATTTTTGAATGACTTCCAAAGTAATTTACAAGGACTACTAGCATTGCAGCAGATATATATTTGATAAAAGACTGGGCGATAGTCACCTGCTTTTGCTGTGATAACGGTGTGAAAATGGCTATTTCCCACCTTTCTATCTCGGCATCTGTCAAGGTACAATGCAGTAGCGGTGGTGCCATTTTGCAAGCAGTCTGCTTTGGGTGTGAGGAGGCCTCACCGCACACGGCAAGAATGGCACTTGACGAACACATGGTCTTGGTGCAACAAAAGAACTGTGTGGCCGGAAGCGAAGGAAACGCACAGCGCCAGCAATTGATTGATGCCTGAAACTGCGTGCATGTTGGCTGGGTTGGCTGGCTGGTCCATGGCCGACAAACACAGTCGCCGCGGGCTAGCTTGAAACTCGTAAAAGTGAAACCGAAACTGACTGCTTGGCATGATTTCTGAGACTCTGCCTTCTTTTCTTCATCCCTCTTGCCATTGCATGCAAGTCAGAGGTGCAGCTCAGGTTTGACAAGTGCTGTTTTCACATTCGCTTACAGTGGCGATCTTGCCTTCAAAGGCCCATCCAAATCAAATGTTAAGAGGCCTGTCCGAATCAGTGATATTCTGAACCATAGCCTAATGCAGGCATTGGTCGCTGAATTGTGCAAACGATTTGGCTTGTCCGGAATTCCAAATGAATGGGGATTGAATTAATGAACTTTTACTGTAGAAGTTACATGTCTTGAAGGTAGCGCAGGACAGGAAGGAGGCAGTCGCTGCTGCGCCACTCCTGACACCTCCTTGGTTTTATGCGGTTTTACTGGATATGACTTTTCCTGTTCTCCCCTCCGTTCTGGTGTCAAAGCTGCCATGTGACTTGGCTGCCCTATCACAAGTGCGTTTCTCTGGCCATGTGCCGGATGTCAGGCTTCCTGGGCACAGCAATGTGCTGTTCAAATTATGTTTGCGGGAACCAACTCGCATTGAAATTTTTTCTTTACCTAGATTTTTATGGAGTCGTGAAGTTGAAACTATTGAATAAATTTTATTTAACATGCTTTCACTGTCTCTGCATTGTGCATTTCTTGGAATTGTTTCAGGTTTCATGCCATGGGCCACAAGAAAAGCGTACAGTTCACTTGTGTGGCATGCCACCCCACTGAGGCATCACTTGCCACTGGTGACAGCCTGGGGCGCATCACGATCTGGTACGGTCTGGTTGGGTAGTTACCTAAACACGGGCTAGATATGCTGCCCTTGGCTGCAAATTGCTGTCCCTTTTCAGCATTTGTAAAGCGAAATAACAGCCTGTATCAAATAAGAGTGTATTATAATACCAGTACTGCTCACAGGGGTTGCAGCGGTGGCGTAGCGGTAGAACATCCGCCTAGCATGCAAGAGGACCGGGGTTCAAATCCCGGTGCCGCGCAATTCTCCACCGGATGAAAGAAAAAAAAAAAAAATCCACGTGTTGATGGAATTGCATAAACAGGTTTGGGGTGCGACCTGATGCCGGTGAACACCTCCGGCAAAGCACTCCCTCACCAGAACAGGAGTTGGCCACCCTGGTGCAGTAATTGGCCGCAACCTCCTATGATAAGCTCCATAAAACCCCGGCCCTCAGTCACCAGCGGCTGCGGAACAACTGACCACGGCGGCGGTCAGACCTGTGACGCAGCAGGGGGTGCTAAGAAAGTCTGGCTCCGCTGGACAGGCCGCCATTGGAAACTGACCCTGGCAACGTTTAATGCTAGAACCCTAGCTAGTGAAGCTAGCTTAGCAGTGCTGTTAGAGGAACTAGAGGGCATGAAATGGGATGTCATAGGGCTTAGTGAGGTTAGGAGGCCGAATGAGGCATATACTGTACTGAAAGATGGGCATGTACTGTGTTATCGAGGCTTACCAGAAAGGCGACAACTAGGAGTAGGTTTCCTTGTCAATAAGTATATAGCGGGTAATATAGTATTAATGAGAGGGTTGCAGGCATCGTAATTCGGCTTAATAAGCGGTATAAACTGAAGGTTGTACAGGCCTATGCACCTACATGTAGTTATGATGACCAGGCAGTTGAAAGCTTCTACGAAGATGTAGAGTCGGCAATGCGAAAAGTAAAGACGCAGTATACAGTACTAATGGGTGATTTCAATGCCAAGGTAGGGAAAAAACAGGCAGGAGACAAGGTAGTAGGTGACTATGGCATTGGTTCTAGGAATAGCAGGGGGGAGTTACTAGTTGAGTTTGCAGAGCGCAATAACTTACGAATCATGAATACCTTCTTCAGCAAACGGAAGAACCGGAAATGGACATGGAAAAGTCCTAACGGAGAGATTAAAAATGAAATCGACTTCATAATGTGTTCAACCCCCGCCATTATGCAAGATGTAGAGGTAATCGGGAAAGTGCGATGCAGTGACCACAGGATGGTGAGGTCCCGAATTAGCCTAAATCTGAAGAAGGAACGCAACAGATTAGTAAGAAAGAAACCCATCAACGAATTAGCGGTGAGGGGGAGGGCAGAAGAGTTCAGGATCTCGCTACAGAATAGGTTTTCAGCTCTAACTGAGGAGGGCGACATTACCCTAGAGGCAAGGAACAATAATTTCAGAGATATCATTACTGAGTGCGCGGTAGAAGTAGGCGGTAGGATAGTTAGAGAGGATACCGGTAAGCTGTCTAAGGAGACGAAAGATTTGATTAAGAAACGCCAGAGTATGAAAGCTTCCAATCCAACAGACCAGATCGAATTGGCCGAGATATCGAAGCTAATCAATAAGCGCAAGGTGGCCGATATTAGGAAGTATAACATGGAGAAAATTGAGCATGCTGTAAAGAACGGGGGGAGCCTTAAAGCGGTAAAGAAGAAATTGGGCATAGGCAAAAACCGGATGTATGCGATAAGGGATAAGGCGGGCAACGTCATCACTAATATGGAAAAGATAGTCAAAGTAGCCGAGGAGTTCTATACAGATCTCTACAGTAGCCAAAGTAGTCAGGACCGTAATGAGATTGGCGGTAGGGAAAAACAGTCAGACGTTCCACCAGTGACGAAGGACGAGGTCAAGAAAGCACTAGAAACTATGAAAAGGGGGAAATCAGCTGGAGAGGATCAGATAACTACAGATTTGCTGAAGGACGGGGGGGATATCGTGCTAGAAAACCTGGCCACCCTGTATACGCAGTGCCTGGTGTCATCGACGGTACCGGAACCATGGAAGAATGCAAACATTATCCTCATTCACAAGAAAGGGGACTCTAAGGACCTTAAAAATTACAGACCAATCAGCTTACTGTCTGTTACGTATAAGGTATTTACTAAGGTAATCGCTAATAGAATCAGAACAACCTTAGACTGCAATCAAGCAAAGGATCAAGCAGGGTTTCGGAAACGGTACTCTACTATCGATCATATCCATACCATCAATCAGGTGATAGAAAAATGCTCGGAATATAACCAGCCCTTATACATAGCATTCATTGATTACGAAAAAGCATTTGACTCAGTTGAAACCTCGGCGGTGATGCAGGCATTGCGAAATCAGGGGGTAGACGAGCCATACGTGAAAGTGCTGGAAGATATATATAGCGGCTGCACAGCAACCATAGTTCTGCATAACGAAAGTAACAAAATTCCCATAAAGAGAGGTGTTAGGCAAGGAGACACAATCTCCCCAGTACTATTCACAGCTTGTTTAGAGGAAGTATTCAGAGACTTGGAATGGGAGCAGTTAGGGATAAGGGTAGATGGAGAATACCTCAATAATCTGCGATTTGCTGATGACATTGCCTTGCTAAGCAACTCGGGGGATGAACTGCAAATAATGATTGATGACCTAGACAGGAAAAGTAGAAAGGTAGGCTTGAAAATCAATATGCAGAAGACTAAGGTAATGTTCAACAGCCTCGGGAAGGAACAGCAGTTTACATTAGGTAGCGAAATACTGGAAGCAGTAGGCGAATATGTCTACTTAGGACATGTAGTAACCGCAGACCCGGACCACGAAAAGGAAATAACAAGAAGAATACGATTGGGATGGAGCGCATTTGGCAAGCACTCGCAGATTATGACTAGCAGCTTACCGGTATCGCTCAAGAGGAAAGTATACAACAGTTGCATCTTGCCTGTACTCACCTATGGGGCTGAAACGTGGAGGCTAACCAAGAGAGTTCTACTTAAGTTGAGGACAACCCAGAGGGCTATGGAACGAAAAATGGTAGGGGTAACATTAAGAGATAGAAAGCGTGCAGAGTGGGTCAGAGAAATAACTCAAGTTACCGACATTCTAGTAGAAATTAAGAAGAAGAAATGGACATGGGCAGGACATGTAGTGCGAAGAGAGGATAACCGATGGTCGCTGAGGGTAACAAACTGGACTCCAAGGGAAGGAAAGCGTAGCAGGGGGCGGCAGAAAGTTAGGTGGGCGGATGAGATTAAGAAGTTCGCAGGGGTCAAGTGGATGCAGCTAGCACAGAACCGGGTTAAGTGGAGAAATATGGGAGAGGCCTTCGCCCTGCAGTGGGTATAATCAGGCTGATGATGATGATGACTGCTCACAGTGAGCACCATGTGGACACTTGTGCCACCTAAATGTTCAAGTAGTTGCTGGCTGGCACAGCTGCAGTAGTGGAAACTTGGTAATCATAAGATTAGGTATCTAGGATCTTAATGAGGGTAGCAAATAGATGTGTGCTATGAATGCTGTTATCAGAAGGTAGCTCGCTGCTATGCTATGCACATCAGGGCACTGTGATATTTTATGGGTGGTGTAGCTGTGACTTCTCACGCCAGCACAAGATATGCTCAATGCCTGCATTTGCATTTGCGCCTCTGTGGAGATATGCTGTACTGCACATTTTCTCACATATAGCCTGGAACAAAAGTTGAAAAGCGTTACTGAAAGTATGTTATACAATTTGTTTCTTTTTTTCTTTTCGTTGGTCAAAATTGGGGATGTGGGTCATATTCGCAAGAAACGCTATGCTGTTAAGTGTACAAGAGAATAATCTAAGCCACAGAAGTAGAAACTAGGAGTGATGATTCTAAATTGACAGTTTAGAGTGAATGCAATGACTCGGTTGTTTGATGTGATGTAAAGTGTTAGCTGTCTACTTATTGGTATGATTTGTTGTGTGAATGATGACTTTTTCTCTCTTGTGTAACCAGATCAGTGCGTAAATTTACTTGGCTGTCTTCATAGCCTCCTCCAATCGCTGTAATGTCTTTAAATCCATTTATGAGGCTAAGGATATACGTATGTAATAAAACATTTATGACATGTTTAATTGGAGTAATGCATGATATTGCAGTGTTGAAAGTACCTGAATGTATAAGTATTTCTCTCATTAAGTGCTAGAGTATTGCAGGAAAATATGCAAGCTGGTAAAGTTGCAGTGTGTTGAGATTGACAGAATCTCCCCCCTTTTTTCTTTGTGAATTCACACGCTTCCATCACTACCATGACATCATTACAGGCAGGGCCTTAAAGAAACGTCACCAGTGCGCTCAATTCACCACTGGCACACACTTCCTGTTCGTGACCTGGCTTATACCATTTCAGGTCAGTGGTCTAACAGGGCTTGTCTTTTGAGCCTGAGGCAGAGTGGGCCCAGCTTGTTCGTGCCTGCATGTTGGTAATAAGTTTGCTCCCTAATGACAAGGGTCCTAGGATTGAGCAGCTTGTTTGTTTACTTGTACTAGTTGTGTTGTGCATGCCTCACTCTGTTTTTTTTTTTTTTTTTGCACTGCAGGCAGCTTTTTGCTGAGCGGAGGTGGTGAGTGCGTACTGGTCAAGTGGAGCCTGCCCTCTGGCGACCGTCAGTTCTTGCCACGTATGGGCCTGCCCATCAACCACGTGGTCACCTCACCTGATGCTACTCTGCTTCTCACAGCCCACACGGACAACTGTGAGCATTGAGAAAGCATTGGTAACATAGTTTTATGGCGGTGATTTTCGGTGGATGAGCAGGAGCATTTTGGAAGGCCGCTGAAACTGTGCCTATGAAAGACTGGTCTGCTTGCCAAGAAAGACTGAGGTGCCAGTTTGAGCCATATTTCTCGGTGCTGCTGGTCCACAAACAGGGGGAGTAAAGGAAGCTGGTTATTGTGAGTGACAGTATGGGCAGGAAAGCAGTGCTTTTAATGTCCAAACATGTCAGCAAAGTGACTGGTTAGAGCCACTGTTTGAGAACTGCACTGTGTATAAAACAAAATGTTTTGAACTTCTTGGAAGGCTTTCCAAGCCTCCTGTCACCCAATACTGCTGCTGCAGGTGATGACCTGCTTTGGCAACGAACATAGCAAGGAAGTCACCAACATCTTTGAGAGTCTGCATTTTCTTCTATTTGAATGAGGACTTTGTCGTGAATTGTTGTGAATTGTATGAGCAGGAACAGGTCCGTTATCCATACAGCCAAGGTCGTTATTGCATCATTGTTAATTTACAGACAAACAATTGCCGTGATGGCACGATTGCTGTCAAAGTTGGTCTATTGTTTAATTTGTAGAGGTGTTGACACCTTTGGGTGCTTCTAATATTAAATTAAATAATGTATTAAATTCATGCTTTGAAGCAAATGTCAATATTGGAAAATCTCGTAAATTTGGAACTTATTCGAGGTTCAAGAATTAAGGAAAATGTGCTGTTCAAAGGAAGAGTTGATGGTCTCATGCATGCTCTGTCATTTCTGCACAGTTGCATTGCTAGTGGTGCAATCGCATCTTGTGATGTTGACATGCCTCCTGCATAAGGTGCGGTAGCTTCATCTGAAAACTCAGCTTTTGATGACTGCATTGTTCAGCATGTCGCTGACGAGCATACAGGATGTGGAAAAAGGCCCAGATGCGACAGCAGACAAGGTGCGGCAGAAATTTTGATACGCTCACCGTACAGAAAGCCTGAAAGTCGAGGGTGGCAAGTGACGCCTCTCTTGTGCCAAAATACTCCAAACTGGGCGCTAATCGAGGAGAGCTCACCACTCTGATAAAAATTGAAAAACTGTACCAAACTGCTTCAAACTTACGGTTCTAGAACTTGGCGGTGCCAGCAGTTCAGAGAAACGTTGGCTTGGTGGTCGCCTCTGTTCCAAACAAATATGGCTATCTCGCGGTAACACGGTTTTGCATACGGTAGTTTCTGTGCCAGTACACTAGCTACCATCAGTCCCGTGAAGTTTCGGCACGCATTTCAAGCTGCATTGACGAGATGTTGATTGATGTCCTCAGTCTTGTGTGTGTGTGTGAATCTGACTTTTGTTGGCGCGATTCAGACTGGACAGCCAATTAGACCTAGCCTGAGTCAGTTGGTTGAAGGTGTCATTTAAATATGAAGCAATGATAACTTGGTGGGGCAATTCACATGCTCAAATATGGAAATTTCTGCATATACAATTAAAGCTCGTTAATAAGAACTTTGCAGTACTGGAAAAGAAGTTAGTATTATTGATTGGCCTCACAAAATCTGACAAGAATGACCAGCATCAAGGCGAATTTTTTGGGTAAAATTTTTTCCAATGGTCACATACTTTCTAAATGAGAACAATGTTACAATGACTATTTTTCGCATTCCTTTTAATGCTTTATTCCGCGTACATTGTCAGGAGTGTTAAAGCAAAACTTCTCAAAAATGCGCAGTATGCAGGTCGGGTTTGAGGATTGCTACGATAATTCACAGTGCCCTTTGTACATGGACACAGCCTAATCGTCACGAGGTCCGTAGCACTCGTCCGATGCCATAGCCTTACATTGGCATTAGCTGAGAACATGCCAACTGCAAGACTTATTCATATTTTCGAAATAACGGTAGTCGAATTAACAAGCATTTAGTACTTGGAAGTGTCAGAAGTTGCACAGAACAGAAAGCAGGCAGTCACCACCAAGTATACCAGCCTCTACCCTCTGACGCTGCTGGTCACCGCGCGTCGGTCATGACGTCAGAGTGTAGGTACTAGTGGACTTGGTGGTGGCTGCCTGCTTTGTGCCGCTGGTTTGACTTTACCCATTCCTGTACCTGGTTTTATCTCATCTCTCCATTTTAGAGGCATACATCCTCTTAACTATGCTACCCTATCGCTGGGTCATTTCTTTGACCTTGTGTCTGTCGATGGGGTTTGAGAAGAACGGAGTCTTTGCCTGGCTAGTATTTAAAATCAAATTAAGATATGTTCGTGGCAAAATGAGAGGCTGGGATTACTTGAGGAGCATCTCTGTATAACCGGGAAAGCAACCGTATCTTCCTGACGCTTCAAGAATTGGTGTCTATACACCTTTAAACATGTGTACATGTTTTGGCCATTTCTCTTGACAGAAATTAATGTGTTGTTTTTGATGCTCTGTGGCACGTTATTATTTTTTTAATTAGGAAAGGCATTGCACTGCTCTAATGCTTACACTTTGTTGTATCCCTCACTTGTATCCACATGCTTCTTCCAGTGAGCTGAAACTGTGTGCTGGTCAGATGCAGTTCATCATTCTGGTGTTAAAGTAACCTTTTGTTCTACCTGTGAAGTAACTGCCTTGGCCCACAGTTTCTATGTAAATTAATGAGCCTCCTTTTCACTTGTTAATAGTTTATTTCTAATCAATTTTTATTCACACATACGTTGGTACATAAATAATTTCACTTTAATCAAAACCACACACACAAAAAAAAAGACTCCCTGTCCTTTTTTTGTGGTATCAGAGGCTATTGGGTACCTTTACATGTATCTCAGAATGAGCCTGTCATTTTCTTATGTCGGCTCTCTACTGAGTGGAAGTCACGACATTTAATGACTTCAGAATTTCTGTGCATGTAGTGTGAATCAAACTGCGAACGACTGGAACTTGGCTCTGTGGTCAGACTTCTGTTCCACATTTAAAATCTGATCTTACTGGGTTGTTTGCAGGTCACCCCGGTGTAGGATTGGTGCGTATAAGATGACATTACAACTATCTCAGTTTTTGATCATAGAAACTTATTCTTAAATTTAAAAGCCATTACATAAAAATATTAGCTAAGGTATGTTAGCATACACTTTGCATCAGGTTTCATACTGGGAAAAAAAAATTGTACACACATTCTCACTGTGCTCAGTTGATTTAGAGTGAAGTTCCACAGTAGCGGTGAAATGTACAGGATGTTCTTTCTTAGCTACAGAGTGAAGTCGAGCATTGCAGTGCAATGGTGGTGCAGTAGTGGAAGGACTTATATGTGCATGTGTTGACAGTAGGCAGTCTTTCTTTTGCGGGCAATTGTTTTTGTCTGTCTGATAATACTTTTTAATTCCTTTCATCTGTTGTATGACAAAGGCTTCCTGTTCTGCAGGATGCGGTTCTGTCTTGCGTTAATGTTTGTGGCCAGTGATCTCAATGTTAAGGCACTTATTTGGGTCCCTTTGCCTTTCAGGCTTGCAGTTGGTGAACAGTCAGCTGTGTGTGATGCGGAAAGTGCAGGGCCTTGCACTGGGCAAGAGTAGCTCATCACCCGTCCTGCTTCAATACGACCCCCGCACAGGTGCCCTTCTTCTTAGAGGGCAGCCAGGGCACTTGCAGTTCTACCAGCCACATGAAGACAAGCAGCTGTTCTGTGTCAGTGCATACCTTTGTATCGCGGTTTCGTGCTGTTATTTTTTACTTCACTTTGTGCAAAACATTTTGGATGGTTAAATTGGTACCACACTCCAAGGCTGTTATTTCTTCCTACAAAGTGCAACAATTTAGGTAGAGCTGTTGCAGCTAGCTTTGTGGCACATTGCAGTGGAACCATATTTAATTTCTTTTTTTTACCTGATCAATTCACTTAACGTGTGGTGTAATCATTGCATGATGATGGAATTTCTTCTCTCATTTTGCTGCAGCTGTGTATGCTTGGAAGAAACGCTGGGGATAAATCAAGGTTAATCTGTACAATAGACTGCCACATTATTGTCACAAAGAGGCAATTGTTACTGGAAACAGTTATAAGACAGAAAAGATGAAAACGAAATATAGGTGTCGTCGTCAGTGGTGGATTTTTCAAGTAAAATGTGTGTGATAGTATTTAAGCACATAGACCAGATGCTGTGCTGCACTACCATTCACATAAAACTGTGATGGCCTGTCCATTTTGGTTAGGATGTTTCTAGTTTTAATCAACTGGAGGAAAGATATATAAATTCAGTTTTTTTTTTCACCTATAAATGGGTCTTTTACTGCCAGAAAAATGTCAGTACTGTAGCCTGAAAGACATGGAGAATCAATTTTTGCCAAGAAGGATAATTAGATGGAGTTGTCCTTGTTGTAAAACAGTAAAGTTTCGTTCATTCGGATAATTCAAACTGTAAATGCAGCCCCGGCTGACTCCCATGTAAGTCTATGGCATTAGACACTCATTAATTTGGACATGCGTAGTTCGCTGCAATTCGGATGAGCAGTCGTGTCACGGTATGACCTAAGCAGCCAGAGGATCACAAAAATAGGCTGCCCCAAACCCGGACTGCATGGAACTGCAGTGGCCACGCACTTTGTGGTATGCCAATCACGCTGATGGTAGGAAGTTCCCCTCTCTAAAATAAAGGTCAGTCGCATAGTTTCAGTTTAGCTTTCCTTAACTTCATGCCATTTCACAGCTGCGATTGGGTGCGAGCACAGGCCAGTCGCACTGTTTCAGATGCTGCTTGGTCACTGCTAATTTATTTATTTTCTTCTGATGGCGTTACGATTTTCTAACACTTATAAAGTCATGTCTCATGCACTCACATACTGCTTACACCACGCTGAAAGTGCATGCTAGCTCACCACATCCTTAAAATGCGATGGGGCTGCTTTATGAAGAGTCACCACTGCTATTTTGTCTGTGAAAAGATAAAAGAGGCCTTTACAATTTTGAAGTAATCCTTCAACTTTACTGACGGTGTCTGCAAAACAAAACACTTGAAAAATAAAGATAAAGGAAAACCGTCATTCTCACTTTGTTGGTTTCATTTGAAATGCAGATAACCATCATGCAGATGCGAGGGGTTTTCAGCATTTTTTTTAAGTCCCATTTAATCATTTAAACTTTCCGTTAACTCAAATATTTCGTTCTGGTTCCTAGAAGGCTGAGTTATTGAGAGTTTGCTGTATTCCTGTCAGTATTGGCTACAACTCGCAAGATATGGTAGGATTTCGGTTCATGGAGTACTGCTGGCCCAGCGGTGCTTGATTTATGTTTTTAATGCCATTAAAAGAGTGCAGTGCACACTGAACTTTTTTTTCATTGTTTGGACTCTGATTGAGACATAATGATCTGCTGTAATACAGAAACTTCATATGCTTCACTTGGTGCAACTAATGTATTGCAGATCAAATTCGAAGCTGCATGTTCTTGCACGGACTCTCTGGTACAGATGCTGCTTCCTGGTGCACATGCATGTTGCTCATGCGTACCACTATTTTGTGGTACAGTCGCTAACAGAAGATTCAGAGCCTTGATTTTGTGTACATGCTCGAATATTTCACCAGTTTTATTTTTTTACTCTGCAACATGCACATCAATGTGTAACCTGAAATTTCGAATGCAGTGCAACTTATCGATCGATGTGCTGGACCTCATTCACACTTGCTGCAGCACCACAGTCGGTAGAAACGCTGTCATTTAATGTGCTAGAGGAACTTCATTAATTCAGACTTTAAGGGACATTGAAAATTAGACCGCATGAAGCAAAATATAAATGCGCACACATTCTTGAGAGCTCATGCAATTCTTAGGCATCATCCGCTGCACACACCTGAATTAATATTGCAGCGAGAGAAACAATCTATTTTGAGTTATTTTTCTGCCGATGATGCGAAGAGGCAGCAGAAAAGCCTATGGGGGGTGTATGCCATCACGTAGAAAACAAGTAGAAAAAAAAATATCTGCTTTTCAAAGCAAGGATCTTGTGCCTGTGACAGAATGCATTGCAGCGCTGAATGTTCTATTGCAGCACTGTAAAAATTGGCATTTAAAATTGGCATTTTGATGGCAGGCTAAACTCCTCTCCTTCTGTGCAGGCCACATACTGCATACAAGGATATACCATCAGTTCTGAGATTTGTTTCCAACTCTAGTAGTCAGACATAGTTGCATAGGCCAGCAGAGAGCTTGCTTTGACTCTTGGGTTTTTCTTTTTTTCCCTCATCTCTATTGCCACTTTCGACATTTCGCTTTGGGCCCTCTGTAGAGTGGGCACGGCATAATTCCCGCAATAGTGAGCTTGCTTTTGTATCTAGACTTATTTATGCCCAACCAGGGCATCCATCCACAACATGCCTGTGACGCTACTACTACTAAATACCGAACTCACCCGAAGATTTATAGTTATGTGAAGCACCAGGGCGCGCACAAAACTGCTGGCCTCTTCTTCCATCGTAGTTGGCAATTAAGAACTGAAGTGAATAGATTTTTGCTATGAAATTTTATTTTTCAGATGTTTCTACAGTTTCGACAGAGTCTAAAAAATAGGCCGCCTACTGTGCCACCACATAGTATAAACCTTCCTATAGTTTTAAGTAGGAATTAGCAAGGCCCTCGGGTGTGGCAATAGTAGTCTCTCCGACTAGCACCATTTGCATGTGAATAAGGGTTTGTGCCAACAAAACAGCAAGCTGTATAGTTGGCACCAGCAAATATTCCTTCGTTCTAGTTGAACTGTTCTGTTTTCCTTTAAAAGGGCCAGCCATGGCTGCTTGTCTGCACCTGACACAGACAGTGTGGAGATAATGTGAGACAGTGTGGAGATTATGTGAACTGCTTTCTGTGCAGCTGGATGTGGTGGGCCAGAATTACATGACCCAGGAGCGAGAAGGTGGCATTGTCAACACAGAAGTCATTCACATCGCCCTTGCTGGTGACTGGCTGCTTACAGTTGAGCACTGGGCCGATAACAGCTTGGGGCCTGAGACTCGATTGAAGTTCTGGCGCTTCGACCACACCCTCCAGAAGTGAGTGAAAGCACCTTTATGGTGTCAGTGCACTGAAGCAGTATTGCTCAGTTTTGACCCACTTCTGATTTGCGTAGAAAATTGTAAATCTTGTGAATCCACATATCCTCACGTGACAGCCAAAAACAGGCTCCTTGAAAACACTAAGCTTTTGAAGTATTTGCAGCGTGACACGAGTTGCACGGGGTGTCACCTAATCGCATAGTAGCTGGTAGCGATAGATGATTAGCGGATGAATGTATCGTATAACCACCTCATTCTTTCAAATGAATTCTGGAAGGCCTTCAATGTTTGCGTCTCAGGAACTTTGAAACCAATGCTCTCAGGATGGTGCCCTGCAAATTCAGCTGAGGCAGAATGTCGTTGTCAGGACGGGGCACATATGGGGAAACAGGATCCATAGATGCACAATTCAGCAGTCACAGCAAGAGTGCATAAACACACTTCAAGGTGCAGAGAACAAGCGAAGCTTCTTAGCAGACATGTCTTACACTCTACATTATCATTGCTGCCCTGGTGGGTGTTTACAATTGACATAATAAAAAGAGAGCATAAAGTTTTCTTCAGTGACAACCGTCATTGTGACGTTTCTTGTATATGGATGAGGTCAAAGCGTTTAACAGCATTCGTGCACCTCTGTGATGGGATAATCTGGGCATAGAACAGATTAGACTGCAAATTTTTTTAATAAAATATAGCAGTGAAAAGTCATTCCTACATAATTGTTGAATACATATTATGGAGAGACTCTACCATATTTACTTACACGTTCATTTATGCATCATAAAGATCAGCTCAAAATTTTTGGGAAGCAGGAAAAGGTGGGGGAGTTAAGAATTGGACATTTGCATGTTTTGACCGGCGGAAGTTCTGCACTGGAAACATTCGACTGAGCTGACTGGCATGACACATTACACTTTGGAGAGCAGCTGTAGCATGCTGAGAAATTAGTCACCGGAAATTGCGCACTTTAAAACCTAGCGTGAATTACCATGCCTTATCCCTCATGAGAGTGCGGCAGAAGACATAAAGGCCATCATTTCAGTCTATAAAAGTTTGCCGTACGCATGGTAATGACAGCAGTCTGCTTTGGACACACAAAAAGCTTGGCTTTGCTGTCAGCTTGCAATTCCAGTTAATGAACGAATGAAATTATGGCTCTCTGGCCTTCTTCAGGAAAAAGAAGGATTAGGTGTGGAAAGGCTATCCACAACCAGGAGGCAGTGCTAACAGAGTGCAGGAGGTCACAGGGCATTGACCGCATTGCACGTGTGGCTTTCCCAGCCTGCATGGTTCAAATATCACTCCTTGCTCTCAGCGACAACCAGGAGCATAGCTTTAGTTTTAGTTTCTTTGTTCTCCAAGTTGTTTTTTCGTAAGCACTTTGCTAGTGTTACACTCTTTGGATTGCAAGTTACATCAGCCCTGTCCACTAAAAAGTGTGGGAGAAATCTCCGCTGCATTTACACTCTGCTTGTTTCTCCAGTTCTCCGCCGGTCATTGCAGACATGGAATTACTTTTCTATGGAACATCTTTCTTTTCTAGTTATTATTGTCCTTCAGTTTCTAATACCCGTTTTTGATTTTTTTTTACTAATGTCGGCACTCGCATCATTGTGTCTGATCGACATGCTAAACCTGTCGTGTGGCCGTCTTGATTCGTGGTACTGATTCACTTCCTCCACTTCCATGCTTCCAATAGTTTTGTTCTGGACACAAGTGTCTATGCTCCCCACAATGGCTTTCTCAACGATCTGCAACTCTACGAGCCGCGCAGTATGAAGAACAATAGTAGCAGCAGCAACAGCAGCCCTCTTGCACTCACAATGGGTAACGACCACAAGTTTCGTCTCTGGGCACCACAAGATGATGTGGCTTCATCAGAACATCAACGTAAGTTTTTGTTGTGTCTGTTTTGGAAACGTGGTGGAGTGCTGTATTAACCCGAATTCTAGATTTTTTTTTATACTGAAAATAGAAAATAAAGTCACCACTTAGGTTATTATCGAATATTTCATAACATGGAGACAGAAACACATTTTGACATACTTGCCGTGCGTAATTGATGCAACATGTAAATGAGCCCCAACTTTAGGAAAAATACAGTTAAAGTGCTTGGAGATGGCATGCGTGCATACTGAGTCTGAATTCAATGCATCGTCCCAAAGAAACAAGATAGAGCGTGCTAGGCGTAAAGGTCTTTGTTTTGTTCTGCTAAAGTCTGATGGATCTCCTTAAAGGGGTTAGGACACCAACTTTTTGTGCTGTATTTTTGCGTTGTAAACAGTGCGTAGCGATTCTGTAAGCATAGCGCATGGTGTTAGAAGCCCTAATTCGCATTACATAATTTATCATCGCATTATTAGTACGCAGCAGTTTCTGTTCCAGTTCGTAGTTGCCAGGTTCTTACTTGACGTCAAAATACAGAAGACACAACAATGAAATGTCACGTGGGCCAAAACCCTTATGACATCAACGAGTAGGCGCGTCATCTGCTCTGCTTGCAGTGCGACTCTGCCATATGCTCTCATGGCAGAGTCACACTGCGGAAACGGTCAACTGCACCTGTAAACATGATGTTTGCGTCGTTTTGTCGGTCCTGCCGTGCCACAGCAACATGAAATATTCGGAAACATGTTGTTGCCTGTGAACAGGTGTCGTCAACTTGCTCTCCAACAACTTGTGTTTTGTTTTTGTTTTAAATAATGTTGTTTATTGCCTTGGGGCATGCTCGTAGCAGTGCCGATGTCGACCGCCTGCTTCGCTACAGTTTTGCCGAAATTCCTACGCTATGCCAACGCCTGGGAAAAACTAAACAGCTGGAGAGGCTTTGACTATGAGCACTCACGCGTAAATGCTCGCGGTATGTAGTTTGAATCGCACTGATTGAGGTCGGCGCTTTAAACGGCACACGTTTTGAGCGCCGCTTTCATGTGTGCAAATCTGGTGATTGTTGAGAGAAAATTCACAAATTTTAGCAAATGATTGAGTGTAGTTTTGGCAACAGTGAACTGAAGTCGACAATTGCTTACATCGCAGAACGCGCATACAATCACCATAAAGCGCCGGTGTGACCCCGGTGCACCGAGCGATGGTGCAAGCAGCCTGGAACAGTCGGCGGCGTTACTTGTGGAGAACAAATTAGGCTGATTGAGGACAGTCGCCACACGTACATTTTATCGTGCATATTTTATTGTGAGATAGGCTTCTTATAGCAACGTGGTGACGGAAGATGAACCTTTATTACATCGTTGAGTTGCTGACCCGTTTCGAAGTACCGTCCGGCGAAACCAACTAGGCTTATCAACGAGTAGGGTAGACAGCACCGTAGTTCGTCGCCGTTGCTGAAGGCTCCGCACTTGTGCAAGCATGCTACTGTTGCACGAGTATGTCAGCAGTCCTGATAACATTTGTTTTGTTTTTTTCTTGGTACAAAGTGAACGAGTGCATACACCGCCTCACTGCTGCGCCGCCGGACACTCCGACCTCTGCATATGGTGACTGACAACAACGCCGTCCGCCGACCATTGCCGCGCCATCGGCGGCAGCCTTCGCTAATTTCAGTGAACGAATATTGCCATCAAGCAATTTTGGGTACAGTGAGCTGTCATGCTGTTCGTGCGTTAGATCTGTTAGAACGCTGCCAAAGAACAGCCGAAACGAGCTGACCAGCAACATCGTCTCTTACGTCAGAAATCTGTGCAATGACGTCACAGTCAATGCGCTAGCGATGGGTCTGGAATGCAAGAGTGAGCATTTTCACAAACCTTAAAAAAGAATTAAAATATTTTCTACGCCTCCTGTGAGTCTAATACTTGACTCTCATGGTCTTTAAATGCAAAGGAAGCACATGACAAGCTTTGCACAACCTTCTAATTTGATGTCTCTACCCCTTTAACATCCACAGTGCCACCAGTATTGTACACTGAGGGCAGTGATCTGTTTTTGGTGCATTGAAAGCTTGGCATTGCTATTGCATGCCGAATGGTCATCTGTGTCAGTGCCTGATCGCACCTTTCAGAACATAGAGCTCTCTGGCTGCAGTGCAATTTTTGAACACTTATATGCATAAGGTGAAGGTTCATTTCAACTTTATAGAACCAACCATCAAGGTTCGAACCTTGATGGCCTGTGATAGCTGGCGAGCCTTACAGAGTGATTGGGTGACTGAGAAAAATTTCATTATTACAGTAGGCATTTAAAGCGTACAGTAAGCACTGTGGTATTGTGACAGACCTCGGCGGTTATCTTTGTGTTGGTTGTATCGTAAATGAGAAAGCTATGCAGCAATCAACTGCTCTACAGCCGTTCTGTGTTCCTTCACTTCATTCTCCTCTTCGTGTGTGTTGTGTGCTACAAAACTTGTCTTTATCACACCGGTCTTATCTTGTAATGCTTTGTGTCTCTCCTGAAACAGCCTACCTCCCACTTGTGTGTTCTTTTGTTTTCTTCCTTTATGCGCCCGCAAAGCCAAACCTTGCATTGCAGTGCTGGTTGTGTTACAATTGAATAAATGTGATAGGCTGTCAGTGTGGCATGCTAAACTCTCTCATGTAGTGTATTTTTCAGGGCACTCATAAATTTGTGGCCAAAAATAATAGTAAAATTGTTTAGATTTTTAGCAGGGAGCAAGGGGAATTTTTGCCTGCATGCTTCACTGCGTGCCTTTGCTGCACTATTAGGGCTCACTGACAATCCTTCTTTTATTTGCAGCAGCCTACATGACTTCATGGAACTGCATTGGCTCGGGTTCATTTCGGGGCTTTGTGGCTGGCAAGGGCACAATCTCCCAGGATGGCTCTCTACTGGCAGTCAGTTTTGGCCGGTCAGCAACCCTCTGGTCAGAGGACTGTGTTCTGAGGGCAGCTTTAGCCTACCCTCACTGCCCCACCAGTATCACGTGGGTCCCACTATGTTGCATTGATCTTGGAGACAGAAATTATAATCAAGCTTGGTTAAAATGGACCTCCAGTACAGAGAGAGATGTCTGGATTATCGGAATTAATGATTGAACCCGATCACAGTAGCCGATCGTACTATGCTATGGCTACCTGTTATCGGCATATAAGCGAAACATGGGAAGCGGCGAAGTTCGCGATTTGTAAAGTTGATTTTTTTGCGGAAAAGTGATTTTTTTTTTTTTTTTCAAGTTCACGGGTTTTTCGGACCGTTCGATTATTCGAACCATTTCCCGCGTACTGCCAAGTCTGAAAAAACGGTCGGCGACTGCATGTTGCGTGACAAGTGCACAGTTTTCGTGTACAAGCAGAACTTGAAAAGGCCAACAGCAAATAAAAATTTTCACCCCATAAAAAAAGTGTTTTCCAGTAGCACATCAAGAAAGAGTACTGGAAACAAAACATAGCAATCATAACAAAAGCGAATATGCCAGTCATCACTCTTAAAAACCACCATTTTCGCTATAAAATGTCAAAAGGGCAGCCATTACGAAGAGCTGATATTTGCATAGAAAGGGACACAATCGGAACCTTCAGGTGTATAGTTTTGGAATTTTGGCTTTTGGTACTCTTCCTAGAAACCTTAGCGAGTGGCCACGCATTAAATTCGGGCTCTTTGATCAACATGAACTCCGGATGCATGAATTCTCTGCAATGGGAACCAACGCTACCAACGTAGTCTACTGTGGTTGATCCCAGATATGTCGAACTCGAAGGGGATTATGAAATAGTTTGATTTATCGATAATTAAATGTATAGCACATGCCAACAGATGAGCTCTTCCTATGCTCTTATCATTGCTACTTATACTCTGTCTTATCGTGACAGAATATGCGAATTTTGTGTGGAGCACTAATAAGCATCTAATTGCTACAGCTACCTTTAACACTTCGACTGCCTTTTTAGCTTATCTTCATTCGTAACAATAAAGACTGCTTTGGTTATTGGAAAGGGACACACACACGCTTGCCGTATGACTGTGTAATTGCATTATCACAATCCTTCGTGCCTTGTGAATGCACTTTGTTTCTGTTTTATGTTCATGGATTGTGGTCATAATTACTGCTACTGCAAATAAGTAGCAAATGCAGCAACTACAATTTCTTTTTGATAGTTAATAAGTTTGATAGTTTTGATAAGCTTTTTGATAGTTAGGTCTTCATCTCTCTTTTAATAGTTGCTGAAGAATAAAGTGGGCAGAAAAGAGAACATAGAAAATGCTCTGTATGTGTTTCTATCGTTTCTGTTTCTATCTGTTGTTTTCTACCTTTTTTCTGTATCAGCCAAATGGCGTGACATAAATCTCTGTATTTGCAGGGCACTGTCATTTGGGCGAGGTGCCTCTTCTCACCTGCTCACAAGCTGCACAGAGACAAAGCTAGTCGTTTGGGACATTATCTCACTTTCAGGTAACCTATGCTTACTTGCCTGCAGTGGATTGTCTGTATAGGAGGTCATCATACAATGCAAACTCAATGATTACTGTCTGGTCTCAACAATTTCGTTTCATAGCTGACCTAACATATTTCTAACGAAATGGAGCCCGATGGGAACAAGGAGCTGATGCTCTGGGCCAGTAAGGGCATGAAAGCTTTTTTGTGTATTGGTGGCCAATCAGCACAAAGTGATGTCTGTGATGAATATGTTGCCACTTCCGGTATACACCAGCACCACATAGATGCCACTTGGCTATAAGTTTTTCCACGGCCATTAAAATAAACCAGCACATATTGTAGCAAACTATTTCAATCTTTATTTGGTGCTGCCTATATGATGCGGCCTTATCATATTTTTAATGCGCAGAATTATCTTGGCAGTGCCGCAAACATTTTGTTTGTATGCTCAAAACTGCTTGATGCAGCTTCATCTTTTCTTTTTTACGCAAGAGGTGCCAAGATTTATCTCGAATGATTTCAGCCATTCACATCTGCTTTCACAATGTTCCAGGTTGTTCTAGTCACCTTTGTCGGCTTTATTAAGAGGGGGGGAGTGGGTCTTGTCTTAAACCAATTTTCTTTTTTATTGGTCAAATCTGAATGAAACTTTTCAGTCTTGATCAGTTTTTTTATGCCGGTTTCAAATCTGTACTTGGATTTTTTATAGTTACTCAGGTTCAGGGACTGCTGAAGTTTTAAAAACATAATCAAAGGGTACTTCTTACGGGGCTTTTTGGCAATTTCACCTCACCAAGCACACAAAGTAAGTGCATAGATTCAATACCAAAGACGTGCTTTAAGGGCTGATGCTATATTGTTGATGAGCTATTGTCACCATCTTTTGACAATAGCGCTGTTTACATGGACCCAACAGGGGTGGTTTGAGTTGAGTTACCGGGATGAAAACCGATTACTGGCTTCATATGCCCCGCTGGGGTGGTGCAGTGGTAAGACGCCCGACTACTGTGCTGGAGTTCCCGGGTTCGATCCCAACCTTGGTGGCTGCGTTTCGATAAAGGCGAAGCGAAGAGGCGTCCATGTGCTGTGTGATGTCAGTGCACATTTAAGATCCCCAGGTGGTCGAAATTGCTTCCTAGCCCTCTACTACGGCTCCTCTTTCTCTCCCCCGCCGGGGTGGCGCAGTGGTTACGGCGCTCGACTACTGTTCCCAAGGACGCGGGATTGCATCCCGGCCTCGGCAGCAGCTTTTCGATGGAGGCGAAAAGCAAGGCGCCCGTGTGCTGTGCGATGTCAGTGCACGTTAAAGAACCCCAGGCGGTCGAAATTTCCGGAGTCCTCCACTACGGCGTCTCTCATAGCCTAAGTTGCTTTGGGACGTTAAACCCCACAAACCAAACCATCCTCTTTCTCTCTTTCCACTTTCACTCCCACCTTCCTCCCTTCCCTTGCGGCAGGATTCAGGTGTTCACAGAAACAAGTGTGACAGATACTGAGCCTTTTCCTTCCTGTGAACCAATTATTATTATTATTTATTCATATAAATGCTGTCGGATGACGTCGACGAGCTGAGGAGTTGAGTCGAGTCAACTTCGCCGCAGGCGGCGGGTTGACCCGCTCGGCCCCGCTGCGGCAAGTATGTAAATGCATTCGAGTCAAGTCGGGGACAATGGGAGAGGAGAGCAGTATGGAAAACACGAGGGGTGCTCTGGGGAAAAAAACATAATCTGGTACCATCTGCTAGTTCTTCGTCTCGAAGCAAAGCGCAGCTGTAATCACCGCTCATCGAGGCAGGTTCACGTGGACCTGGTAAGGTCGAGTCCACTCAACTCAACCCTTGCAGTTGTGTCCATGTAAACGGGGCTATTATTAACATAGTTTAGTGGCATGCTGTTTGCAGTGGCGTTTCATTTGGTAGTGGTGCTACCGTATTTACTCGCATAATGCTTGCACTTTTTTTCCGAAAAATTGATGCAAAGTTAAGGGGTGCGATAATTATGCGGAGGAAATTTTGAGCAGATGTTTTGGAGCGCTAAAAGCAATTTAAATAGGTGTGAATAGCGATTCTTAGGCCAGCTATTGTAAATATAACCAAAACATTGCTTTCAAGCAAAACCTACCTTTGTTATAAAAGTACAGGGTCACGAAAAACACAAATTGCTAAAGCACTTTATTTGCTGCACGCATCCTCACCAGCCTCCCCTTGTTTCGTGGTATAATTTTCACAGCAGACCATACAGTTCTACTCTTGATCAGAGTCTGTGTCGACACTGCCGACTCCAGTAACGTATGCAGAACCCGTTGACACCGAAGTGCCCATTCTCAGCGCGGCTGCAATGCTGTAGCGCATACTCAATAGCTTTCAGCTCAAAAGCAGCTGTATAGTTTGCGTACTGCCCCATTTCGATGCGACACCAAGAAGATGGTAGACAGTGGAACAAAACAAGTAACACAGACGGAACAAAGGAATGATGACAACGAGACATGGGGATAGCTCACAAAATAGCGGAAAGAAGACTACACGACTAAACGAGCATAATCTATGATGAGGATGATATACCCGAGCTTGCTATCGCTGCCTGGTAGTGCTCGCACACAACTAGGCCAGCTAGTTTCATTAGTGCTCCAAAGATGGCGCTTGCTACTACTAGCAGAAGACTCTCGCGGCAGTAGTTTTGGTGATGCGATGATTATGCGAGGAAGGCCCCGCTGGGGTGGCGCAGTGGTTACGGCGCTCGACTACTGTTCCCAAGGGCGCGGGATCGAATCCCGGCCTCGGCGGCCGCTTTTCGGTGGAGGTGAAAAGCAAGGCACCCGTGTGCTGTGCGATGTCAGTGCACGTTAAAGATCCCCAGGTGGTCGAAATTTCCGGAGTCCTCCACTACGGCGTTTCTCATAGCCTGAGTCGCTTTGGGACGTTAAACCCCAGAAACCAACCAAACCATTATGCAAGGAAGAAAATCCAGTTTTTGGCGCCCAATGTGGAGGGTGCGAGCATTACGCAAGTGCGAGCATGATGTGAGTATATACGGTATATTGTGTAGCTGATCATGCTTACCACATACCCCCTCTGTTCACTTTCTTTTGTACATGTAGTTCTGTGGGAACTTGAGTGTACAGTGACATGCCTGGTGAGGGATGTCTCTTCCAACGTCATGGCTGCATTTTGCAACAGCTCAGGTAGGTGCTTGGGTGCTTAATGTTTTTTTTTGCAACCCTACTGGGAAAATATGTTATCGCCACTTACTTTTGTGTTTCACCTTGGCAGTGCTGCTGTTTGAGCCAGGGAACAAGGACTCGGTGCAGACGTGCAATGTTCCAAATGAATGCCTGCCTGTCAGAGCTGCTGCATTCCTGCCAGACATCTCAGCCAGTCCCTGTGGTGATGCTCTTCAGCGGCTCTGCTTTCTCAGTAAAGAGCAGGTGGGCTCATTGAGCAATATTCCACTATGTACAGTTGCCGGCTGAATTTTCGGACGCCCGATTTTCAGACCTGCCTTATTAATAGGACTTTGTCATGACACAATGATGCTCTTCATAGAGTCAACCTATAACACGAACCAAAATTTCGGATGTTTAAAACTTCTTCTAAGATATTCTAAAATTTTCTAAGATATTTTTTTTGGATTGCAGGTCAAAAGCTGCGAAAAATTGCCACAAAATCACTGCCATTTGTTTTTCTGCAACCTCGAACTCTCATTCCATGCATCCCGCATACCCCTATACTCTCGATAGTAGGTACCGCTAGCTGTGGCTAGTTAATGGACCCATTAGTCCCTGAAATCAGGCGACCTGTGCCATGGAGCATGGATGACGGCGACTGAGCTCCGCCCCATGGAGGACGGGCCAGTAAACACGAGCACTTTTATCAAATGACCATACGTTATGGCTTGCGTGTAGCTGCGAGTGAAAGAGCCAGTGGTGCGGTTTACCGCGGCGGCTCCAAGCGGAGTCGCAGCGGAACGAGTCTACTTGCAGATGGCGATGCGCAAGCACGGAGGGAAAAAAAATAAGAAAAGATTGCGCGCCTGTTTAGTGCACTGAAAAGTGCCCGCTGACAACAGACGCTGCTTTTAATTTATTTTGCAGTACACCAGGTGTCCCAACTAGACACATTCTTCCAGAGAGCTCGCGAGACAGCATTGCTTTCTTTTTTTAAACATGTGCAGCACATAACTTCCACCGTGCCCCCCTCCTTATTCTCTCTCTCTCTCTCTCTTTTTTTTTTTACACGGGTGGAAAGACAAATGTGCTGAGGTGTAGTCGCGTAGGATGCTCTGCCTGAACTGGTTTGGCGCGGTTCTTCCCGCCGTCGCTGCCGAGTTGGAGAGGAAACCGGCTATGAGAAGAGATTGACACAGAAACAGATTGGACCAGATTTTCAAGCCGCTCAGTAAAAAAAGTGATGTTTTTATTGTGCATTCATTTTTGCGGGCTGCCTGGTTTTCCGGGAACTTTTCAGGTCCGAAAAAATCATTTGGCGACTGTATTAGGAAAAAGAGGCTTGAGCACGAAGGTACCGGTGGGCCGGGGGCATTGCTGAATCTGGTTGTGCTCATAGTGTGGCATGAAACTTTAAGAGCACTGTTAATTTGACTGCTGTATAGTTCCACATGGCTACCCGCTCACCTTGAGTTAATTTACAACAAAGGGACCTGAAGCTAGCATTAGAAGGAAACTGTGTTAATGAAAGCCAGTGGTATACTACAGTCGAGCCTGCTTATAACGAACCTGACCGTCACACGGCGTCCTTTCGTAATATCCCGAAGTTCTTAGTAACTGGACCACATACTAAAAAAAAAAGTTGGCGGTCAAAACACGAAATTTATTTCTTTGCAAAAAGGTCTGTGATGCTTGTCTGTTTCTGCAGTGCAGATGCAATGAGGGCAGTCTCCAGTTTATTGAGTCCCTTGGCATAGGCCCTCTATATAGCCCATTGCTACAGACGTGCTTATGGGTGCTGGCTCCGATTTTTCATCCTTATCCTATTCTTCCGCGTCGCTCTCGGCCCGCACTTCAGAAATGATGCCCTCGTCCGTGCATGGTTCCGCAATATCCGTGTCTTCATCCACAGAAATAAAATCATCCCAACCAATGTCATGGCCTCCCATGTCAGAGCCGACGACGCGCTGCTACAAATTGCTGCCGGAATGATCATCATCGGAGGCGTCGGGCCCGACATCCGGCACTGCGGCGAAGAAGCTGGCCTTGCCGAAGCAGTTCCATATGCAAGCGGCCGTCACCTCCCGCCTTCAACATCTCAAGGGCTGAATACAATGAAACTCGGGCAAGTTAGCGGCAAGTGCTCCACAATGTGGCGAATGCGGGAGGCACACGGGAGGCAGGGAATTCCCGTCCGCCATCCTTATTTATACAACTCAGGCCCGACAGACGACGCGCTCACACCGCACTCAACGAAAGTGAGAACAAAGTGCTGCAACACATGCGCACGTGCGACAGTCAAGCAAAGAAACACAGCGAGACCAATGAGAGGCATCCCTGAGCGTCAATGCTGCCATCTGTTGGCTCTTACCGTAGTTGCCTTCAACCGCCCATGGCCTCCGAGATCACCTCTGCGCAAAAACAACGCACGCGCGTGGTGGTGATCTCTGAGGCCATGAACCGCCTGTCATCACGGAGGCCACCAGTGCAACCGCTAGTGTACGTTCAATAGAACAACCAGAAAACAAAACTTTTGAAGACTATGCCGCGGCGGGGGGGGGGGGGGGCCGGCCTTGGAAGCCACACCACACGCCAACACTCGTAGGCAGCATGTGTCGGCGAGTAAAGGATAGCTCGCTTGCAAGGAGGATTGGATTACGAAAGGGACTGGAGCCCATCGTTATCTCGCATCGCTGCGCCGGGTTTTGCACCGTCCGTTCACTGTAACTGATCGGCAGCGCTCAAGGATGTTCGTTATACGTGCGATTTTGTCATTGAAATAATGTATATTTTGGTGGTCGCGCAGGTCTCATTCGTTTTAAGCAAAAGTTCGTCTCAAGTGGGGCCGTTATAAATGGGCTCGACTGTGCTGCATTCTAACAACAAGAGTGCTGCTTTAATTGTAGAGAGAGCTTATATGTATAAACTGCTAAAGGCTAAAAAAAATTAAACATATGTTTCACTATTGCTGGCCAGTTTCACAAGGGAATTGTGATAAATTGACACTGACCTCAAAGCCTAAGCTACACCAACTTTCACTTTGAGATGGTGATCATGGAGTCCCTTTCTTTTTTTTTTTTCACATGCCATGAGCTTGAATCGAGCAATGGGAGATTTCCCAGTGCAGCTTTTTCAGCAGTTGATGTGCCTTTTACTGCTAGAACAAACATCGGCACATGCAGAAGAGGCATGGAATCAGTTTTTGGCCAGAGCAAAAAAATTAGATGCGGCTGACCTTAGTTTTTGTCTTGTGGCAGGGCTGATTTGTATTTTGTCACTCGGGGTGTGAGTCGAGGCAAGGGCGAATGTGGCTAAAGAGGAAGGATGCATACATTATGGAAATTCATTTGTCACCAATCCTCTTATTTCCACGCTGGTGGGCATGACTGCTTTCACGTTTATCAGTACCGCACTGCCTTTTCTTCCTGTTTTTTTTTTTTTTTTTTTTTTTTTATTGTATGTAGTATTGTAGTATTTATTGTACGTCACATCTGGCTCGTCACATACTAAGCATGCTGATCGCTTGAATTCTTCGCCGGACCACAATCAGCATTCAAGTATCGATACACCTGACCTGACAGGTCTCGCGTCGTAGGGATGTGCGAGGGGCGGTGGGTCGGCACCTGGTATTGTAAACTCGCTTTCTGTTCTTTATACCAATATAAGAAGCTTATTACCTAAGCGCGATGAACTTAATTCTGTCATTGATTCGTGTGATGCTGACGTTGTGTTATTAACGGAAGCATGGCTTTCTTCCATGATAGCCAACAAAGAACTGTTTGATTGTAGAAAGCGTTATAATGTGTTTAGATTAGATAGAGGTCAGAAATATGGTGGAGGAGTTTTAATAGTGGTCACGGATAATTTTGTTGCATCGCCTATTAATTTTTCTAATAGCTTAAAGTTGGTTTGGGTAGAACTTTGTGCAAATTTTAAGAGGATTGTTTTGGGCATATGTTACCATCCCCCATCTTCGAGCCAGACTTTTGTTGACGAATTACATGACGCCCTTAACCTAATCACTGTACGTTTTCCGAGCATGCCTATTCTCTTAGCTGGAGACTTTATCTACCCCAGTATCATGTGGACTGATACTTCGCCTTATCTGAACCCTTTCTCCACTGAATGTAAAAAGTTTTTGATGACCTGTTTGGACTTCAACCTGTCATAGTTAGTCTCTAAACCTACTCGAACTACTTCATCCACATCTAGCGTTTTAGATCTTGTTCTAACTAACGTACCACATTTTATCTCTTTGGTTTTGCACCTGCCTGGCCTCAGTGATCATTCCTTGCTGCACTTTGATGTGCAAATTCCTGCTTGTAGCCACCCCAATCAGATTAAGCGCATTAGAGATTATAAACTTGCCGATTTTGACACCATTAACCGCAAACTAGCTCTTTTTCTGAACGAATACTTACCTGGGTTCTCACTGCGTTCTGTTGACACTAACTGGAAATTATTTAAGTACACCGTCGAGCGTCTCACTAAAATTTTCGTGCCGCTTAGATCCTTGAGGTGCAACAGGGAATCTCCTTGGTTTAATAATCTTTTAAAAAGACTTTCTAATAAAAAGAAGCGTTTGTTTCACTCAGCCAAGTTGTCGAATTCTAAGCAACGATGGGAATCGTATTTCCTCGCGGCAGCAGAGTACAAAGCTGCGCTAAAAAGCGCCAAGGACTCATTCTTTAACCATACTTTACCTGCTATGTTGATTAACAATCCTAAACAATTTTGGAACATTGTCAACAAGAAAGACACATTCACAATATTACTCACATCTTCTGACGGTGTTGCGTTTCCGCCTAACGAATGTGCTTCATTCTTAACGGTTTTTGCGGCAGCTTTTTCTGACAATGTTTCTATTGCTAATCGCGAGGGCCCTGTTTTTGATGTTGTTCCCATGGATCTAGTTCTATTTGACCTGCTATCAAGCGTTCTGAATCTTATTGAAAATCTTAAGGTCTCCTCCTCCTGCGGTGTTGACAATATTAATCCTAAGTTTTTGATAAACACAGTCATCCTGCTCTATAATCCTTACTAAATTATTTGATCAGTCTCTTGAAACAGGTTGTATTCCCATGATTGGAAAGTTGGGAAGGTGATTCCTCTGCATAAGTCTGGAAATAAACATTTTCCTCACAACTTTCGTCCTATATCACTCACTAGTATCCCTTGTAAGATCATGGAACATGTTATATACTCGCATCTTGTTTCTTTTTTGGAGTCGAATTCCTTTTTCAGCATAACCCAGCATGGATTTCATGCGAAACTCTGGTAATATGCTTCACACATGACCTTCATTTCATCATTGATCGCGGGCTTCAGGCAGATTGCATATTTATTGACTTTTCTAAAGCGTTTGACAAGGTCTCTCATGCGCTTCTCTTCCTTAAATTAAATAACCTGAACATTGACCCTAAGGTGCTTGCATGGCTGAAGAGTTTTCTTTCAAACCGTTCACAATACGTTACAGCAAGCAAATAACGTTGATTCACATTCTATACCTGTCCGTTCTGACTTACCGGCTAACATCTCTTCTTCAATTAACCTTTTTGCTGATGACTGCGTTATTTACCGTGTAATTAATGATGATAATGATGCCTCTTACCTTCAGTCTGATATTAACAAGGTTCTTGATTGGTGTAAGGAATGGAATATGGAATTAAATATTAATAAGTGTAAGCATGTGCATATTTCTCGTAGTTCCAGCTTACCCACTACTTATCAGATTAACAATGTTTCTCTTGAGACTGTGTACTCTTACAAGTATCAAGGTGTTTACGTTTCTTCTAACCTATCTTGGAAACCCCACGTTGACTATATCATAAATAACACAAACAGCATGCTAGGGTACCTTCGGAGAAATTTATCTCGTTCATCCAGTTCTTTAAAATTATTGCTTTATAAAACTCTGGTACGCTCCAAATTAGAATATTCTGCATCTGTCTGGAGCCCTGGCATTGATTCACTCGTTTCCGATTTGGAAGGTGTGCAGAACCGCGCCTTTCGCTTCATACTGTCAAACTATCACAGAACAAGTAGTGTAACTGCCATGAAATCAAGTTTGTCCCTTCCACTTCTATCTCACCGCAGATCAGTAGCATCATTATCCCTTTTTCATAAAATTTACCACCACAGCTACCTGAAAGAAAGATTACTAACAAGACCATCTTACATATCAGTGCGCATTGATCACCGCCATAAAGTTGGGGTTCCATCTAGTCACACAAAATGTTTCCATGACTCATTCATACCTAGAACTTGTGTCAGTTGGAATCACCTTCCCCGTGATATCGCATGTATAACAGATAACGACGCATTTCGCAAAGCCATTGTTTTTCTTTGAATGTATCTATGCTTGTTACGATGTTGTTTGCCCTTTATTTCCTGACATAGTTTTTACTTATCCCCACTGCATTGTGAAGTTTTGTTTTCCTTTTTCTTTTTGCGCATGTTTTTTGTGTACTTGTACTGTACTTTTTTGTAACTTTGCTGTACTTTCATATACTTTTATGTATCCCACTCCCCTCTGTAATGCCTCCGGGCCCTGAGGGTAAATACATAAATAAATAAATAGTGTTTGACAGTTTCCTCCGCTAATACCAAATGCTGCCAACTGCTGACTGGTACTACTGAGTGCTTCTACTTGCAGAAAAATTCAGAGTAAAGGTGTCATTTATAAATTACTATGAATGAGAGTGCACAGGCATATGGGTGGCAGGATTGTACGACATGTTCTCAGTGGGGAAAATATGCCGAATTCATTAATGATGGTGACAGGCAGCCAGTATTAGTGTTCCTAACTTGTTGAATGCTGCTGGCACTGTCACAGGAACTCTACTCCTGGGAGATGGAGGCCAAACAGCGGGAGCCTATTGCAACAAACCAGGTATGTGTACATTATTGCACTTGCATCATATAGTAGTAGTGTTTTTTTTTATTCAGCATGCTATGCTTATTCTTCTGTGAATGTCACAGGTCAACTAAGGCTGGTGGCATGTAAGCAGAAGGATACAGCTGTATTGGTTCTTTCTGTTATGGCAAGAACATTGCACTGAACAGCACTAAGATGCACACATAGTAAGGGGAATGTAAGGCTCTTTGGTATCAGGAAAAACAAGGAAGATATTTTAGTGAATAATTTAGTGAGCCCTTTTCCTGCAGCTCATGTTGACATTAATTTTGAAGGGAATAAGTCTTCCTTAACGTGCACATACAAAACTTTGTCATTTGCTTTTGAATTTCCCATGCGCCCCGCTCGCTACCATAGACATATATATGTCCCTTATTTCTTTTCTCAGACACTGCTTGTTCGAAATTTATGAAATTCACAAATATAATGCCGCCTATGTGTTGGACCTGTGTTTCTTTTCTATGTAATCTCGGCCAACTTGTATAATTGTGCGCTGGGTATATGTGTGTCTCATTTGAACCAGCTGTTCCTCGATTGTGCTGACACAGATGACAGCGCCCATCTTCACAGCAGCCTGAAAACAGAATCGATTGCCAAGTTTAACTGCACTGTACTTCCTCAACTTCCTTGCAGTCCTGGATGGGAACTGTCTGATTTTCATCGTAGCGCTTCGCAGATCCAAGTTTCGAAATGACTACAAGGCATTTATGCTGTGACAACATGCTACTTCAGGAGAAAAATTGCTGGTGCAAAGAAAGCATGCTTGCGATTGCCAAGTTTAGCTGCACTGTACTTCCTCAACTTCCTTGCAGTCCTGGATGGGCATTACCGTATTTACTCGCATAATGATCGCACTTTTTTTTAAAAATACTGACGCAAATTTCGGGGTGCGATCATTACGCGGGGTAAATTTTCTACAAAAAATTTTTGAGCACCGAAAATGCAAACAAGTTGCAGGTCAGACGTCTTAGAACATATATCTCGATTACAACCAAAAATAAAAGCTGAGTAAGGCTTACCTTCGCAATAAACACGCACATTAAGCATCACATGGAGTGCACAATGCCCATTTATTTTTTTTTCGTCAGTACTCTAATCAAAGTCTGAATCCTCGCCATCCTCGCTTTCACTGCTGCACGACTCATCGGAAACAGCAGTGTCGTCGCTGGGAGCATCTTCACAATCCCACAGGAAGTCATCTTCCGAGGACGCTCCGAGCACCCTTCTCGTTCACAGTTGTATTCCGGGGCATGTCGAACGTCAGTGGAGTTTGATCGGCGTTTCCAATTTGCGACATGAGGTAACCGCATTTTTCGCGAAGCCTAGTGACGAAGTGATGGAAGTCTATCACTTTGCTTTCATACGCGGCTGGGAGCCGCTGGCACAACGACGTCCGCCGCCTCAGGGAAAGTCCATTCCGTTGCATAAAGTGAGTCGTCCAACCGGAGCTAGCGCGGAAATCCTTTGCGGCGATTCCCAGCTTCCTGGCAGTAGTGCGCGACTGCGTCTGTATCATTTCTAATGACACTGCACAACCATCCTTGCGCAGGTCCCTCACGTATTCTAGGACCGCCTCCTCAACACGAGGGAACTTGCCCGTTTTGGGTCCACGGAAAGCCCGCCGTGTCTTGTTCGTAGCCATCAGCTTCTCGCGCTGCTTCTTCCAATAGTGTATCCTCATTTCGTCCACGCCGAAATGCCTACCAGCAGCGCGGTTGCCATGCTCCAGTGCATAGTCGACAGCCTTGAGCTTGAACACGGCGGTGTAACTGGCATACCGCCCCATGGTGAAATGGCGTAAAGTCGCACAAAAACACAAAGCACACTACGACGCTGCCGAATTGCAAAATGGCGAACGCCGCAAAGCATGGAATCATGGGAACTCCAACGTTACTAGACTAGGTTGGGAACTCGTCGGAATGCATTCGCTGCGGGATGACTGCAGATCAACCACCAGGCGGCTCCATGTTCGGGGTGCGATCATTACGCGGGGAATTTAAAAAATGGAATTTTGACCTCAAAATTCAGGGGTGCGATCATTATGCGAGTAAATACGGTATCTGATTTTTATCGTAGCTCTTTGCAGATCCAAGTTTCGAAATGACTAGAAGGCCTTTATGCTGTGACGACATGCTGCTTCAGGAGCAAAAATGCTGGTGCAAAGAAAGCATGCTTGCTGTTGTTCACCAGTAACATAAAAACCAAACATGTTGACCAGTGTTGCATTGACAGTTAGCAGGGAAGCTGCAAAAGGCAACCATATGCTGTTTGATGTTGGTGCATGTTTAAAAATTCCAAGTGGTTAATGTATGCCCAGCAGGTATGCAGCTGTTTTCTTTGCGAATTTCCAAAATTTTTAAAGGACGGTGTTTGAGAGAAAAAGTGAGGGGCATTACTTTTTGGACACCTCTTGTTCAGTACACATCAAATATGTGACTTACTAGTTGTCTGCTTAAATTTGGATTAATCAGTTGCTGCATTTATTACATCTTTATTTAATGATACATATTTTTACTCTTCAAAGGTCTTTTTCTTTTTCTATATTTGAAAGTCTATTGTGATGCTGTACGATCATTCATATTGCATACTGTAAAAGTGTAATAGAGTTCAGTCTAGAGTTCAGTCCTTCTCTTGAGTCAGTGCCACAGGTTTTGATCTTGACTCCCTCTTTAGCAAGAAAGATACAGTAAGTGGATACGGTCTATACCTGCCAAGTTTTACGATTTTATCGTAAAGTGCCCGATTTTCGGTGCTTATGAGTATCGTAGTGCCCACTGTCATTTTACGATTTTTTCTCGATTTGTGTGTTAAATTAAAAAAGGTAGCAAGATTAGACCGAGTAGACATGCGAAAACACGCACCCAGCTGGTTTTGTGCCACATGCGCAGTCGCATGGCGGGCTGTGTACTTCGCGGCACATCTTATTTGTTTGCCACATCTCTTGTCGGCGCCTCTGCTCCAATCAGATCATGCCCGTTCAATAAAGTTCGGCTACATTGTCATCACAATCGTTGACTTTTCGGCTAGCCCAGGCTGTCAAGCTGTTAGTTAGGCTTAACTGTGTTGGCAGCGTTGTTGCTGCGGGTGTAATTGTGAGTTGTTTACAAGAAGTAGCTACTTTCAAGTGTTCATGCCCAAATATTCAACAGATTTTTTGTGCATACAAAAATATAGCAAAGGTGAAAAGTACGCTTTCTGGACCTACTGTCGCTTGATGTGAATATTGCGCATGCCGGTCGTCAGCCGAGTGTGTCTTCACGGCTTTTCTGATCGAGTAGAAGTAACCATTCAAGAGTGCATAGGCGAGCAGGGCACTCTGTTGCCAGTCTTCAGGACATTGATCGTACTTTCAGGTATGATAAGCTCTCAAAAGTTATGTTAGGCATTCTCACTCTCCCATGCAGTAATACAGAGTGTGAAAGAGTGTTTAGCAAAGTCAAGAAGACGTGCACCAGGTTTTTCTCCTCCATGTCAAAGAGGATAAAAGGAGTGTGGAGTTTGTCACAATCAGATGTTCAACAGGGACTTCCTGCGGAAGGAAACAGTAGTAGCCTCTTTAGTACTGTCGCAGCCTTTCACTTCAAATACGTCTTTCTGAAGTTTTGTTTACATGACTTTTTGGAACTCCAGTTTTGACTACTGTTTTTCATCATTCAAAAGAGATTTTGAGTAATAAAAAGATTTTATTATTTTTCACCAAAACTTAGTATTTTTTTGGCATCCTCTATAGTAGACGGAGGGAGCACTGTGCGGTTGGCAGGTTTGGATACCAAATAAATTTCGGAAATTCTTTATTGAATAGGAAGGCTCATGGCCATAGAGAGAACAGGGAGTAGACAAGTAAACAGTCCTCATTCTTTGGAGGGGTCGCCAATCATCTCGCATTGCTCTGATCAGGGCCAGTGAGGGAGCCATGCTTGGCAAATGTTAGTCTATTGCTAGAAGAGAACATTAGTTCAGGCTGGTAGGGTTTGACCTCTTAACTATAATAAAGAAGGTATTGCAATCCCTGAGAAAATGGGACGTGCCACCGCGTGTTAGAGTTGTGCAAAGCAGGCACTTTTTTGTATCAATGCCAGCGTGCCATGATATGTGGTGTTTAAGCCACGTGGGCAAGGAGCTTATTCAAGAAGACCTGACATCGGGCTGACATTTTAGGCTTCATATGAATCAATAAGAATTCGTATCGATTCAGTTCCGGTGCAAGGCACCCCTACAATGCTCCCCAGTTCGCGAGGAGTTTGGCATGAAGGGGGTACACTGAGGTAGGTGGCAAGCATAAGCGCACTTGAGGGAAGGGTTGTCACCACTTAACCAGGTCATAGAGGCAAAGTCGTTAGTGGTTTCTGCATCAGTATATGTCAAGTGTGTGAGGTGTACAGTATTGTGATGTATAGTTCGATAATGGAGGTGTGTGACCACTGGCATCTCCCAGAGAGGGAGAGATGCATATAGGACGGGTTTGTTGTCGTGTGTTGGCGCTGTTGATCCCAAGCCTGCAGGTGATACCTTTAGCCGGTGTTTTCTAGGCATATTCGATGACTCATTTGGCACTCAGAAGGAGTTGTATAGAAATATTCTTTTGCCATTTTTCAGCCTGTTAAGCTGGATTCAGTAGTCCCGGCAACACCCTTTGGCGCCCTGGTAGCACAGGAGAGTCGATCAGCTGTTACCACCAGTGCACCTGAGCAAAGCAGACTGGGAGTCGCAGGCTTCCGAGAAGTGCACCAGGTATGTGTTCGTGCATGTTTGGCTTGCAGCTTCTCTGCAACTACGCAAGTATGCAACATCTAAGGCACAAAAAACATTGTGTGACGCTACTTGAGCCTGTTTGATTAATAGTGTTGTATCTTGAAATAGCATGACATGTCTTTCATGAAATATATGTGAGCCCTGAATTTGGACTCATTTACTGCTAAATGAAGTTCATCTAAAGTCGGTATCTGTTCAGACAAAGCTCTTTTTTCCTATTGCAGCTCTTGGACGTGGCATCACACACACTGCCACCAATGACAAGCCTTTATCAAAACTTGCTGTCGGCATTCCTCACCACAAAAGAATTGAGAAAAGGGTACGTAGGTTTTTAAAATAGAAGGGCTGTTAGCAGCTGTGGTCAGATTTGGATTTAGCATCAGCCCAGGTGAAGCTGCAGTTGTTTTACAATGGGACGATCACCTATTACTCTTCCAAATCTTTCACTCTCAGTTCTTGAAAGTGTTCCTGGAAGTGAAGTAATAGGTCTCTTCAATTTGGCTGCACCAGCTGCACTAGTTCAAGTAATGCAGCACCGCCGTCCTCATTTTGCTGGTGCCGTGCAACTTGGTGCGCAAGTACAGTATCGACAATCATTCGCAGTACGCTCAAAATAGAGAACGAAAGCAATGCCAGTCCTGCTCATGCAATGGACGATGGCCAGAAAAGGATTCGACACGGGGCTTACAAAGACTTGGAACAGATGCTCTGCCAGTGGTTCTTGAATGCCCGTGCTGTGAACCTGTCGATTAGTGGCCCGATTTCAGCAGAGAAGGCGAAGCACTTTGCATACTTCCTGTGCAGCACCGATCTCCAGCCTTGTGGTATAGTTAGATTCAACGTTTCAACGAGAGGCATGGAATCGTCGGCAAGGCAGTCGTGGGAGAGGCTGGATAGCTCGATGTCGACACTAGGCAGAAGTGGCTTGAGGAAACACTGCCCTGCATCCAAGAAGCATACGCATACCGGGACTTATACAATGGGGACGAGACTGGGCTGTTTTTCCAGATGCTGCTGTCAAAGACACACGCTGTCAACGGCGACTCCTGTAAGGGCGATAAGCAAAGCAAATTGTGCGTGGCTGTTTTCTTGCATGCCAACATGGACTGCAGCGACAAGTGCCCCGCCTTCGTCATAGGGAAATCCAAAATCTCCGCTGTTTTCATGCTGCCGCAAGAAAACGGGAAAGCATGGATGATGCGTGAACATTTCTGCGAGTGGCTGGTCGAGTTTGATCAATGGATGCACTGCAAAGGCAGGAATGTGGCACTGGGGCTCGATAATTGCATTGCGCACCAAACAGCTCAGAAGCTCTCGCATGTTGAAATTGTTTTCCTCCCACCTAACACCACAGCAGGCTTTCAGCCTATGGATGCAGGTGTGATTGCTAGCTTCAAGGCACTGTATCGCTGACATGTTTTGAGCAGGCTCGCCCTGAACCTCAACATTTCTGTCCAAGAGCGCCGACCGGCGCTAGACTTGAAAATCTCGCTCCTAATGGCAGTGCAGTTCATTTTTGGAGCATGATGTCGGCCAAATTACCATGAAACAGACAACACTTACGGATTACAGGTTTCTTCCCACTACCTCGCTACCTCGTCCTCATTAAATGTGTAGTTTACAATGTTTTCTTTGTTTTTTCAGCCTAACCCAGTTATAACAACAATATTTCCATGTCACTTCAATATTGTTATAAGTGGGTTTGACTGTAAATCCAAGCAAAAGGAACACAATTTTGCCAACACAAAGATACAAAAACTCACAATTTTTAAATTAATTGCTTGGTATAAACATGAAATCTCGCTTTTTGTTTCATGTTGGAGAGCATGAAAACATCAGTAGGGAGGCTGCCTCCACACAAAAGCAGATTTATTTAAAAGAATGGCCCATTTTGGCCACGTTGATAGCCTCTGCGCTCTTTAGAACTCTCTCTTCTCTGTCTGGTTCACTGTTATCAGCATTACTTGCATCACCTGCATGATTCGTATTATTGACGATTTCTTGGTCAGTGAGTTTGGGCATCACACCACCACAACGAAGTTCTCATCAGCAGTAACGAAGTCCTCAAATGCAACATTCGGAAGTGCCAGTTGATATGGCTCGCCTCCGAGTGTTGTTTACGCCGCCTTTGGTATGGAGTCTTTCTTCATTCTACCTTGCTTTCAGGACTGTCGACACAGGGCTAGGTGCTAAATCGAAGTCCATGCCAAAGTCCTTTTTCTGCGCTTGTTCGTTACTCTTAAAGGTCTTGATTTCGTTCTCAGGAAAAACTGCTTTGCACTTCTGAGTTGCCATTTTGCATGACTTGCAGAATGCAGCGCACGCGCACGAGTCTGTTCATATAATGACAGGTGCGCATCATGATGAAACAATGGTTCAATACATAATGTTCCAGTCACATACCTGTCAGCCGTTGATGCTAGTTTTTATTGCTCCCCTAGATGGCGCAGCCAGCGAATGTGCGGGCGATTTAAACACGCTTCTGCAATGGACGATTCAAACGAATGAAATATTTCATTTCGTGAAGTTTTTTTCAGCACCTTTATGCATTCTTAGGCACATGAATGCAAAAACTGCAGTGAAACCTTGTTGATGTGTTTTTAAAAATATGTGAGAAAAAAAATTATTATTTGGGGAAACGTAAAATCCAAACCACCCGATTTTAAAAAATTGAACTGTTGAACTGTTTGACTGAGGTACACAGGTATTTAGAGCTGACACTTTCACTGCATAAAAGTGTAGATTTGGATTTCTTTCATTTAGCAGAATTCAGTTGGTATTTGTGTCCTCCTAAGTGCGAAAGAGGTTTATTAACAAATCTGGTTCGTAGATGGTAATGATGAGCCAAGATTGCTTACTTGGTTGCTTCCAGATATTTCACCCCCTTGCAACAGTGATGTGAAGAAGCCGTCACGATCGATAGCTTACATTTGCCGCATTTTTGCTCGTGATGTTTCCTAGGCTCAGCCCACTCGTATGTGAGAGCATAGTTGTAGTTACCAAATGGTTTGCCGCTAACCGCCAAGGCACTACAAAGAAGCTACTGCGTTTCTCCTCATTAAGTTGTTTTCCACAGGTATGGGCGAGCCCCCAGGTTTGGCCCTTCACACATTATCTAGGTAGCACTTATCTGGTTGATCACCAAATATACTATACGGCAATTTGTTGAAATATTGAACATATTAACCAGGAAATCATGCTATCTGGGAACTTATTGACTGGGAGAAAAATAGTGCAACTTTATGAGAGGCCCACGATTTTAGGGTATTAAGTAGGAAATTGTATGAACTGGGAACGTATCAGCGAAACTCTACTGTACTTCTTGATAACCAATCAAGCGTCAAATTTCAGATTTTTTTTTTTTTTTCGCTATACAGATAGAACTCTAGTAGAAAGAAAGCATGGGTCAGCCAAACTTCACTTGTACTTCACTTTATCTGATAATTCTCTATGTCCATGTTCGTTATAATGAAGTTCGACTGCACTATGTTCGCAGATATGCGCTTGGCAAAACTTTTATTTCAAGAACGTGCTGCGCATACCCGCCGTTTGGTCCTGCCGTCACACTTTGTTTTGTAGTTTCCCACAGGATAGCATAGCGGTGTGCATACAACTTTAAGGTAAATTATGTCCTTACAATGCCAGCAGATATAAAAAGTGAAGCAGCATTTCACCCTACTTTCCATGCTCGCAGCACAATTTTTTACAGCAAATCTGGCCGTATACACCCTGTGCACCGCCTATGGGGCGGCCTTGAAGGCCGTCTAGTGGTAGTCTTCAAAAGTCTTTCCGGTAAATGAGTTGTGGCTGCTCATGCATCGCTGCAAGAATTGGCAATGTTTGCCAGGGCTTTTTTATTTTTTTCTTCTTCTTCTTTCTGCTGCTGCCAATTTTTTCTATGGCGGCCTGAATCATAAAGTTAAGGTTGGCTTTTGTGTAGAGGCGAAAACATTGATTATGGTTCAGCCATTTTGGAGAAACTAATGCATACATACAGCAGGTGCCTTCTACAAGCAAGCGCTAAATGATCAGCTGTATTTTTGAGCCCTGCTTTACTGTGGGTATGCTGCATCGACTGATCAATGAACAGAATAATCGGTTTTTTTTTTCATTTACCCTGCCTTTGCTTTGCAATCTCTTTTAATATGTGCTCATGGTGATGCGCCTCGACCAATGTCACTAACGGTCTCGTATCGCTGAAAATTCTGCACCATCGGGATTGTCATTGGCTGTGAACAAAAAAGTAACTGTATGAAAAATGCTATGGCAGCTTACAGGGCCCAGCCAGATGCCCTACACATCCTGACATCAAGCACTGACATCTTATGTTCCGCGTGAAATTCCCACCACCATGCATGCTTGCTACATAAACTTCGTTTAAATGTGGCTTTCACACACAGGTACTTGCATTCAATTTGACAAGCGGACTTCTTGGAATGTTCAACTTGTGGCATCCCCAAGACTGTGGATCATATATTATTGGCGTACCCAGTGTATGCGCGTGAATGAAAAGTGCTAGCCGTTTCCTTGAAGCATTTGGACATGAGGCCTCTGTTGGAGTAGTTGCTGCTGGGCGCTTGGCTGGACAAGGGAAGGGGTGTCCAGGCAGTGTGGGCTCTTTGCCGTTTTTTGTGCGACACTGGACTTGGCTCGCACTTCTAAAGCAAGTTGCCGTGCCACTAAACATTTTCATATGCCTTCCCCCATATAGTTACCCATCATGGTCCTTTTTCTTTTCCTCTTCCCCAGTGCAGAGTAGCAGGACAGATTTTATTCATTCCGGCCAACCTGTCTGCCTTTCCTTTCAATAAACCCATCTATTTGTCTCGATGGAAAATTCACGAGCATGTTAAAATGTTCAGATTAGAGCTAAATTTCTCAAGGAAGTTCCGTAACTAAAGGAAGGTAATTGAGGGGAAATGAAAACTGAACTTTGAGTTGGGGTATAAGTCGAATCCAGGACTTTCGTGTTGTGAGACAGACGCACGCTCATAGGTCGCGAAAGCTCGCGATTCAAGCTGAATAAAGCTTGACTCACTGTATTCGTGATGCGAATGATTTCTGATAACGCAATCGCGCTCTGGTATTAATCAGTTCAGTCAGTTCAGGCGTTCAGTCGTGTCCGACTCTTCGTGACCCTATGGACTATGTCACGCCACGCTTTCCAGTCTCTCACTATCTTCTTAACATCACATAGCTTCATCTGCAATGCCTCAAGAATGCCATCTAACCATCGCGTTCGCTGCCTACCGCTTCTCCGGCGACCCTCAACCTTTCCCAACATCAAATCTTTCTCCAGCGACTCCTCTCTTCTCATCAGATGACCAAAGTAGCTGAGCTTTAACTTTAGAATTTGACCCTCCAATGAGCAGTCAGGGTTTATGGTCGACAATATCGACTGATTTGATCTTCTGGCAGTCCAAGGAACTCTTAAGAGTCTTCGCCAGCACCACAATTCAAACGCGTCAATTCTTCGGCGGTCAGCCTTTTTCACAGTCCAACTCTCGCATCCATACATCACAACTGGAAAGACCATAGCACGGGTTATACGGATCTTGGTTGGCAGACTAATGTCTCTGCTCTTTACTAGGCGGTCAAGGCTAACCATTGTTCTCTTTCCCAGAAGCAGGCGTCTCCTAATGTCATGGCTGCAGTCTCCTTCCGAGGTAATCTTGGCGCCCAAGAACAGAAAATCTGTCACAGCTTCCACTTCTTGTCCATTGATGCTCCAGGACTTGATAGGGCAAGACGCCATGATCTTCGTCTTTTTAATGTTCAGTTTAAGCCCAAACTTCTCACTCTCTTCTTGTACGCGCATCAGAAGTCTCTTGAGTTCCACTTCACTTTCTGCCATTAAAGTGGTATCATCCGCATATCTAAGGTTGTTGATACGTTTTCCAGCAATCTTCACTCCAGCTGAAGACTCGTCCAGACTGGCCTTCCTCATGATGCACTCTGCATATAGGTTAAATAGGCAGGGCGACAGTATGCAGCCTTGCCTCACCCCTTTCTCAATCGGAAACCAATCAGTAAGACCATGCCCAGTTCTGACTGTGGCCTCTTGCCCTTCATAAAGGTTCCTGAGGAGACAGATGAGGTGAATTGGAACTCCCATCTCTTGGAGAGCTTGCCACAATCTGCTGTGATCTACGCAGTCAAACGCTTTTGCATAATCAATAAAGCAGAAGTAAATGGGTTTCTGGAACTCTCTTGCTTTTTCCATGATCCAGCGAAGGTTGGCAATTTGGTCTCTAGTTCCTCTGCCCTTGCGAAACCCAGCTTGCACGTCCGGAAGCTCCCGATCCACATACTGCTGCAGCCTACCTTGCAGGATTTTTAACATCACCTTGCTAGCATGCGAAATAAGCGCGATCGTGCGGTAGTTGGAACAATCTTTGGCACTGCCTTTCTTTGGAATGGGGATGTAAACTGACCTCCTCCAATCCTGTGGCCACTGCAGGGTTGTCCAAATCTTTTGACATAATGTATGCAGTATGTTAACAGCGTCGTGGTTGAGGTTTTGAAGCAACTCAGCTGGAATACCATCAATTCCGCTAGCTTTGTTCTTAGCAAGGCTGGCTAAGGCCCATTCAACTTCACTCTTCAGGATGCCCGGCTCGAGATCAGTAATCACAACCGTCCTATGTTGGGTTTGCACATCCGGGTCCTTCTTGTACAGTTCTTCTGTGTATTCCTGCCACCTCTTCTTTATCTCTGAGGCTTCAGTGAGTTCCTTGCCTCGTTTGTCCTTTATCACGCCCAGCTTAGCACAGAAGCTTCCTTTGATATCTTTGATTGTCTTATACAGAGCTCTTGTGTTCCTTAATTGGCTGTTGTCCTCAACTGCTTGACACTGTATGTTCAGGAAGGCATTCTTATCTCTCCTTGCTATTTTCTGAAAATCTGCATTGAGAACCTTGTATCTTTCTCTTTCCCCCATACCTTTTGCCATCCTCCTTTCCTCAGCTATTTGCAAAGCCTCTTCAGATAACCAGTTTGCTTTTTTGCATTTCTTTTGCTTTGGAACTACCTTTGTAGCAACTTCTTGTATTATATCACGAACATCAGTCCACATCTCTTCGGGCTCTTTGTCTTCTAGATCTAATTCTTGAAATCGATTGCTCACTTCCACAGCATATTCTAATGGAATCTGATCCAGATCATACCTGAAAGGCCTTCTAGTTTTCTGCGTTTTCCTCAATCGAAGCTTAATTTTGGCAACAAGAAGCTGATGATCGGTGCCATAATCGGCCCCAGGCCTCGTTTTTACTGCTTGTATAGCGCTTCTCCATCTCTGCCGGCAAATAATATAATCGATCTGATTCCTGTACAGACCGTCCGGTGAAATCCATGTGTACAGGCGCCTCTTGTGCTGTTGAAAATGAGTATTCGCTATGGTCAGGTTGTTTTCTTGACAGAACTCTACTAGCCTCTGCCCAGCTTCATTTGGCTCACCAAGACCGAACTTGCCTGTAATTCCGGATATTTCTTCACTCCCGACCTTAGCATTCCAGTCTCCAGTCTGATGATGGGGTGCGGTCTAAAAGGCATTGTAGGTCCGCATAAAATCTCTCAACGTCAGCTTCTGCTTAAATAGGCGCCCCAATATTTAAAGCATCCTTCACGAGCTTGTCCGTAACGATGGATTGGATCGCGGCAGTTACACGTTTTATAGCGTATAGAGTCAGAAATAGGTGAAACGCCATAAAGCGAGCGCTTAAAAACCTTTGCCTTGTAAAGCTTATGCGCTTCGGTAAAAAGAAAAAGAAAAGGAGATGCGGCTCTTAACAAGCACCGCTAATAGGCCATTAAATTCATGTATCGCGCTTGGAGCACCATGTTTAATTCATTATATTTTGTACTGGCGCTTATTATAGCTGCGTTCGATTCAGCCGTGGTTCACGGTGTGCTGCACCAAAGCGCTCGATTCACAGCGTTCCCTGCACCACCGTCCGTGATTGATTTTGGTGCAGTCGTGGTGCCGCTCTGATGCAAAGAATCGCGGCACTCTCCTAGCAGGAGGTGCAGAAAAGTGGTGCGCGTGTTGACGGCGCTAGCAGACGACGAGCGCTGCCGATGAGATGCTTGTAAACATCGATGGTCCACTTATGGACATTTTTACTTGTCGTCGACCGAACCAGTGTCATTCTCGGTGAAGATTCTCTAAGGTCTCTTGTGGTAATCTGAATAGCCCCCTGAGTTCAAAGCTGAAGTATCTAGCAAAAGGGCTTCAGTTGGATGGGAACTTGGTTAATTGCGATCTGTCCGAAACAGTCGATCGGCCTCAGTCTAAACCACGATGTAATAACTGTGCTGCCGGGAAGGAAAGCACGGCGTCGGGTTCTTCGGAGGACTACAGAAATTCCTTAAGAATGACTACGACAATGTTGTCGTCAGTGGCCTCGCGAGGCACGAAAATAGACTTACCGCGAAAACTTCCAGTTTGCGGCCAACGGGAACAAGCAAGCAGACGACAAGGCTCGATTGAAAATGCCGCACCAGTAATGCGTGGCGCTGCTGACGCGCTGCACCTGAACCACAGAACTGGAATTGCACCTCAACCGGCACCTGACTGGCACCAGCGGAACTATTTCAGAATTTGTGCCGAGAACCAGTTTTGAATCGAACAGACCTCATATTTGTCTTTACTTTGCACTCAGGATCTATTAATTGCTTCAAAAATTAAGCACCATAAAAGTATGCAGCATTGCACTAAGTAAATGAACTATTACAGGTTTCCGCAGTAACCTGTATTATAGTGTAATAGTTTTGCTGTACTTAAGCGCAAATAATAGTGACCTTCTGAAAACTCACGACGATGTGCCAATATTATTTGAAGTGCTTTCATATCGAAATATAAAAAAAGAAATGACAAGCGGTTTGTTAACACAAAGTGAACTCGAACAGTTTGCTATCGGTAGTATTGCTTGCCGAGCTCGGAAGAGTAAATACAGTCTCCAGCGTATTTTTTATAGCTTTCGAACATTTACTCAAACAAAAACTATCACTGGAGATGTCCCGTAGTTTTTGTCACAGTGCATTGGCAGCGGATGCTGTTTATGCAACAATATAAGCGCCATGGGAAAACAAATTTATGACACGAGGACTGCATTGAAACACACTACAAGCAGATGACGCGGTTGGCTCTGCTCCCACCAGCCACTAGCAGCGTAGCTGTCACTTTGCATGGGGCGTATATTGTTCCGGATTCGGTGGCATGCTGCACGCATCTCAGGTTATTGTCAGGATGTGCTCTTTCCCTGCCTAGCACCAGAGTATTGCTCTGGTTGTGAAACTTCTCTGTCAGTCTCGTTTGGTACGCTTCCCAATGTGTCTGCACGATGGCACCGGAGTCAGTTGGGGAGCATGTTTTTGTAGGCTGTAGAGAAGGCGGCTGTTTAACTGCGTAGGAACCAATGTGTTGCAGAATGTGGTTGTTTTCTTTTTGTGGCATTTTCACTGGTACAGATCCGAAGTATGTGTGCGCATGTGTTTTTGTAAAGCCATTGCGTTCTGTAATTGGTGCTGCTGGCTTGTGTAAAAGGCTGCCGCTAGGGCTATGGGAGCAAGGACAAAAAGGTATTGCTTTCTTGTTTCCTGTTTGATGCCAAACTACAACAGAAGTGTAGGCACACAAATCCTCCGAGAAAGGAGTTGGTGGCCTCTGATTTGACTCCCCAATTGTGCGTATTTGTGAGAAATATTTCGGCACCATATAAATCATCCGCTAAATAAAGTTCGTAGTGGATAGGAAAGGTCTGTCTTTAAGAAGCCGCCCACACTGAAGCCTTCAACTTTTATGAAAATATTTGAAGGGCTTCTACCGTATTTAACGAAGACCATACGACGAACTCTGCCATCTTCAAAGTGACTCCATACAGTAAAACCTCATTGATGCGTGTGCGTTTTTTTTTTTTTTGTTGTTGTTGTTGTTTTTTCGTAATGGGGAAAAATCTTACTATTCGGGAAAATGTATGGTCTCTGAACTGCCTGATTTTAAAATAATTTAACTGCTGATTGAGGTGCAAAGGCACTTAGAATATTGAGACATTGACTGCATGAAAGGGTAGATTAGCATTTATAGACATCCAGTGTGCACAGCTCCCTTCTTGCTGTTGCAGAATTCAGTCCGTATTTGCATAGTCCTAAGCTCAGAAGAGGTTTAGTAATAATCCGGTTCGTAGAATGAAGTCAGGAGCCAGAATCACTTATGTGGTTGTTTCCAGATTCTCTGCCCCTTTACAAGAGTGAAATGTGAAGGGCTCACCTCGATAGCTTACAGCCAACACGTTTTTGCTCATGCTGCGTCCCCGAGATTCGGCCCACTCGTTTGCATACGAATAGTGGTAGCTATTAAATGGTTCACCTCTGTGTTCCTAAGGCACCACAAAGACGCCACCGTGTTTCTCTTCATGAAGTCACGTTTCTGCGGGAACGGGTGGCTAATTTGTTGGCTTGTTGGCTTTGATGCTTCACCCGTTTGCATCTATGTCCTGCAGGAAGGCAACTGTGGCGGGCGAGCACCGCTGATCAGTTTTTCATGCCACGAGTGCTCTTTAGCATATATCCTGTTGTTCGCAAAATGTATTATACGACCACAATTTGTTGAAATTTCGAACGTAGTAAGCGGGAAATCGTGTTATCCAGGAACATATTACTGGGAGAAATATAACTTAAATATATGGGAGATGCTTTACTGCTCACTATTTTGAGTGTATGAAATGGGAAATTCAATCAACCGGGAACATATCGGTGAGGTTATACTTTATTTTTTCCTTTCTGAATTGTTGCCTACATTTTTGCATTTTTTCACTTGGGTAAGAGTTAAAGAGACACTAAAGACAGCCAAAGATGGTATGAAAATCTAATAAATTACATTTGGTGACACTGTCGCCGCATATCCGGCAGCAAAATATTGAATAATTGCTGAGATATTGCGATAAGAAGTTGAGGTTTTTTCTTGTTCCCGCCGGTCGAATTCAAACTGTGGCCTCCAACTACGTAGTTGGAGTTGAGTGACGCACACTATGACGTAAGCTGAGACTCCGTGATAGCTGGCAAGCCGGCGCGGCCCGCGGCGTCGCATCCCTCAAGGGCCAACTTGGCAACAGTGTACTCGCAATGACGGCCTCAGCCGAAATAAATAAAACGATGAAGAGAGTAATTTACCGAGCGATGGGCCCATAAAGGAAGAAAAAAAAAACATAGAGCGCTTGTAATGCACAATACTTTACATGTTTCTCAAGCTTTTGCACTCCTTCTTGCACTGTGTATAAACAAACCGAGCCCTCGGTCATCGCAACGCTTCCTGACATGTTTACATACAAATAAGATTTAGTTACCAGCAAAATAGTGTCCTCGCTGCTGCGCTTGTCAGTTTTGAAGCTTCGTCGCACTTTTTTCCTACAAGGTTTGTGCTACAGCTCCGTGTTCAGCGAAAACTACGTCCACGGTAGCAGAACATGACCGAAGTGCCGGCGCCACTACATTTGCCAGCGCTGTGAAATTTCATATGTTAAAATGGATCCATTGAACAATATAGTGCGCATAGGCATCCAGAACATTAGTTGCAAGACGTGAGAGCAGGCAGCATGCGCCGATGGTCAAGAAGTTGTAATTTTTAGACCGGCAGCAGAAACACTTTATTGTAAATAGGTCATGACATAAAAACTAGAAATATTTGCAAGGTTTCTGTGGCGCGGCGTAGCCGAGCGGTTAGTGCCGAACGTTACGGAGCAAGCAGTAGCGAGTTCGAGTCTCACCGCTTCCGGCGGATTTTTTTTTCTTTTACAAATCGATTTTTTTTTAACCTTTTGTAATGTATTTCTGGTGCTTCGTTATTTTTAGTTTTTACTTTTTACCCAAGGCCCTTTTTTTCGCTGGGCGACGAGCGCAATATATCGACGCTCTCCTTGGTATGAGCGGCAAGTATGCCACTTCTGTTTACGACGCCTGCAAATTGCACGTTGAAGGTCTTGTTGACGCAGTATATGTTGGTCACATGTGCCATGATTTAGTGAACAATTGAATGATAATGCGTTTTTCCTTCGGTACTTAGCATATGTATGCTTCTCGTGGCGTACGTAGCTGCAGTCAAGCGGTCAGGTCGCAGTCGAAGCGGCAACGGCGGCGATATGTTGGCGCAGAAGTGTGAACGAAGGAGTGTGTCGGCGGTAGCGGATTTCGCCCGCTCGTGCCTCCGAATGCTCAAATGGGAACCATCAAGGCGCATCTGCTGCTCCAAGCTCGTAATTCAGGCGCTGCAGGTTCAAACAAACTATCTGAGTGCGCACGAAATGCCTGAGCCGAAACATAACCAAAACTGAAGTGGGCGCCTGTGGCGCCTCCAAGTATATTTTTGTATTTGCCTTGCAACGTTTACGTTGTCTTTTCGCCGTCGTTTACGTATGATAAAAGCGTGTTATCATCTTTGAGAAAAAACGTACTACCGCATTCAAACATGCAACGTAATTCGCATTTGTCAGCCTCCGGGATCCCTAGCGCGTCACGTGATTTGTAGTTGCGAGCCTCGGCCGTTTGGCTGTGGTGGCGATACCTGTATTTCTGTTATTCTTCTTTACTACCTTATAACAGCTCTGTTTTCAGTAAGAGTGGTCTTTTTGTAATCAGGAACTGGCATTCTATCGATGCAAACCCACTTCCTTTCTCTCTTTAGTGTCCCTTTAAGGCCTTGAGAGCAGCTCTGCTTGCTAAAAGCAAAGGCAAAACATGGAACAGCTCATATGCTGTAACTTGTCTTTGTGAATTTCATAGTATACTGCCACAAAGCATTCACTGTTTGTACTTGTTCAGAATCCACTGGTTCACAGTTTTATCACTTTATTTGCAACACAAGGTGTTAATCATATTTATCTTAATTGACCGGAGCCACGTCTGACTGCTTCCACATTGTTTTAGTTGCTTTAGCATCTTGTTTTGAAAATGCCTCGTCATTCTCGCCCGCATGTGAATTATCGAGTGTCTAACACCGAAGGCTTATACAGTCGTGCCTCGTTAATATGTACACTTTGGTTTCCGACCAAAGCTGTCCATAAAGCGAGTCATCCATAATAACGAGTCATGAATAAATACAAAAAGGATTTTATTGAGAAAAGAGAAATATTGACTGCTTTTGTACATAACGGTGCGCACTGCACTCAAAATTTCACAGAACACCGGCAATTTTGAGTGCATTATCCTTGCCATTGTTATCTTTGAAAAATTGTAGTGCAGTCTGAAGCGACTCGCTTACCATGACACCCGAGATTGGGCTTTGTGTTGGTCGAACTTTCGAGCATAAACTCCTCGCTGGCTGATGAATCAGCGTCTGATTCTCTACTCACTGCCACTTCCAAAATGGCCTCTTCCCTGAGCAAAGTAGCCGCTAAGTAGCTGCTTGAGATTCTCCTGAGGCAAGGAAACAGCTGAGCTGTCGATACTGTAGTCCCTCGCAGCTTGGATTGACTGAGATGTCTTTTGCCGCTTATATTCACAGATTTCTTCGCGCCTGCGTTCAGCTCTATTCTTTTGCGTTTAACTCCCGCCATGCCAAAAGCCAGACTCAAGTTGAGGGTTACAGGCTCCTGATGCTGTGCACTTTTTTGCCTAGTTAACCTGCCTTTTCGTTCTTCTGATTCTTTCTTTTTTTGCCTTGTACTGTTTCTATAAGGAAGCAAGGGAGTCAAGTTGGCAAGCTGCTGTGCAGAGGGCTATCGAAAATCCCATCTTCTTGGCGCCGTGTTTATGTGTTCCCTTAAACCAAACACTGCAAGCTGAAGTACAGTTTAGAACGACGGCTAGCCGACTACGAAGAGCTCAGACTTTGTCAGGGCCGCATCATTGACTCAAAGCGAAGCCGACATACGGACCGCCTAGTGTGCATAGTTTGGCAGTTCGGCAGCACAACAGGGACGAAAACCAGGAGCATGAGAGGGAAGCGCTTCCAGAACGGGGCGCCCGGTCCTGGTTGCGTGTTCGTACTTCGCCTTTCTTTTGTCGCCCTACTTTGTGAGTGTGTCTTAACTCTCACGGAAAAGCGTTAACGGCTTCATGGAACACACATTGCGCTTTGGGAAAGAAAACTTCAGTTCCCACCGCCACTGTAGGCACTTGTCTTTCTTCCTGTAATTTCTTTCCTATGCTTTTACCGTTCACGTTCAGCAGAATTTATTGCAACCACATGTTGCTGTTTTCCCGACTGCGGCGGCACTTCCGCTGCACCCAGAAATCTCCTGATTCCCCCCTTTCGGGGTCTTTCTTACGATGACCCTCGGTTTGCTGTGTACGTTCTTCTCTGCTCTTGCGCTCCCTCCCCCTTAGAACGGCGACACGCCCGCTTTGGTTGTTTGCAACCCCACAGGACTCGTTCAGGCATCCCGCCGTATCGGCCTTCGCTTAGGTTCGCGGGCGGCGCGCCCTTCTTTAACTTGCGTTCGGACTCCTCTGCTTTTTTTTTTTTCAAGCACTGTCCATATTAACGAGACAAAAATACATGGGCCCAAGTGGGGCGCGTGCGTTCTTCCCCTGTCCATTGTCCGGACAGCGAGTTTCCATATTAACGAGGCATAAATACGTTGAAAAGGTTTCGTCCCCAGAAAAACTGTCCATAATTCGGGTCGTCCATATTAACGGGGGTCATATTAACGGGGCACGACTGACATCGGCTGTGACCACTCTCCGGATTCGAATTATCCGAATTTTCAAACTGTGGGGTTCAGGTAATGAATTCTTACTGTGTTAACTTAAGTGACCTGGTTTATTAATGTGCATTTATAAGTAATGTCGTTATAGACATAACTAATAAACCAGCATTGCTTGTAAACGTTGCTTATGTAATTTTGCATGCATAAGTGGAAATCAAGATCCTGGATTTATGCTCTCATCGCTGTCTTAGAACATTTACACTGTGTGCTGGTGTTTCCTGGCAGTGTGTGGTAAAGGGTTCCAAGGAAGTGCAGAACAGTGTGTGGCTGTTAGGAGACCATTGAATTTTTTGTTCCTGTGGTAATCTTGTGGCAGTAAAGTCATTATTTCATCTTTTCCTCCTTTCCTTTTTGTTTCGCAGTGTTGAAGTGAGGAGCTGCAGTGGTGCTGCATCTGATGATGATGTTAGTGAACATCATTCTGACTCAGATGCCGATATGGATGTTGATCAAGAAAGTGACAAAGCAGCTGAATTACCTGCTCCACTGGAGGGTCTCTCAGACAGTGTCAAGCTTGTGAAAGTGAAGCACTTTGCATGGTTGACGAAAAAGAAAACGGAACATTAAATCTAGGAACACATTTTTCATGTTTCTATGCATATATATATATATATATATATATATATATATATATATATATATATATATATATATATATATATATATATATATGGTTGAGTAATACTCACTTTATGAAAAGAGTTTTTATATTAAGGAGAATTTGGAGGGTGCAATCATTATGAGGGGTAGTATATAAATAAAAGTGTCCGTCTATGTCAACCGAAATAGCAGGTGCATGCACTGCTTCAGTGCAACCCTTGTGTGAGTAATTCAGTATCTAAATATGCGTTTTTATCGGGAAATATTTTCTAGTGATTTAGATATACACCATCCTCTAGCACTGTTTTTATCAATGATGGTCTCCTGATTTGGGAGTATTCTTTGTTACCTCACTGTAAAATTGTGCAAACATTAAACCCCACAAACCAACCAATCATCTAATGCCATCTAGCAGCTAAGCCTGATACGTGATTTAATGGAGCATGCTGAGCTTCGGCAAGCCTATCAAAGTCCAGTATATGAAATGGAAAAGAACTTCCTGAACTGTAGCTCTGAATGCCGTGTGTGTGCTTATATCCACCAAGTACTTCAACATCAGCATTCACGTGCTTGTAAAAGGGTCCATAAGTAAAGTTTAGTAATGCTTGGGAATAAATGGATAGGGAGAGTGCACCATTCTTTTCCATCTATTCCTTTTCTCTTGCCATAATTCAATGACATACCGTCTTGTGAACATGCACCAAATGGCCCATCTTGTTCCGCATGCACTCCACTGACCTTCCAGTTACAAAGTCTCTAGAATTGTCACAAAACTAGGAATGAAATTGTGCCTTGTATAATTGCTGATGGCACTGCTCAGCCTAAATGTTCAAGTGGAATTGATGCTAGCATGTAAATATATTTATCCTTGTCTTGTCACTATAGACATTTGCATATAATAAGTACAAGTAGAGTATAAATAGAATTAGACCAGTAATTCCATTGGTCCGTCCAGTGTTTCTTCCTTCACTCATCATTTAGCTGTCATTTTATTATTGTTGCTATTATTATTCCATTTATTTCCATCAACAATGGGTGAGGCGAGGCAAAAAGTTGCTGCACCAGCTTGACAAGTCCTCGTCCCCTACGAAGCAGCAGCAGTACACATCGCCCAACTTGCATGCATTGCTTTGAAAATTAGAATGTTCAGCTTGTACAATACAAAATTAAACACGAATGAAAATGGAAAAAAAAAGTGAAAAAAGAAAATGTACAGCTTGCACAAAACAGAATGATATGAACAGTCATAAAAGCCAAAGAATGACACTGGGATGCTTGTCCATGGTTTTGATTTGTTGATGGCTTTTGACGTTTGCAAACATTGTCAGTGACCTTATATGCAGTGTAAAAAAATTTGAACAAGTAATGATAAAGCGGCGAGTCTTGTGAGTAGAATAGTGTCATCAGTAGCGAGGTACGGACAGCATCGGGTGCAGAGCTAAGGGGGCTGGGCAGTTATTGCCGTGTAATGGGGGTTTTCAAGGTGGCAGCACTTAGAGTGTTACTCAAGCCTCTGTGCTAAACATTTCATTTTCATTTTCGAGCTATCTTCACACACATCTTGTAAATTAATTTTAACTTAATTTTCAGTCAGTGAAGAAATTCACTTATTTTGCGATTAAAATGCTTGCAGTGTTTGGCTATTCATTGCTGCTTATATTTTAAAAGAAATGACAAGTGCTTGTTTTTTCTGTTGCTTCTCACAGAATAAACTTGTCGTTAATTGTTTTATCATGCACACACTTCATAAAGCAGCAGCAGATCTTTCCTTCGCAACAGAATGACGCATACTCCCAAGGGGTATTGCGAACCATTGTAATAATCTCTCTCCTTTTTGTGCACTTGTGTGTCTATTACACTGCGACTACAGCTTAAATTTCTTATGTTTACCGCTTAAACATACTAGCTAGGGTTTTCATGCCATATTTTAAATAATTTACTGTCATATATTTTATAGCTTAACCTTCATATTGATATAGGATGGCCCAGAAATGGTTGCTGGAATCATTTTCATGCCATATTTTAAATAATTTGCTGTCATATATTTTATAGCTTAACCTTTATATTGTTATAGGATGGCCCAGAAATGGTTGCTAGAATCAAAGTCGCAGGAAAGGCTGCGGAACTTCTGACGTGTTTAGATTACTGGTAAGGTGAACAGGGAATTTTTTATTCTATAATCTCTTTCGGGCACCAGTAAGTGTTAATGCTTTAATGCTTTTACTCACCCGATCAGAGTGGCTTGTAACACATTGAACACTGGGAGAAAATGTTGAAGAAAACGATGTATTTTCTGGATGACCTGATAGTGTGTACTGTTTTATGCAAAAAGTAATTAATCAACAGGGTTTCTTAACGATGTAGCAGAACGCATTTTTAGCACCCCTTAAGCTTTAAACTTGCATGAACTCTTGCCCTCGCCTTTCGAGACCTTATTGTTTTTATGGGTGCCGTAAGTCTGAAAAGTAAATTTGTTGTGGATTACTTTCGGAACTATCATAAATGTAATCCTGCTGCTGATGCATCAAAGCACAAGTGATTGAATGAAACTGAAAGTAAGGAAAACTGAATTCAAGTTTATAACATCTATAGAGAATTGTATCCCCCGAGGTAAGAAAAGCGCATTGCATCAAGAAAGCATGTTATATTCTGAGTGTAACATCAAGACCAATGTAGCATAAACAAAGCCAGGTCCGTATTCCGAGTTTGCATGGTTATCTCACTGACCTTGAGTCGTACGATTGTTGGAAACGCCGGAACCGAAAATGGTTTCAACCAAACTGACATCTGGTTCCGGTGTTTCCACCAATCAGATGACTCGAGACCAGTGAGATAACGATGCTAACTCTGAATACAGAACCTGCTTCTTCCGCAAGTTGGTTGCTCATGTTGACGAAAGCTCAAAAAGATGGGGATGATAGAAATACAGAAGAAAGCATTGACTTGCGAATGAATTTTATTGACACGGGGACATATAAATACTGAAGCGAGTTCAACAAAAAGAAATGCTCAAGCAATTTTCATCAAGGGAGCCATTTCTTTATCGGAGAGATTGACTGATGCTGAGCGAAGGCAGTCTTGCAAATAAAACATGCTTCAGTTATCTCGCATGTATCAATCTTTGCTCTTAGGCTTAACTGTGCATTTTTTTAATGATGGCTTGTATGTTTTGCTGGGACAATCGTGTCACGCCGACAAGTGCCGTTTCTTGGTTGTGCCACATTACGCTAATATTCTAGCAATGTTTCATATATTTATCTGCCACTGTGCCCATCATTTAGATACAATATACACTCGTAGTGTGTAATCGGCAAATCTATTTTGATGGTTTATTTTGCATCCCTTTGAGCGGCTGAGAGATGAATTCGTGATCCTACACAATTTTGACAGTATGTCCGGTGCAGAGACAACCACATTCTTTTTTTCTCTGTGGCCGACCCCCATGAGCTTCTGTGGAATGCTGCATATGCATGGAGTCACTGTCTTCTTTTAAAGCAAAAACCTTTATAAGCTCATGAGTGTCTGCGAGGAGTGTCCCGTGCACCACTTCTTCACGAGATGCCGTGGAATACCGAGAGATTGTGACATCATCAGTCATGACCGCTGACGTCGCCAGGCGATTCACGCATATATGAAGCTGACCCTGCTGGGAGTTAATCCATTCGTCCGTGCTGCGCCTTTCGTTGGCGCCTCCTCGAACGCCACAACATACAGTGAAGACACAGTAAAGCAGGAATCAGCGGCATTTAAAACAAAGGCTTTCACCTCATCGCACTTTAGTGGTCTAAAGTGCCACACATTGTTTTTCCATTCAGTAAACTGCTTAGAACGGCTTTTATAACACTTCTTCAGCAAACCTTCTGCCACTAAAACCACCTGAAGAAAGGCGACTTGCTTGCTCACTGAGGCTGAGGGTTATCAAGAGGGACACGATGTTTTCATGACGCTAGTGAAGCGCATGTTTATTATTGGCCTTTTTACAAGCTTCAGGTGGGAGTATGAATATAACGGGCAGTTGTTGGCCCTGGGGCAGTGATGACAACTAACATGGGTTGCTGAGAAATTTAACGTTGCATACTGGCTTCATTTTTTTTTTGTCAACCGGTACCTTGTGGATGATCTCAAATGGTAAGGAGCAAAGAACGTGTGATTATAATTTGTTTTGTTGAGCTCACTTCAGTTTATGCGTACGTGCATGGATGTTCGTGTCATCGATAAAATTCAGTTGCAAAGTTAATGGTTTGACCTCTCTTGATCATCCCCGTGTTTTGGTGCACTTGAGTTTTCATCAGTGTACTTAGCGTCATTGCGTTGCTTTATAGCGTGTATTTTATAACAAAACCGCAAATATTTTCATGCACGTAATTAAAATGGAGTTAATGTAAAAGCATTTTTTAACTCTGCGCCTTCTCTTGGTACCCGCTGTGTTGGTTTAGACCAATTTTTTTTGCATGCTGGAAGGATCCGACAGTTATATATGGCCAGTAGGATCGCTGGTCATTAGCCAGGAACTTTTCATTGTCGCATATGTGGGACAGGAATTATTGAAATTATAGGAGGCTCTTATAAGCGCCGCCTTTATGGGTGGTGTTTATAAGCTACAGGTCGCAAGCAACCATCCGACGTATAAAGCCCCACTTTAACCAACCTAAGAACTGGAAGTTGGTTCTTATCCACCTTCCCTCTTCAAATAAGCAACCTGAATTGGCAGCTTCTCCCAATTTTGTGATATGTCTCGTTAAGCCACACAACCGTCAAAGAAACTGTGTTTGGCCATCTCAGCTACCACTTGCCAGCACGATGCTCGTGATTGTTTGCTTAGCGTTTGCTGTCGCGTTAAAATATCTGATGCAATAAAATATTCCTGCTGTACATAGTAATGCATGCGCGTTTCATTTCAGTCACGTGTGAATTGTTTTTTAGGTAATGTTTTGACAACCTAATCATATATCTGATAGCATTTCCTATTTGTTAGTTAATATTGCACTGCAGCTGAATATACAGCCGCGTAGGTCTAGTAGTAAAACATCTTGTGAGGAAGCCCTCTACACATACGAAACATATCTTCAAGACTATTTGCTTATCCTGGCTTGTAAATGTCCGACATATCAAGAAACATAAAATCCTTCCCAAGATTGCTTTGATATGCCTTGGCTTAGATATCTAGTAGACAACTATCAAATAGTGTCATATAGATGTCTTGTAGCCCAATGTATCTGACCACTATAGATGTTTCATGATACCTACGGGTATTCTGTGCTCAATGGGACTTATAGGCCATTGCACATGGCATGTGTATTACTTCACTAAACAGTGAATAAGGTAAGTTTTGTAGGTCTGACTATACAAAAATAAGCCAGAGGCATAAAAATGTTTGAGCTTGTAATCTGGTGCAATGCTTAGCTTTTTATGTACCTGTTTTAACAGCATGACAGTAACTTTCTGTCTTGGAGGAATTATGTGTTGCAGTACTCTAGTTCTACCCTGTTTGCGTTTCTTACTTTGTTTGTTCTAGAATGTCATATAAAAGAATCGTGATCTTTTCGTAATCGTGTTGCAAGCGTATGTACGTACTACTCTTGGACAAAATTTTGTTGCCGCCAGGATTGAAGCCCACCGCAGCTGCATGTAAGATAGTAAACTTCCTACACATCAATATTTCTAATACGAGGTGTGACACAAAAGAAATGAGGCTACGTGTGTAGCTTCAAAAAAGAGTGGAAATGTAAAGATTGATTGGGTTCCCACTGGTCAGACTGTTAATCAACATTACTACATTGAAGTACTCTAAAAAGACTTCGTGAAATAATTGGGGGGGGGGAAGGTCAAAGTTGTAGAGTGATGGATGGCTGTTGCACCAGGACAATGCACCCGCTGACACGGCCCTATCTGCCAAGAGTTTCTGACCAGCAAAAACATTACTGTGATGGAGCATTCTCCTTATACACCTATAATTTGGCTCCATGCGACATTTTTTTTCCTAAAGTTAAATCTTGCTTAAAGGGAACCCATATTACCTCAGTTGAAGAGGTTCAGGCAAAAATGGAGAATCTCCTAGAAGGGCCTTCCAAAAACCTCGTTCCAGAACTGGTGCCAGCAATGGCAGCACCGAATGCAGAAGTGTGTGGATGCTGAAGGCGACTACATTGAAAGTGATAACGTCACAGCTGGAGAACTGATTCTGTAAGTATAATAGTTTATTGAACTAGTCTCGTACTTTTTTTTTTTTTTTGTCACCTCGTATTAAGCCCGAGTTGATAAAGCACATATTTATATATAACACAACTTCCATTGGTACCACCGATTTCTGCCTTTCACTCAAATCACTCAAAACATGATTCATTTTCATTATAGGCCTACAGTAATCAGGTCAAGGCTCCGTTTGTTTAAGTGGTGTCTGCAGAAGTAAGCCACAGCACACGTTTACGTGACATGCAACGAAATACAGGACGTTGCAATGACGACCGAGATTGAACTATGCTTGGACAAGTCGGCTGGCGTTTAGCAGCATCCAGTTCGGTGCTGTCACTTTTATGCTGACTTGGCTGTCTGAGTCGGAATGCTTGTCAAGTTGACTTGCATATACAGGGCCTTGAATATTTGGGGGCTGGGATTTAAAAAATTCCTATGCAAAATCTACTACCCCATTCGAGCGATGCAAGCGCGCCAACGGCCGGGGTGGAGCTTGTCTCGCTGCTCGACAGATGACGCATCATGTTAAAATAGCTTTTCGACTCTCTTCTGCGAAAATTGTGCAAGCCACCGACAGCAGTTTTTTCTCGATTTCGGGAAATCTAGGAAGGTACCGATGTTGAATCACTTATCAGATAACGTAGACTATATTTTGCTACTTTGTAAACGTTATTTCAGCTCGAATAGTGTAGTAGATTTTGCATAGAAATGTTTTAAATCCCAGCCCTCAAATAATCAAGACCCTGTAATTGTCTAGAATAAAGGAACAGTCGTAATCCGCGCGACTGGAGTCACTATGACGTCACACGTAGCGCAACATTTTTTTTTTTTTTTTTAATCTACAGCAGCTAGCGAAACACCTTTGAAGGTATTTGAGTTTTGCTCACTGGTGTAGCTGATGAAATAGTGGACTGGAATTCAGGTTGTGAAACAATTTATGGCTCCACAAATAAAAGGTTTTCACCACCACTACTCGGCGACACCCTTCACAAGTGCGCCTGTGAACTTCACTATGGCTCCTCTTTCCGCTTTTTCACCCCCGTATTCATCCCTTATGCATGGTGGGCTCAAGGAGGTTACATCATAGAGTTCCTTACACTAACTAGAGGGAAAGCTGAGGGCGCTGCACTTCAGCCACCATGGGCGCGCTAAGAATCATGGGCCGGTGTGCTACTTGTTGCGGGACAGTCGGTGTTTCTCAGGTACGTGGAGTGGCGTTACTGCGATGTCTCTTTTTCGTCATCATCATCATTTGAAGGCGCGTACATAGACTGCGAAAGCCATAGTAGCGAAGGCGCAAAAGCACACGTCGCCAATAAATGGTTTCTGTTTCCCGAAATTCCACTAAAAACTTCCTTAAGTGATGGCGCAACGATAAATATTTTTATAACATTTTTTAAATTTCAAAGTTTGCCTATTAAGTGCGAAATATTGGTATTTGTGCTGCTCAAAACTAAGCCAATAGGAGAAAGGGCCATCGCTTATATTGGATAAATCTCACACTGGCATTCTGTTTCTCTCTCTTTTTGTAATTTATAGTCACAATATTCAATCTTAGGACATTATTTACGGTAGAACAACGTTTATCTTTTCATTAGTTTTGGCCAAAAGTTGTAGTTCTGCACTCGGTAGCTCACCGGCCCATGATGCTTTGAGCGCCCATGGTGGCTGAACTGGCCGTCTGGAAACTCCATGTAAACGCCCATAGACGGCAGCACAGCTTTCCCTCTAGGTAAGAGTAAGAAACTCTATGGGTTACATAAATCTTCAAGGTTTTATATAAAAAATATTGCAATATATAACCTCCATAAGCAATAAAGACAACACAAGAGCCAAGCCAATCCGGCGGTAAACATTCCTGAGCGGCAGATAGCGGCAGCAGCGTAAAAGTTTTGTGACCACAGGATCACAGCCGTTCGCTTTCATTTGGTTGTTGCTGTTTATTTTAATGTGCTGTGGGGACTGAGCGCTTTTACAGTAAGCACATTTAGATCTGTCCAAACACGGGAGGGCCGCGACATTTGAAGATATATACACAAGGTGCAAAGTTGCCGAAGATCGTGGAAAGATGTTTCATCCTGTCCGCGGCGGCACTCGGGGTGGTGCGGACCAGTTCAACTGGGAAGATGTCAAAGAAGACAAGTACCGAGAGAACTACCTGGGTGAGCTTTAGAGTAGAATGTAGGCAGTACTACACACGATGAATGACGAGCACCGATGTTTACACGCTCTAAAACGAATTATTCTGGTGCCCAGTGTAGTGTTTTTTAACTGGTAGATATGCAAGAACGGCTGCTTGTTCGCTAAAGGTATGGCGAACTAAAGCGTCAGCTTGTTTCTCGAACGCGACACCGCCTGAGTTTGTTTGTTTTGTGGGGTTTAACGTCCTAAAAAAAGACTCGGGATACGAGAGACACCGTATTGGCGGGCTCAGGAAATGTCAACTGCCTGGGGTACTTTAACGTGCGCTGACGTCGCACAGCACACGGGCGCCTAGCTTTTCGCCTCCATCGAAAAGCAGCCGCTCAGGCCGGGATTCGGGACTACTGCACCACCACGGCGGGGCGCTGATGTGAAGTGATGACAGAGGAAAAGAACTAGGAAACTAACCAATATGTATGCTGGTCACAAGGACGAAGAAATAAAGAGCGTTAAGCAACTGGTGAAAAACACAGAGTGTGTGGAATTACACTGAAAGTGGAAAAGCCAGTTCAGGAAGGAAGCTTTCTTTGATAACTCAAGAGACAGTGCCCTACTTTTTGAAGCTAGATCAGGGTGCCTTAGAACACGCAGCTACAAAAAGAAATTTCACAATGAAGATGATGCATGTGCTGTATGTGGTAACTCCAGTGAAACAATTGACCATATTATACTCGAATTTAATGGTATCCATCCGGAAGTCGATGCAGGTGCAGTCACTCTTCCTGAAGCTCTGGGGTTTGGAGATACCAGTGGCCGGGTGAAAACCTGTGGTGGAAGCTAGCAAAAAACGACTGGAAGATTGGTGGCTTAAAAGTAGGAAGATTGGGGGCTTAAAAGCAGAAAAGTGACATAATGTTAGTAATGTAGAAACAAAAATTCAATAAATAGAACAATGGTATAGTTAACCAATCTAAAACAATAATTAAGATATAGGGAGAAAAAGGAGCATGATAGCAACTGCTGCCACCCCATTTCAAAGGGGAAGCTCCAATATTCCATCCATCCATCCATCCATCCATCCGACTGCTGTAATAATGACAAATTCTGGCAGGCGTTCGCACTCCTTCTAGGATTAGTTTTTACCATCGCACCTCGGTATTGGCTCACGATAGGGTTGCTAGTCCGCTCATCCTTGTGGTGGTGTCCATTTCGTGAACAGGGCATTCGCTGCGGGCGCCTGTTGGTCGATGGCAGAAAGGCAAGGACCTGACGTGGTATGCCAAGGAGAAGACGCAGGCTGCCTCAACGTCAAGGGAAAATGAGATAGCTGCTGCCAAGAAGGCTGAAGAAGAAGCTATGCTAGCAGCACTGTGAGTGGCAAGCTTGTTCATGCTACTGTCAGTGAACAAAACTTACTTTGACGAATTACGGCATTACGGATAAGGGCACCTACAATTTCTGTTCCATCTTTTTGCTTGTTCCTTTTGTATGATACAATCTCCCAAACCTGCACAGCAGTACGTTGTAAATAAATAAATAAAATAAAATAAATAAACACATTTTGAGGTGCTTTTCTGTTAGTAAATGTAAAATCTCCATGAAATTGTTCTTACATAATTAATTGTCATAAAGCAAAAAGTTAAATTTACACCAGGCAGTTTGCACTACACCATGCATTACATCATCCAGTGCGTACATTAATTTCCAATCATGCTCTTTTGTAGAATATTTTTCTGCCATGTGCTTTTTTAACTGTGAAATATTTATTTGGCTCTCGTACTGGGTCATGAAAATGCCAGTGATATGCTGTTACAGTGGCTAGAAGGAGAAAGTGCGAAGAGCTCTGCGCGGCTCCTGTAGGTCACATTAAAGATACCAGGAGAGAATCGTGAGGGGTGCTTGCGCTTGTTTACGTGTTGCCTGAGACTAAGGCTGCTCCGGCATTATTCATCTGATCATTGTTAGTGGTGATTTCTGCACCGCTTAACCTGAATTGCAACTCATCTTCAGTTGGGTATGGATATTCATGGCAAAAAGGCAGAGCCACTGCTTCGTTTCAGCTGCTCAACAGTCCTGAAGGAAGGTCGTTGTTCGATGTTCCAAACGGCTAAACCATGCTTGCACAATGGCTGCGAGCAACTCCCAGCACTTGCAAGCCTCTCTAACAAAATTTCGCCATTTAATTTTGAGCTTCACTTAGGTCTGTAAATGCATAGTGAATGAAGAATGTCTTTTGATTGATAGAAGCAGGTCTTTGTAGCTGCCAGGAGCTGTGCTAGTGCAGTTTCGCAATGCTTCAGAGTGTTTGGACATGCTACCAAGCAGCAGAAGCTGAAAGTGACGAGAGAAATTTTGTCTCTAGCCAGCAAGCAACACACGAATGACGATATGTGGCTTTTAAGTGCTAACTATGAGAAAGTCTACATTGCTTCTGTAATCAAAAACTTTACATTGCCTTTGCGTTCACGGGGACAGCACATGTTGAATGTATCATCTTTCACTGGCACTTGCAGCGTCTGTCAACCTGGACAAGATGGAAGCATCCTGTTGGCAAATTAGCTTACTGTGTTTTCTCAAGAAGGAAGTGTGAAACGAGAAGTATTCGTGAAAGGTGTCCGGCTGTCAATAGCCATGTTTGAGCCCTGGTCCTTCACCAGCAAAGTGCAGTGCCATGGGCATCTGGGCAGGCGCTGGAAAATTCAAGAATATGTTTCTTATCGGAAATAACAGTTTTTGTCTGGGTGAAAAAACGTTTGAGCATCAATTGCCAAAGTCCTCTTTGCTCCTTGAATAACCCTTTCTTTTGCAGATGAGCTCAATATGGAATTTCACCATGTGGTTCATGTACAAGCTAACTGCTTTCCTGCAAGAGAATGTACTTGTTGGCTGTTCAGCGCATAGTATCAAGCTGACCAAATAGGTTGCCAAGTTCCTTTTATCACACGCCTTAATTTTTTTTCACGAAATCGCTGAGCCAAGAGAAAATGTCTAGTAGCGAAATGAGGAAGCATCTCAAACTAAGGTTAGTTACCTGAACAATCTTTGCACAACAGTTTTCTGCTGATATTGGAGAATATTACTATGGGAATAAAACTTTTCTCATTGTTATTTATGCGTCAGATTTTATTCCTCAGCAGTGCGTAAGGCAAACCAAAATCAAAGTGAGTGTGAGTACATGCATTTGCATTCCTTCTATTATGGTCATGCAAAATTTCCCGCATTTGGTGTTGATTATGTATGAACAAACTACACTACCGTTCATTTTTGCGTCCACATTTGAAGCCATGCGGAGCTTCTTAACTTAAGTTGCTGTTACCGATGTCTGTTAAAGATGTGGCTGCTGGCTGCCAACATTGATGATGATGATGATGGTCTAGTGGCCAGCCCCTTTGTAACCAGTGGGCACTTTGGTGGGGCAGCATCATCTGTGCTCTTCTTCTTAAAACGCATTACATGAGCCGGTGAGCTCCTCACGTTTCTCCCTTCTAGCCACTATAAAGCTGTTTCAGTGTTGTCTCACTATTGGATTTTATGGGTTTCACAGAGCCTGATATGTTTACTCTGTGTAATATGCATCAGGGGATTTGCTACGCCAGCCAAGCCTACTCACCAGCCACTATCAAAAGCGGTAAGAAAACTTTGTCTTTTCTTAGTGGTAAATTTTTTGAGCAATGATATTTCATGCTTTTTTAATGATATTGCTTTTAAATATAGGGAGGTTTTGATCCAGATGGAGTGCTCTGGAGATTATTTTGAAACGCTGCACCAGGAACACCTTTTTATGCTTATTATACTTTTTGAAAAATGTGCACAGTGCATGATGTAGTACGGCTGTACCAACATGGTGTTTTTGTCCGCCTGTGCTTTATCATATTGAAGTAACTCTACGGTATTTTTTAACATTTTGAATTCATAAACAAATCACATGTACTAAAGACAGTTTCTCAATATACCGAGTATACGTATTTAGAGAAAGCAAGAAATAGGCTACCGAAATCGGGTTCCACCCAAACAAAGATAACCTGACAGACCGTCCAATGACGTCACGGATACATTCACAAAAACTGTTGTGTGCGCATTACAAAAAGTTGCCACATAGAACCTGAAAACTGCAGAGAACATTTGATGCAAATTTCAGCAAAACCTGAGAAAGTTGAAAAAATGCCAGAGTTGGCCTTTTAGCTTGGCCTTTCAGTTAGCTTGGGAGATGTTCAATTTCTGCCATTGCTAATGCTTACGTTCACACACCAAGTGAATAAGGGAAGGGAGGCATGGAAGAAGGAAAAAACTGAGCAGAGGCCTCATGTATCCCAGGTGCATTGCGAAAAACGTGCCGCGAAGTCGCATGCTTTTTTTTAGCCTAGATATGGGGCAAATAGCAACAGCGTCAGCGTTGCTATGGGGCAGCATGGCTCGTGGACTCGTGGCGCGGAGAAGCGCTCAGACGGGGAAGGGCACACAGAGGGGTGCGAGGGGAAAAGCTGCCCCATGTGTAGGTGGCGCCACAGCATTTTCCGGTCGCGGGCCGGCGTCGCGAAAAGTGACGTCACGGCCTCTCCTCAGTTTTTTCTTTCCTCCATGGGAGGGAGGGGATTCTCAGTTCATTAGCCAGCATTTCAATTAGAGGATTTATCATCTTCACAAGTTTATGTTCTTGTGTATTGCCAGCTCTTCTGAATTTTCTGTAAAAGTTGATGAAGTTGGAGCCTGCTTATGAATTTATGAATGTTGCCTCCAGTTTTATGGAAAATAAACGTAATTTGTAAAAAAACAAATTGAAATTCTGTACAAACCAAATATTGCCGATGGTACCTTGCACCAGAAAAAGAGGGCGGTATGAACCACCTGCGAAATCTGTCAGCAGCCCTAACATTGTAACGAGTTTCATCATCTATCACTGGGGCGTCATTTCTCCAAATCTCAACAGCTGCCTTTGCTGACATTCCGCAGTAGTTGGATTACTCTATGCCTGTCGTCTTTGTTAGATCTTTGTTCACAGGTTTGTTCTTTTGTTTTGACCTTGCTTTCTTTTTCTGTGTGACTAACAACACGTTCGTAGGAGGGAGACTCTTGTTGGTATACTACTTTGGCTTCACAATGTGATAACATGCTATTTGAGAATTCTACACACCAAAATTTACATTCCGTATGTAATCATGTTGTCTAAGGAAAAAAACAAGTTCCACTTCTACGCCATGCATACATGTTGTCCAAGCCAACTTTAGCCAAGATCTGCCACATCTTGCTCACTGCAGGCATTTTTTCTTGTTTTGCAGTTAATTATGTAGTAATTAAGATCATTTTTCTAAATTACTAAATATTGTCTTTAGAAAATAAATTTGATTTGCAAAGTTGGTCAGAAACCCCCATTCCATTTTTTCGATAAAGAAAGCCTCATGTGTATCTTTTTTCCGAGCTCCGAAGGAAGCCTGCAAAATGCAGCAAAAAAGTCATGTGACTGGCACATCCGTGCACCGCGATTGTGCTGCTCTCAGCCGTGGTTCGAGTGAATGACATCAGCTGTGGTTTGGCACCTGCGGCAGATCGATATGCCTGCGATAGCTTCTTCGCCCACGTCAGCCAGCTGGCGCATGTGACAGTGCAAGTTGGAGCGAGCTCGCCGCGCTTGCTGCAACCATCCGCAACATAGGCCAGCTGGCGCATGTGACAGTGCAAGTTGGAGCGAGCTCGCCGCGCTTGCTGCAACCATCCGCAACATAGGCTACCGCAGGAACTCGGCATTGAGTGACAGCCGCATCTAATTTCGTTCACTCAAACCATGATTGGGAGTACTACAACCGTGGCGCGCGAATGCGCTAGTCACGTAGTAATTTTTGCACTTCATCGGCTTTCTTTGCAACTCGAAAAAAAGTACATGTGAGGCTTTATTTGTCGGAAATAAATGAAACGGGGGTTTCTGGAGATGCTCTCGAACTTTGCAAATCATATTTATTGTCTAAAGCCAATATTAAGCAAATTAGACAAAGTAATATAATACACTGTTATTTCCCAAACAAAATATTTCCTGTGGTGAGCCAGACGGCTGGCAGCTGTATTCAAATGGTTTCCCTAACCTACCTCAAGGATTTTATTATTGCGAAAGCAATACTACTTGCACTTTCAAGCCTTTGCCGTACCGTGGCGGTGCCACCATTGACCTTTCGCGTGACCTCTGTGTGACGTCGCGCCGAAGAGCTGGGCGACCATCTCGTGCCGTCTGCGAGCAGTGGCGGTGCCACCATCGGCGGCCTAACTCCCGCGCTGTCCGCCAGGAGCTCAACAGGTGTTGTGACATCACGCCGAAGAGCTGGGCGGCTATCTCGCGCCGTCTGCGAGTAGTGGCGGTGCCACATGGAGGAAGAAAAAACCACCGGCGGCCTAACTCCCGCGCTGTCCGCCAGGAGCGCAGCAGGTGTTGTGACGTCACGCCGAAGAGCTGGGCGACCATCTCGCGCCGTCTGCGAGTAGTGGCAGTGCCTCCGCCGGCGGGTTAACATCTGCTTCGACGATGCCACCCACCGCTAGGGAAGTTCGTTGCAATGAGCGTAAGAGACAGCAGCGAGCTACAGAGACGGAGGAACAGCGTATCCATGTCGTACCCAGAGTGAATCATTGTATAACCACCACAGTCTAATCATAACAATCATATCCATAAGCACCACCACCAACCGAACATTAGCTGAACCTGAGCGTAGCCATGGGTATTGCTTTCGCAATCTACCGGGCTTAACCAAGTTATGCCTCTGCCAATTTTGTTTTTTAACCTTTGGCTAAAGTTAGCTTGGACTGTACAGTGTTCTGAAACTTTATCGAACCCCTGTTTGAAAAATTCTCCTGCCTCAACTGGAGGCTCATTTGCGCTGAAACTGCGCACAAAGCTTGCGCATTGTTGTCCCCTTCTTTACGAGGTAGGTTTGACCATGGTGCTTACTTGGTTTGGCCGCGCATGATGAGAAAACAGAGCTGTCGGCGACGGGACTGAGAAGCAAAAGACGGAAACTTAAATTTTCCGGCGAAGGGCAGCAGTGGCGCCATCTAGTACCATTGCAGGAATGTGCCATGCTTGCCTCGGCGCTTTTGAACCGCAGAGCTTTCCTCCAGCCACGCCAGATGGCACCACTGCTGCCTTTTGCTGGAAACTCTGCGCTGGCGTTTTTTTCTCCTCAGTCTCGTCACAGACGGTTCTGGTTTCTCATCATGCGCAGCCAAACCAAGTAAGCACCATGGTCAAACTTGCCTCATAAAGAAGGGGACAACAAGTCGCAAGCTTAGTGCGCAGTTTCAGGCCAAATGAGTCTCCATTTGAGGTTGGAGAATTTTTCAAATGGGGTTCGATAAAGTTTTAGAACACTGTATATGTGATGTGAATGTTTTCAAAGGTGGCAAGGATGGCATCAAGGTGTTCATCGCTTCACAAATATGGCAAGAATATGTGCAAGCCACTGGTGGCGAGTCAGACCTGGTTGTAATGATAGTGAAAACATTAGCAAGGCTGTCAAAAAAATCAATCTCTTGAGATTTGAAAAAAGAAAATGTGCTGCTGAATCACCCTCACCCCCCGCTCTCCCTAGAGAAGGTTTTATGAATTTGAAAGCCTTCAGGTTGGCAGGTATGTGTTCTTGGCATTATGTATGAATGTGTCATTTAATTGCCTGAAATCAATACTGGGACTTTTATTGATGCCAGAATATTCGTGGGTGCACACACATTGCATCATGGCTCAAGGTATGTTAGTCTGGGTTTGTTCTGTGATATATACTGAAGTGCAAAACTGTAGAACTAAAAATGTTGCCACTACTGAAGCTTAAGATAAATATGGCAGGTAGCAGCCATTTTGTATCTTCTGCAAAATAGCTGTGTACATTGAAAACTTTTTGCTTTTTTGCAGGAAGTCACAGAGGCTCTGCGACGGGGAGATGGCAGCAGAGATGATGTGGACACTGACAGAGTCTCGGGGGTGGGCACCAATGCAAGGTACGCTTTCTGTAGCTTGGTCCACACGAGCTTGACCATTTGCCTTGCTGCAGTGGCCAGAGACTTGAATAAATTGGCAACTATTGACCATACTTAATGAAGAATGCATAGCATGACATGATTGCATAGATTCTTACATCTATTCTTCTAGTAACAAAGGCAGGTGTTGAATCTTGTGCTGTGGTACTGAAGGTAGTAGTGGGAGGGTGTGCAGTCAAGTTCCTTTTTTTTTTTTTTTTCTAATTTTTGTAGTGGGCTGCATTAAGGTCTGTTGGACATATGTTCCATGCAGGGGTGACTTCTGTACGCGTGGGAAGCGGCCAGCCGAAGGCGTGGAGTTTATTTCCCCTGCAGTCCCTGCCCAAGATGTCTGCCGTGAGGAAAGGGAAGGTGGCTCCAGCAAAAGGCACAAAGCTGAGCACAAGTCAGTGCACCACCTGCAAATGTTGTGCTGCTGCATTGCAACGAAATCAATTTATCTATGTGGTAGCAAGCAGGGAATTGCTCTGTGTAGTAAAGTAGGGTGTCCTTTTTGTTGACACATTTGTGGTTAGGTGTTGTATCTGCTTAAGGAATCAGTCATTACAACTTGTTCTTGCACTTGTGGGGGTAGGCATGTCAGCAATGGCCTACAGTGCATGCTTCTTTTTGTTGGTTGGACATTCAGCAGTCTGACGGTAAGAACTTCAACACTAATTGTTTTGACAGTGCTCGGTACTCTCGAGGTGTGCATCCTTTGCTGCATTTTTTTTTTGATAGCCAGTGTTTTTTCTTTTAGGTTATTAGTGCAGGTTTCTTTGTTTACTTTATCAGTGCTTAGAGGTCTCAATTATAGAATTTAATCCTTTGGTATATTGTTCTGGGCCACTGAGCTCTTGAATAATTTCAAGACAAACACAGAGATTCTAGTGAGTCATAGTTGATTAGGAAAAAAACAGTGTGAAATTTAAGGCAAAAAATTAAAGCAGCAAGCATAAACATTGATTTATGGCAGCAAGATGAAAATAATATAGGCCAATGCTGGGGGAGGGAGGGTGATATGCTGCTTTCAATATTAGAGCAGAGAATATCCATAGAAAATAGGTGCTATAAAGAAAATAAGGGAGGAAGAACTAAGAACTTAAGTCAACTGATGAATCGCATTGCAGGGTAGAATCATTAATCTTCCAGTTATATGCTTCACCTCATGGGGATGACAAGGAGGGTAGAGTGCCCCTAATTTTTTAACCACATGTTGTAATGCACACTTAATTTGCTTTAAGTTTTATGGTGTCTTCTGCTGATGGCACTCGTGGAGTTTTCTGCTCACTCGTGCACTGCCACACGTTCGTGCCACCGTGGGGACCGACGGGAGCGTAGTGCAATCCTATCGTGCTGCGCGCACTAGCAGACACTGCGCGCAGATGACGCTGTCATCGTATCCGTATTCTACATCGGCTGATAGTGAGTTTCTACGGAGAGAAAAAGGGAGGAAGCATATCAGGTGGGCGTATAGTAAAGAAATGATGAATATGTTAGCAACTGCAATGTACACTGCCATTACTCAGCCACTAATCGACGACCCGTGCGTAGCTGGTCTGCAATGTGTGCATTGTGCAACGTACAGATAGAAGCCGGCAAGAATAGCACTATTGTAATGCCTGACAAACCAACACCGCCGCAATCGCAACATTTCGCAGTATGCGCCGGCGTCTTTGGTTAGCACTAGCTCTACACACCATTTGTAAAAACTTGGGGTGGCCTCCGAGACAGCAGTCAAGGGTTGCAGGCCGATTACCATAACATCTGTTATGTACAGGTTAGCCATGCAGGCGGTGAAATTAAAGGTGCAAGCATGGGTTGAAAGTAACACGATACTCGGAGAACTTCAGAACGGCTTTAGAAATGGTAAGCGCTTAGATGATAGCCTGTTCGTGCTTACCCAATGCATCGAAATATCTAGAGTGGAAAATAGACCTTTGTATTTGGCCTTCCTGGACATAAACGGGGCGTACGACAACGTAAGCAGGGAACTCCTGTGGAACATATTAAAAGAAGAAGGTATCAGTTATGAGATAATGGAGTTCCTACAGGAAATATACCGGGATAAAAAAGTAGAAATTACGTGGGAAGGGATAAGAAGTATGGAGGATGTCAAAGTATGCAAAGGATTAAGACAAGGCTGTCCTCTATCACCGGTGCTGTTCATGCTTTATATGATTAACCTGGAGTGGAGGATACAAGACAGTAACCTAGGTTTTAACCTGTCATATAGATTAGGTGGAAAGGCGGTAGAGCAGCGCCTCCCCGGTTTGATGTATGCGGACGATATTGTGCTGCTAGCTGAGAGTCTGGAAGAATTGCAAACTCTAGTTAAGTATTGCGGAGACGAAGGGGACGCTCTAGGCTTCAGTTTCAGCGCAGTTAAGTCGGGTCTGATGATTTTCAACGGCTCAACTGATCAGGGTCTTAAAATACAAGGCCTTGAAGTACCTAGAGTAGCAGAATATAAATATCTGGGGGTATGGGTAAACGAAGGATTGGCATACATTGGAAAGCATGAGCAATCACTTAAGGCCAAAGGGCGAAGGAATGCCGGGATAATGAAGCATAAGGCATTGTGGGGATACAATAGGTATGAGGTTTTGAGGGGTATTTGGAAAGGAATTATGGTGCCCGGACTTACTTTCGGAAATGCGGTTTTATGCCTAAAATCAGAGGTACAGTCGACATTAGAAACAAATCAGAGATCCGTTGGACGATTAGCACTAGGTGCCCACGGCAAAACTACAAATGAGGCGGTACAGGGAGATATGGGCTGGGTATCTTTCGAAGTACGGGAAGCTCAGAGTAAAATATTATATGAGGAACGCCTGAGGAAATTGGACAGTAACAGATGGGCAGCTAAAGTATTTAAATACCTGTACCTAAAAAGCGTTGACTCACAATGGAGGAAAAGAACTAGGAAACTAACTAGTAAGTATGCTAGTAACAAGGACGGAGAAATAAAGAGCATTAAGCAACAGGTGAAAAACACAGAAGGTAAAAATTGGATAAATTCGATGGAAAAAAAACTGTGTGGAATTATACCGAAAGTGGAAAATGCAGATCAGGAAGGAAGATTTCTTTGATAACTCAAGAGGCAGTGCCCTACTTTTTGAAGCTAGATCAGGGTGCCTTAGAACACGCAGCTACAAAAAGAAATTTAACAATGGAGATGACGCATGTGCTGTATGTGGAAACTCCAGTGAAACAATTGCCCATATTATACTCGAATGTAATGGTGTCCATCCGGAAGTTGGTGCAGGCGCAATCACTGTTCCTGAAGCTCTGGGGTTTAGAGATAACAGTGGCCGGGTGAATAAACCGGCGGTGGAAACTAGCAAAAAACGACTGGAAGATTGGTGGCTTAAAAGCAGAGAAGTGACATAATGTTAGTAATGTAGGAACAAAATTTAATAAATAGAATGATGTTTTAGTTAACCATTCTAAATCAATAATTAAGATATAGGGAGAAAAATGAGCATGATAGCTACTGCTACCACCCCGTTTCAAAGGGGACGCTCCTATATTCCATCCATCCATCCAAGTGTCTCGGAGGCTATGCAAAATGGATGGCAGAAACAACGACGGTACATTCAGTGTGCTTCACACGTTCGACTGGAGCACAGAGGCACAGAGGGGCGGTCTACTCGGTGTACTCGTGCCGTGTTTGACGTCAGTTCCTGCACACCGGTGCGGGGGCGGTGAGCCAGGTGAGCCTCAGCCGAAGACATTAGATAAATTGGTTTGTAAAGGCATTAGTGCCTGTCCTCCTCCAAGGGTTAAAAAATAAAATATTTGAGGTTGGCCAGCAAAACCACTTTTATACCACTGCCAACCGTCTTGCGCACCACAGAAACTTTTTTGTTCTGAAATTACTTAATTAGCTAATCGTTAATTTTTCTAATTGACTAAATATTGACTTTAGACCGTGAATGTGGATTGGAAAGTTGGAGAGCACCTGTAGAAACCCGCGAAATACAAATAATATCACGCGACTAAAGCATTTGAGCGCCACGATTGCAGTGCTCTCAGTCGTGATTTGAGCGAACGAAATAGCTGCGCGCGTCACTGGACGGTCCCGCTGCAGCGGCAGGCTGACATGTTGGCGATGGTTGGAGCGAGCTCGCTGCGCTCGCTGCTACTAGCAAATACTTCTAGGGACTCTACTGCTACTCGCACCGTCACGTGCGCCGGCTGAGTGACGCAGGCCGTGATGACTCAATTCGGGTTCGCGCTCGCACCTTCATTTGCTGGTACTTTATCGTCATCCGCCTGTCGTGACGTAGGCTGCTGGGGTGCGCAGGCCTTGCTAAGATCTCGGTGGTGACACGCGGGCACGCGGGTGAAGAAACCATCGCAAGCATATCGGCCTGCCACTGCAAATAATCAATTGCTTGAATGGAAATAAAAGTGCACAACTTTCAAAAGGTTACAAGTATAATACTGCACCTTCAGTTGTTGACAGGTGCTGCCAGTTTACAAATGTGGCTTCTGGAATTGTCTGTAATGCTGCTTCCAGGTTATTTGAGTGTCGTAAATTTTGCGCGAATTTTGTTTATACTTGGCGCTTATTTTCTGCGGCTTGAACTTTACTTCGCAGGAAAGAAAAGAAATCCAAGAAACACAAGAAAGAAAAGCACAAAAAGAAGCACAAGCAGCGTAGCCGACGGTCACCTAGCTAATGTAGCACATATGCAAGGGCAGTGCTGCTGCAAGTTGGACGACTTAGAAGTTTATTGCGATACCATCTCTGCTATGGCCATAATTTTTTTCGTACACGAAATAAAAGGTGAAATATCCTCTCCTGGGTTTTAATTTGTAGCTTTTTTCGGAGTGTTGAAGCAATGAAGAGCTCATATTGCTCATATCGACAGGCGTCAGCGCACCTTCGCCCTTGATACCCTTGGCCTTGCATCATCCGCCTACGTCATTTTTGCGTCATTGATCGGCGTAGCAGACGATACGTTTCCATTTGCCCTCTGCGCATGCGCGGCTGCAAAAAACGCATGCGCAGTACACGGTAGTGCGGCGTGGCTTTCTCAGCCGGCGTCCGTGGGTCACCTTCCTTGCACGACTCCCGGTCGCAGCGGTAGCGTGTGAACCTCGTGAGGTGAGCTCCTGGTCAGATGACTTGACCAGTCTTTGTTTATCAATGTAAGCAGTCCGGCATTCAGTCCTATGCTGACCCCCTTCGCACGCTTATGTTAAACGGCTGATACAAAGTCGTCTGCTTTTCAGTCCAGCCCCCGAAGGTCAGTGATAGGCCTAATGAATGAATGAAAAAAATGTGTTAGCCCGGTGGATCAGCCTGCGTTGTATTAGATCGCTTCGCTGCCGCATTTTACTAGCGTTGTTACCTGGACTCTGGATATCCAGACCAGTACCTCCGTTACGCATGAGCTGTGCAGCAGAGTGTAGGCTTCACGTGTTTGCGTACTCATTTTTTTTGGCACTATTTGACACGCAAGGTGACCGTGTCAAGGATGTGCCCGCAGGAAATCCAGTCGCGTTCCGTTCTCTCGACTCATCTCCGGACCGGTGAACTTAAGTGGCGTAGCGCATTATCCAGCCACTATTTTGTACCTCTACTTGACCTCTTTTTGCACAGTTTGGTTCGTTCTGCTTTGTATGGCCGCAGGCCGCGAGCCTGGCATGCGGATTATTGCATAATAATTAAGCGCTTTCTTTAAAAATCGCGATTTTTTTTTTTTTAATGAAAGCTTGCATTTCTAATTCGTATAAATAATTAAAGGGCAACGTTCTCTGGAGTCGTGGCCTGTGCTTGAGAATTTAACCTGTTCTGGCCCTTCGGTAAGTGCTTTTCCCACCGTGCACCTCTGCATTGCTAGACTGAGGTGCAACACCTTGGCGTTCTAAATGGAAGCATTGGACCAATTTCTAAGTACTTTATTGTCTTAAGACTGCTCAAGTGTCAAGGTAAAAGTATCGTATGAGTTCTGGCAGTTGATCGCACCATATTCAACCTCACAAAGTGTAAATTGTGCTCTTCGCTGCTGCCGCCTTCACGTGCAGTGTTTCAGTTAAAAGATGCCAGTGCTGCAGCATTCTGAAAGCACTTTGGACCTGTAAAGGTATGCGTGCTTGATCGCATAGCATTGTTTGACCCTTGTCGCATGGATTAATCCACCGACACCATTCTAGAATAAAGGGGTCACCCTACATGCCCTGTGTGTACAGGAAGTCTGTTCACTGAAGTGAATCATTCTACTGCTTATCAGCGCTCTTCTTATCACTCTGCTCAGCATTGACAGTTATATCAGCATTGACAGCCTTGCACAGAAAGTAGAAGATAAAGCATAAGAACAGGGGTACTTGAATTTTTCCTATGGTGCAGAAACACAGAGGCTAATGGGAAAGATTCAACTTAAATTGAGAACAATGCAAATAGCTGTGGAAAGGAAAATGAGAGGTGTAATATTGAGAGACTTAAGTGAGCAGAATACGTTGGAGAACAATTGCAAATAACTGCCATTCTAGCCTAAATCAAGAAGAAATGGGCAGAGCATGTATTGTAAAGGCAAACTGATGGTCGCTAAGAATAACTGGTTGGGTCGCGAGAGAAAGTAAGTATATCAGGCGCACCAGAAATTTAGGTGGGCAGATAAGAAGGTTGCGGGGATAACATGGTTGCATCCAGCACAGGACTGGTTTAATTGGAGAGATATGGGTGAGGCATTTGCTCTGCAGTGGGTGGTCAAGCTGATGGTGATGACGATGGCACTGGCTTGCAGGCTGTCAGCTGGCTAAATGCCCTATTGCCCTGTGAATTTGACTTTCTTGGCAAACTGTGCATTCATGCTTGTGTTGGTGAGGTGGAGTGTATTCTGAAGTCCCGTTCATTGCTTTCTTTTAGGCCATGGGTGATATCCCAAAAGGTGACCCTGAGAAGGGCAAGAAGCTATTTGTGCAGCGATGTGCTCAGTGCCACACGGTAGAAGCTGGTGGCAAGCACAAGACAGGCCCCAACCTCAACGGTCTGATTGGACGCAAAACTGGCCAGGCAGCAGGTTATAGCTACACAGATGCCAACAAGAGCAAAGGTGAGTCTTCATTGCCCTAGCAGCTCCACTACCAAACCACTTTCAGAACATCTCAATTTCAAAAGAAAGCTCGTTTAAGAGCAAACTTATAGGCAATCCAAAGTTGTTTTCTTTATCCTGGTATCCTGGTATTAGTTTCCTGGAACTAGTAGTTTCAATGAACGTTGAAGCCAGCTCAACTGTTTATTCACACGATCATGCCATGTGTAGTTTACTAAAAGTGTGTCTATACCACTGTCTATGAAGGACAGCACCCTTGAATCTGAATTAAAAGATAACAGGCTTTTTAATTCTATAGCTAGCTGTGTTATGGAGGGAAAATTTGTTGCGAAATTTCCGAGTTAGTTGGAAGGGCTGTGATGGCATAACCACATGCCCTTGCGTCATTGTTACAACCACCTTGTGATGATGACATAGTAAAACAAGGATGACATTACTACATAAATGATAAATGCTTATTGGTCTACACGGTCATGATGCCATTTTGCTGTCATTACATAGTTCCGCTGAAGAAAGGAAGGCAGTTAGGAGAATGAAACTGCTGTTTTGCGCTACCTTTGTACCTCTGAATAATTTTTTTTTTTAACACGTGGGACTATAGCCAGAAATGAGAATTTCAAGCATAATTGTGCCTCAGTATTATTACCAAGCTGCACAATACAAGCCCACCAGACCTCCATACTGTGCTATCATTACAAGTATCAAAATCCTAGGAGACACGCACATTCACAGAGATAGCGCACCCAGTCAGAGGATTCTTCCAGAGCAGCATATTTTCGCTTGGTGGTGACAGTACCATAGGCGATAAACAGACAGTTGTAGCACTGAGATCAACTCTTTATTGGGCTGACTTGCACCCACAAAAGAACTGATTAATTCGACGACATCAGAAGCACTCTCTAGTTGTCGAACTAGGAATGCTAATACAGTAGAAAGTCGACCTAGTAGTAGTCGAAGTCTGTGAAGAAGCATCTAGATAAAGACTTAAAAAGTGGCTAGCACAACTTGTGACATTGTGGAAACAGACGCGAGTAGCTGGAAATATTTGAGATACATCTTGGGGCACATTGTGTGACAAAGATAAATGATAAAGCTGCACATCAGCAACTCTAAGCATAAATAAATAAAAAATCATGAGATCTATAATAAGGCCACATGCCAGTGGCTGCCACCATCAACAAATAAAGGTCACAAGGGTTCACGGCAATATATGTCGTACAGTAAAAGCTCCTTAATTCCACATCTACGGGACCGTAAAAAATTCTCGAATTATCCGACTGTTGAATTATCGAATGGAAAAAACAAAAACAAAATGAGCTCCTGGATAACATACCTTTATTTGGTAAAGAAGTTAGTTATCACCATCTGTTTTTTTTTTTTCGAGCGAATTTGACCGGCGGCAATAGCGCTAGTCGCTGCCAGATGCTCCGTGGCATGCGCACCATCAGTAATCTGTTTGCAGAATTCTTCCAGAACGGACAGCGCTTCTGCGGCTTCTTTAACCGTGCGCTTCGACGGCGGGGGCAGCTGTTCACAATCATCGTTGCCGGTACTTTTATTTTCCTGAATTATGTTGTCCTCAGTCAGCTGTCCGGCGACTGCAACGCCATCATCGATGGTGATGTAATCAGCAAGCCGCACAGAAGAAGGCAAGACATTGTCAAAACAGCTGTCGTCCTCTGCGTTTGCGTCAGCCGTCTCACATGGCAGTGTCTCTGCACGAGAGTCCAGTGATACAAAACCGCTATGCCTGAAGCAGTTAACGATCACTTCTGAAGGCGTCTTGGTCCATTCATGAGCCAGAATGTTTATAGCGCTGAGGAGCGTAAGCTCATATTTTTTCCCCGCTTCCATACACAGAAGCATGCGCTGCAAGACGTGCTTTCTGTATTTGCATTTCACGAACTTAATTATATTCCCTGATCCATGGGTTGTAGGGCTGCGGTTGTATTAGGTGGGATAAACATCAGCTTGATCCATTGAAGGCCCGACACCTTGCAATGAGCACTGCAATTATCTACAACCATGAGGACCTTGCGCTTCTCCATTCCTAAACGCCGGTCAAGCTGATGCAGCCAAGTCTGAAAAATGCTGGATGTCATCCAAGCCTTCCTGTTAGCGTGATAATTAACAGGAAGGTTCCTCGCGTTTTTAAAGCATCTAGGCTTCTGCGCCTTTCCAATCACTAAGAGCGACAACCACTCTGTTCCCGTCATGTTGGCGGCAAGTAGAATAGTTACTCTTTCCTTGCTGCGTTTTTCTGCTGTGCACGGGTCACCTTTGAAAGTTATCGTCTTGTCCGGGAGAGCTTTAAAGAACAGTGCTGTTTCGTCAGCGTTGAATATGTTTCTCGCGTCATACGCAGCCAGATGTTCTAGCAGGTCGTTGGTCCGCCACTCCTCGATTGCTTCTTCGCTCGCGGCAGCTCTTTTGCCACACACATTCTTGAATGTGAGATTGTGCCGGTTTTTAAAATGAGCGGGCCAACCTTCGGAGGCTTTAAAATCTTCGACATTCATTTTTGCGGCGAATCTTTCAGCCTGTGCACAAATTAGTGGCCCACTCACAGGGAGATAGGCCTCTCGTGCGTTTGTGATCCAATGCAGTATGGCTTCTTCGAGCTCCGGGTGGGCCGCCGTCCGCAGTCTTTTCCTTTTAGCATTGAAGCTTTCACTGTCGAACGCCTCCAAGATGCTCTTTTCATTTTTGACATACGTGGCCAAGGTTGTCCATCACGTCTTGCCGTGAAACGCCGTCCTTGATCGCCTTCAATATTTGCACTTTTGTGGCCAGATCCATCGCTTCATACTTCGGCCGCTTTGCTGGTGTCGCCATCGCAGCAGCACTCAGCGTCAAGATGCGCAGGCACAGCACTCTATGCACACATGCAGCACAGTAAACACATAGGCGAAGCTCGACTACTCCACTGCGTGAAGGTAGGGCTAGGAAAGAACAACTTCCGACTGACCTCGCTCTCCTCGCATCATTCTGCTGATGGCGATGACAGTGCGGATGGCGTACGCTGCCTTTTTTTTTTTTTTTTTCAGCTTCACACTAGCACCGCTCTTGGCCGTGTTTTTTTTTTTTTTCCCCTTCCGCAGTGAAATGCAAAATGGCGGGCTACGGGGCTATGGAGCTACGTCGAATTAACTGACGCACGGCAAAATTTGGTCGAATTAACGAGAGTTTTGCACATAGGCTCCTATGTATAATTGGAGGAACCTCGTGTGCACGTTAAATTAACCGATTTGCCGAATCAACGAGCTTTCACTGTACACCGCTCTCGAAACACTGGCTTCGATGATCGTCGTTGTTCAGCATGTCGGCAGATCATAGGGTTCTTCCACATACTGAATGTCCCCTTAGTACAGAGAGATCCCAGGGCACAACAGTTTTCTTCAACTAGTGAAAGTCTGATACTGTATGTGTGGATTTCAATGTCCCAAGCCTATATATGTCCCAGAACAACACTGTATCATGGCACCACTGAAGAGCGTTCGTTCAGAGCACTGTGTAATATATTTCGCTGTTCCTTGGGCTGTTTAATACGTGGTCAGATGGCGCCACGTGACAGGGGCTTGTGAAGTCAGTGCGCTGCAGTGGCCATGTTGGAGAGGTGTTGCAGGATGGTTAAGTGCCGCATGGAGGATTGAACTTGCGGTTAGTCATTTTATGCCACTTCGTGTTCTCCTTATTGAGATACATGAATGAGCGCAACAGCGGAGAATGTGGTCCTGTAGCCCATCTAAGCTCATTGTCAAGCTACATTCAATCCGAGGGTTTTCTTTTTTTTTTTTTTCCCCCAGCCTCAGCATTCAAGCTCTGACTTTCGAGCCTACGCATGCATTCAAACATTGCTTGAGCAGTGCAATGCACCAGCTGTGTGCAAAGAACTTTGGCCGCCTGAGGTTCTTTAAAGCGCTAACCACATGAGGCGACAATACGCGACGGGCTGAGGGCCGTCAAATCTTTGCCACTCGTTGCTGCCGATCAAATTCTAGATTTTTGAAACATTCCGCGTGTTGCCCGGAAGCAGCCCGTGAGGCAGCCAATCGCATAAGACTTTGGGGTGCTCAAGTTCTGTTCTATCTTCTTCTTCTTTCCTTTTTTGCAGGTGAAGGTTTTTTTTGCTACTCCGGTTTATGCGAATAACCTGGTGCCTGCAGACGATCACTTCGTCTGATCTGTGTATTATGAGCGCATCGAGACAGTTCAGTAAAAGCTTGGATGGGTAGTAAAAGAAAAAAAAAAAGACTAGTGTGGCTAGATATTGTTAATTTTCGAAAGGAGAAGGAGAAAGTCGCTGTTTGCAATGCAAATCGGCATTGCAGTGTAGTAGCGCACCGCTGCACTGTGACCCTTTGAAATGCGATGCGTTACAAGAAATTTCAAAAGTGTTTTATCGTGCTTCGTGCTGTTTAGTGTTAAAAACGGGATATATCGTGATTGCGCTCCCCTAGGGGGACCGAACGATGAGGCGGCGGTAACAGAGCAACGCTGAAAACGGGCTTGTCACTGAGCCGTGTCGCTCCGTGCAGTGTGCACCAGCGGCAACGACAGGCGTTGTCGGCAGCGGCGCGAGACGGATTGCTAGGGGTTGTCGCCTCGTGCAGTTACCGCTTAATGGGCACAAACATTTGAAGGGAGTTTCCGCATTTTGCCTGCATCAGGAATGCTGCCTTCACAGCTATGATTGGACCTGTGCTTTCGTTCTGGGTAGCAGAATGCCTCTGCTGCTATATGTGCGAGCGTCTGAAATGAAAGGGAACCCAGAGTGTGTGTGCTACATTTTGATTTCTTGTGGAAATGCTCCTGGCCTTCCTCCCGCTGACATTGTCATGAGCAGTTAACCATCTTAGAGAAAGGTTGGAGTGCACGCAAAAGGTTAAAATACTTATGCAGCTGCAGGCAAGGCTTGGTGGGTATCAGTTAAAAACTGTAGTGGGTCTGGTAAAGTGGCTGTGTTGCGATCAATCTTATTCTGCAATGAAATTCTCCACCAAGCTTTCAAAGGTCACGAACATTGCACAGCTGTATAAACTTTGCCTGCATATCTCCTTACTTTTCTCGCCACTATTTTCTGTGGCGCTAAAATGTACAACAGGTACGCATAGCTGCGCTATTGTGCCATCTCTCATCTGGTGTGCCTGCTGGGATTCTTGAAGAGTGCAGAATTATCCACAAAACACTGGAGGGTCGAGACCGTTATTAGTAAATTTTTTTGCTAATCTCATGACTTTGCAGTTTTGCAACCTGGAAATATTTAAAATGATTTTAGGGTGCCAACTACTAAGCCAAAGGATGCAAGTAAAACCTCGGCTGTGGCGTCAGTGTCTCGATGGAGGTGAAATGCAAAAGGTGTCTGTGTGTTGTGCAAAACCAGAAATTCGAAAGTTCACCAAACGAAACAAAATGGACCAAACAAAAATTGCAGCATTAAGGCGAAATAGTGGGTGGGTTAAGAGGTCGAATCGTATAATCTGTAAAGTTACTAAAAAATTTGGGGATTAAAATGGATTGGTGGATGAGTTTTTTTAAGTGGTTGGATTAGTGCATTCTGTCAACTTAATCCACTGGAAAGTCCTAGAATATTCGAGAAAGAGGTGACTGATGAATGCTGATATGCTATTGCATTACTTTAAGAAAGTGCTCAACAAGATAATGGCAATGGCGATTGCTATAAATTTAATGAATCATCTTCAAACCTCTATCTTTCAGGGATCACCTGGAACAAGGACACACTGTTTATATACTTGGAAGACCCTAAGAAGTACATTCCAGGCACCAAAATGGTCTTTGCTGGCCTCAAGAAGCCACAAGATCGAGCAGACCTAATCTCCTACCTGGAGCAGGCCACGAAGTAGATGCAGCAGGTAGAGAACTCCGGTGACAAGCTCGGGGCACTGCCTTCTCCGCTCCTACCATTGTCATACCCAGAAGTAAATTATCACCGTTTTCCATATGTTTTGGGGCAGTGGCGTGCTTGCTGCAGAGACAACTTAGGTGCACTTTGCGGGGTCGCTCCGCCGTTGCAGTAATAAATGTTTGCAGTTTTACCGCTGTTAATGATGCATGGGTTCATTTATTATCCATATCGCTTATTTCTTTTTTTACACTGCACCAGAAAGTTCACATTTGAATCGCCAAGGATCTCCCAACAAATTAAAATTCAAGGGGTATTTAAATTTCTAGCAGGAGGGAAAGGCTGAGGGTAGCGGAAGTAGCTTTTTTTTTTCCAGATTATTACTTTATCCTGAGCTTAGCCATGAAAAGTGGGGTAATAGCACTTGTGTTACTGCTTTGATTCAGCATTAGCATTAGGTGACTGTGAGACTTCGCCCCCAGAACGCAAGGCCGCGAAATGTTTTTGAAACGAGTAACTAATAACGCAGTTACAGCCACCGCAATCACCCGATTTTGTCGTGTTTCTCTCCTCCCGTTTCCTCACAAAGAAAGTTAGTGGCCCTTTGAAGGCCCCTAACTTTCTGCGACCAAAAATTTGATTTTCAATTTCAATTTATTTCCATAGTGAGGGTCGAAGCAAAACAGCCAGAAATTGTGGCTTGACATGCCCCTCAGCTCCTACATTGCAGGGCAGCAGGCAACATTCACATTACTTACACTAGTAACATCGTGAAAGGCAAATAATGGTTGTCAAAAAATGGCTGGCGCAGCATTAAAACGAGGGAGAAAATAAAACAAAAACAAGGCAATGAAGGCACACAAAAAATAATAAAAAACAAAAAACAAAACCAATTCGTAGATAAGCAGGTCAACACTTTATGTAACGAAAAAGATAGAGAAGCTGAGAATGAACTGAGAATTCCACGGAAGACTTCAAAGAATGCTTGATAATGCACCTCACATCATATTTGAAAGTTCTACAAGGTAACTGAAGCAGCCTTTGCTGAAAGGCATGCAAGCTGCTGGGACAAGTCATCTTTTCAATCATCTTGGAGTGAAGAGTGCGACAATCAAGTGCAATGAAAATGGATGTGGGAGGAAGTCTGGGTCACTGAGAAGGTGAGAACATATAAGGCGTACAAGCTGCTGGCACAAGCCATTTTTTCAATCATCTTGGGGGAAGAGTGCGGCAATCAAGTGTAATTAAAGAGGATGTGTAAGGAAGACTGTGTCACTGAGAAGGTGAGATCATATTAGGAGAGTTGATTGGAATAGTCAGAGCAAAGAGGGCAAGCGAGTGCAGGACTGGGCCGCTGAAAACACCAAATAGCAGCTGCACAGTGGAGATGGAGACTACTGCTTTGTAGGAAACTTCTCGCATCAATTGCTTTGCTGCTTCTCTCTATTGTGACATATACATGTGAAGAATGTCATATTAAGTAGCATTCATGTATCAGTTAATTCAATATTTTAGCGTGCAGTTTGCGTCATTTTTGTTTGGTGCGGGTTATGGTTTGCCAGAGATTGGATTGTAGTCAAAAATATTCTTAGTTCCAAAAGGTTCCCAAGGTAAATTGTAATTTCCTTGGGAATTAAATTTGTAATTTTCATTACAAAGAAAATATGAATATTAATGATCATATACAGTGCATTGAAACATGTTGAAATCCATACTCTTCGCTGTATCACCCCAAGAACTTCTGCACAGATTTACTGAGGCCCCCACCAGGGTGGTGCAGTGGTAGAGCTATCGACTGTGCCCAAGGCTGCGGGATCGCATCCAGACTTCGGCGGCCGCTTTTCAGTGGAGGCGAAAAGCTGGGCGCCCATGTGTTGTACGATGTCAGTGCACGTTAAAGAGCCTCAGGTGGTCAAAATTTCTGCAGCCCTCTACTAAGTCGTCTCTCATAGCCTTAGTCGCTTTGGGGACTTCAACCAAACAGATTTATTGAGCAGCCAAAGCAATCGTGACTCTAATTGGATGTGCAGTACAGCTGAATAATTGCACAATGATAACGAAAGAAGTAAAGGAAGCCTTAGAAGCAATGCAAGGCAGACAAGTTTCTAGTTAGGGTCAGGTAAAAGTTCTTTTGGATGGTATGGACTGTGTTATAAAAAGTGTCTACCCTGTATGTGTATGAAAGGCTAATGACTTCATGTGTACCAGAATCTTGGGAGAATACTGACTTTAAAAGACTAAAAACTAGACCAGTCAACTTATTATCTGTTACCTACAAAGTGTTTACTAAAGTAATCACTAGTAGAATTCTGAAAACCACAGATTTTTATCAACCAAAGGACTTTGAAATCATAACGACTATTGAAGTTACCCTTATTTGTAGGTTTGACAGATTACAAGAAAGCATTTTAAACATCGGCAGTAATGCAGGCATTATAGAACGGGTGTACATTCAATAGCCATACTGGGAAAATACTGGAAGATATCTGCAGCAATTGAACAGAAACCATTGTCCTCCGTAAAAGTAAAAAAATCTCGATAAATAAGGGTGTTGGACAGGAAGTAACTATCAGTTTTTTCAGGGTTTCAAATTAGGAACGTTTGAGAACAAGAGCTAAGCAAGAATTCCTTAGTTGTGTGCGATTTGCTAATGACATTGTCTTGCTAAATGCCTCAGGGGTGAACTACAGAACATGATTGATCTAGACAAGTGAAGCAGTGCAATAGGGCTAAAGAATAGTATGCAGGGAACTAAAGTAACATAAGAGAACACCAGTTTATGATAGGTAGGTAGTAAGGGAATGCATCTACTTAGGCCAGGTAGTGAAATAACTGGAACAAGAATTGGGTGGAGTACATTTGGCAGAGAAATGTACAACAGCAATATTTCGCCCCTACTCACCTGTGAGGCAGAAATATGGTGGGTAATATAAAAAGAGTTAAACCTAAATCATGACTGTGCAGCAAGCTATGATCAAGGTTTAATTGAAAAACCTGTGCTTTTTGGTACTTATTTAACAATCCAAGGTTGTCAATACTAATGTGAAGCTTATTGCAGTATGTTTTATGGCTTGAAATTTTACCAATAAATCTGCATTTCTTGTTCGATATAATCAATGTTTATTCAGTTAGGCACATTACATAGCATATGTAATGGACATATGGCTAAGGAATGATTGACCTTTTAGCTGAAAAAAAAAATGCAATCTCAGTTGACAATTCTGTTGCACATGAACTTGGGCACAGCTGTTAAGCTGGACAATTTTTGTTTATTAAAATGCACAGTATGAGCATTTGTATGGTTCGTACAAACTTGAATGCCTGCATCTAGGGCATGAAACACTGCTTCTGAGAGGAGCAAAAAGTTGGTTACATACGTGGTTGAAGTGCGTAGGAATACAAACTGAGGAAGTCTACGAGGACTCTGACTTAAATAATGACAGAAGTGAAGGCCTTCCATATATGCCAACACATAACACATTCCCGCAAAGGAATAGTACAAGAAGCTTTCCAAGTGTCGCCTGATATGGTGATGCATGGAGTGCATGGGCTGTTTTGCTTTCTTGAAAAAAAGAGCAATTGAAATATTTCCGCATGATTAGTCCTGTCTACCATAAAAGGTGCTACTGAAACATGTTGAGCACACTTATCCTCTGAGCCTGAAGTTCCTTAGTACAAACTATGGTTTCCTCCACAGAGAAAAATCTAATCCAGTGCTGTAGCAAAGCTAGCACAGAATCGTAACAGGATGTAGAACTGGAATACTTTTCTGTTACCTTTTCCAGTGGCACACGGCAGTTATAGTCACACTGAATCAGAGCAGGACATTTCAATATGGACTTACAGTTAGGTGCAGCATGGAAGGAGGCTCATTGTCCACTTTTAACCAGCTATTGCACCACAAGTACGCTTATCTAGATAGCTTTCTTGTGGTCATATGATGTCCATGACACATTTTTAACTTCAATGTAGAAGTAACATAATTTGTTTTGTGCAAAGATTGCCTGCTCCAATTCATATGGAGTTTCTTGTAGTAGATCCTACACTAGCCACAGAAGTAACAAGCAGAAGGCAGGCTTCATTATGTCCTTTGATAGTGTGATGTTACATAGTGTACAGGTTAAAGCAGGATGAATGGGTGCTGTTTACTGTCATGTAGTCTACAAGACTTCCAAAGTATGATTCATGAGGTTTTTTTTTTTTTTTTTTTTTGTTACTGAGTAGTTTTTCTTGATATACATGGAGACATTTTGTGGCTATGTGGCAAAAACAAGGCTAAATGCATAGCTCGCTTTGCGGCAGTACTTTCTGCCTCCAGAAATTTTTGGTAAACTTGCTACGGAATAGTATACCATTACAGGAAGAGGTGGCAATCTCATGAGGTTTCCCACCTCTGTTCAAATCAAATTCAAATTTACTTTATTCAGCTTTTTTTTTTTTATCCTGAGGAACAGAAAAATGCTAGGGTAGGAGCAAAAAGCTACAAACGCAGTAGCCTGACGAGGCTCCCACCGCGGTTTAACAAGGCCAACAGACTGTTACAATTCATTGCAATTCACAATTCACCGCACAGAACACAAAAAAAACATATCTAACAGGAAAACAAAATAATCGCGCCAGCAGCTCCAAAGGGCAAGATATAATCGGGTGTACACAAGTTCATGTAATAGAAGCAGAAAAATAGACGATGGCAAAAGGTTACAATACATCCGCAATACAAAAGCAATTTGTGTCGGAGAAATGAACATAATTAAACCCATAAGTCTTCAAGAATAAGGTATTTCCGCCACTTGTATTTGCTAAGGTTATTTATATCTATATTTTTATTTTGTAGGAAATTCAAATATGTAGGCATGTGGTATTGCAGCATGTGTCGACCCTGATTAGTGCGGGTAGAGGGTATAGACCAGTATTCTCTATTTCTGAATATGTAGGGCACTTCTAAAGGTCGAGGTCATTGCTATATCAGGCTTTGCAGTATTGTGTACCTTTGAATGTAGGTCTAAGAATCCTTTATTTGCCATTGAAAGCAGTAGATGGACAAATGCCAATGTTCTGTTGCTGCAAATATCAATCCCATTATCCTGTGGCACAAGGGAAACCATGCACCCCACATCTCACTGAAATGCAACTGAAAAGTTGATCATGGCACCCTGAATAATGCTACGCTCTGCATGCACGTCAATCGTATTCACTGCCAGCAGTATGAATGAATGGTGTACAGGTAGACTATAGACATTTGCCAAAGGCTAAGAAGTTGGGTGCTACAGTTTCACCTGCCCTGCAAGACACTAATCTGCATGCGCATAGTGGGTGTGCGCCACTAGCAGTCGCCCCTGAAGTCGGCCGTCCAGGCATCCACATCTTCAAAGAGGCGGTGCACAACGATCTCCTCCTGTAGACCATTGACATCGCATGGAAGACAGAATATAAAGGGTGAATCAATGGAGTGTGATTGCACCATGTGTGCTGCAGCGGACATTACAGAAGTATAGCATGTGCTAGGTATGCACCATGTCATAAGTTATGATTGGGAATGCTTGCCTGTTAGGCTTGAGCAATGAACACTTTTAGTGTTCACTTGGAACATGATTTTAGTGCTTTTATGTCGGCAACTTTTTGATAGAGGTAAAAAGCAAGGCACCCGTGAGCCATACAATGTCATGGCATGTTAAAGAACACCAGTGGGCAAAATTTCTGGAGCTCTCTACTACGGTGTCTAGTACCCATGAAAAGCTGTTTACTATAAAACTAGAAAACGTACACGAGCAATAGGTATCCTATCAGACCTCTCCGGGACGCAAAAATAACCTAGCTTCATTAACACCTGGTAATACCTTTTCAGGACCCTGGTGAAGCTGGTTTGACTGGGTTTTTGAGGGCTTTGTCAACTATTCCCTGTGCTAAGAGAGCAGCACAGCATCTAATATGGCAGCGTCCTTCCCACTTTTGTGAAAAAGAAAATGATGCTCTGCCTCTCCCTGCTCCACTCGGCGCAAGCTGGTGCGCAAGAAAAATTGCAAACAAGTCGTGGCAGAGTCGCTTGAGAGCGTCTAAATGGGCGCACCTAGCAAGCCCCGATGACGTCATCGAGGAGGCTCCACTCAAGCTTTTAAACTCGACTCGAGTACGTGCAAAGACCACCTCTACTGATTTCTTGCATTAGAGCATCCCCCAGCATCATTTCAGGGGCCCTTTAAGCCCCATAAACAACCGATTTGTGATTTGTCGTTTTTATATAGAAATATCTGCGCTTTTAAGGTGAGAAAACAACATTTTTGCAGCAAAAACTATTGAAAAACAAAAAGCCATTTAACAAAGTGTGCTCATTATGGGCCGTGCTGGACGTCTCACTGGAGGGCTCTATTCATTTTAACTTCCTTCGGGTACAGCGCGTGTGGAAAGGAGGATGTGCTCAGGGAGATTTTTTTTTTTATTGCGAAACACTAATTCCAGTGGTTCAGAGCCTAGTAAAATCGTGTGTAGTTTGTATGTCTGCTTCGTGTAGGTGCCAGATACTGCGCTTTTCTTTCCCAAACACAAACCAACTAACGATTTTAGTTCAGTTTAGTTTCTACGGTTTAACGCCCCACCCAAAGCAACTCGAGCTTGTGGCAAAACTGACAATTGAGCGAGTTGGTACAGCACATTGGAAAATAAACAAAATTGCGAGGGACTTTAGCGACTAAAGTAGTGGCCCCGCCGGGGTGGTGCAGTGGTAAGACGCCCAGCTCCTGTACCGGAGCACCCGGGCTCGATCCCGACCTCGGCGGCAGCTGCGTTTCGATGGAGGCGAAACGAAGAGGCGTCCGTGTGCTGTGCGTTAAAAGATGCCCAGGTGATCGAAATTACTCCGCAGCCCTCCACTACGGCTCCTCTTTCTCTCCTTCCACTTTCACTCCTACCTTCCTCCCTTCCCTTAAGGCGCGGTTCAGGTGCCCACAGCGACAGATACTGAGCCTTTCCCTTCCTCGGAACCAATTTTTATTATTGAAGGCGAAATCCTGAGAAGTCTCATCTTGCCTAGCGTTCCTGCCACCTGCAATGCCACACTTGAACACGCGCTAAGAAACGCCACGCGACAGGAGAGATGGCGTACCGTCCAAACGCTTACTTGTCGGAGAAAGTGTGACAGATACTGCGCCTTTCCTCTAGAAGTCTCAACTTGTTTAGCGTTCCTGCCACCTGCAATGCCACACTTGAACGCGCGCCAAGGAACACCACGAGGCAGCCACCTTAGATGTCTCTATGCTTATGCCTGCCATCGTTAGCTTGTTGTTGTAGTGGTTATTTATTGTATGTACAAAAGGAAAGAAAAGATGTTTGCCAGCCCCGGTATCTGCTATCTTATATCTGAAGCACCTGAACTGGGGCGGCGGAAATAAAGGGATAGCGAGGAGAAGGTAGAGGAAATCAGAGGTGAGTGATAGGGAGAAAGAAAAGGGTAGGTAAAAATAAAAGAAATATATACACTATGGTACAGTATACAGTAGTTTGCTTGAGGCCCACCCGCAAATGTCTTAAGTCACTGAGCACTCGGCCCATCGGGCGGGCCTCCGCAATAGCTCTCCGTCCAGGCACAGAGCAAAACAGCGCAAACTTCACAATGGACAGAGAAGGGCAGACGAGACACAGGCGCTGTGTCTCGTCTGCACTTCTCTGTCCATTGTGAAGTTTGCGCTGTTTTGCTCTGTGATGAACCAACTAGCTCGAGATGTTTTCTCCGTCCAGGCAACTGTTCACAACGCACGCACTGGCCAACTGTACAAAACACTGACGGCTGCCGTGGGCGATCGGCCGTTATTGTGGGAAATAGCACACGTGGAGCGTTCAGTCCCAGCGCGCACTATCTGGCGAGGTGAAATAGGCGGGTCATCAAGCCCGCCTGTTCGATGTACTCACACAAGCTCACGTGAGCTCGCTCGCGGACGCGCGCACAGCCCGGCGGCCACAGGAGCACAGATTGGTTTAAAGGAAAGGCGCAATATCTATCACACTTTCTCCGCCAAGTGTGTTTAGACGGCACTCCATCGCTCCAGCTGCGTGGCGTTCCTTGGCGCGCGTTCAAGTGTGGCATTGCAGGCGGCATGGGACGTCGCAACCAGCCTCGGCCAACCAGAACGCTGCAAAAGCGGGACACACTTTGTCCACGACAGCACGAGACATGGAAGCGAAACACATAGCGCGCTTGTGGTGTGTTCCGCTTCCTTGTCGTGTGCGCTATATATTTTCCAAGGTATGAGAGGCGCCGTAGTGGCGGGCTGCGCAGATTGCCACCGGGGTCATTTAAGGTGCACTGTCATCGCGCAGAGCACGGGCGCCTTAAGATCTGTGTAAATTGGTGTGTGAAAGAGAACTGAACAGGGGTTGAGGGGAAGTAAGCCGAACGTTTCGACAAGGGCTCGTTGGCCCCTGGCCCCTCAAACCACGTGGGACAAGTCCGCTAGTCGAACGTCAGTTCGGCTTGCGAACTGACGATTGTTCAGTTCAGTTTTCTTTCATACCGTCTAGCCACCTTCTTCCTCTCGTTCTAGCCAAAGTTGTTGTATGGGCCCTTATACTGACTTTTTATTATTTTTTTTACCATACTCGAGATCGAGCAGAGTCGCCACCTTGCGGCTCAGCGGCGAAACCTACTCAGTGTGGATGCGTTTTCGCGTCGCGTGCCAGCCCGCAGTGATTTACGCGCGCGCATGTGATGTGTACAGGAGTGTTTTTGTCTTCGACGCTTGAGATCCTTTGACATGCAGTGTCTCAAACGAAGTGGTACTGTCGTTACCGCCGTGTCAAAGCAAAACAGGTCGTTGCCGTCAATAAAAGTTAATGCAAACGCTCAGAAATCGCATATTCCATTTTCTGTTTGGAATACCGCAGCTACTAAAACATATGCCACCGCAGACTGCTTCATATAGCAGAATGCAGTTTGAACAGACCACTCTATGCCTACTATGCCGTCTGTATGCACGATAGAGTTGTGTGAGTACTATTGTTTTTGTTTTGTTTTTTCTTTTTTTTCTTCTTTTTTTTTTTCTTTTTTCTTTTAAACCTCGGTCGCGGTGTCTCAATGGTAAGGGCACTCGACTGCTGATTTCGACAACGGGGGATTCAATCACAACCGTTTCGAAAGGCATTCCTCTGCTGTGGGATTTGACTGCACAATAAACAATCCCACGTGGTAAATGTGGTGTTAATAATGAAAAAAAAAAAAAAAGACACCAAAACCAGCCTCTGCAATCATCCGCCATAGCCGATGCCGCTTTCATGCGTTTAACCCGGGTCAATATGCATTTTCTTTTCTTTTGTTTTGTTGTTGAAGGCTTCTGTGCATCCGTAAACGTTTTAGTGAGCACACTTTGCTTTAGAGAAATGCTCGAATGTTTGGGAAACATATTCCCTGCAGCTAATTATTGCCCTAAATATTACATAATACACCTAGATCAATGCACTTCACTGGTAGCCTATAATCCATTTTCGTCCAAGTGCTGTCTTCCGACAAAACTCGTCATTTCTGACAAGGGGAGTAAAACAGCTTCATGCGGGCTTAAATATCAGTGTTTAGTTCGGGAATAGATACATTTTTATAGTCGCATGATAAGATGACCCCCATTTCTTTCGGAATAGTTTTATATCCGGCATCTGTTTTGGAAGCAATCCTAATATTTTACTTCGCATAAGATTTAGTCACTGCTAAATAATTAGTGACAAAGAAATTTTCAGCCTCTAAAATTGCTTCCCAGAACATGACAGTGCCCATGCGCAGTTTATAACGATGTCTTCGCAGCGAGTAATTCGTAGCTTGCACTTTAACGTTACTGAAAATTATTCGCTGATTATTGTAAATTCTGTCAAGTGTGTAAAAGTTCTCACACGGTGAAATTTATTCGCATTGCAAAAGAAAATATTTACACTGCTAGTTTACCGTTATATACTAACATCACACACATCAGAAATTCCTTATACTTTCCTCGGTTTCAGGAAATCATTTAGTTAGTAGCGCATGCATTAATACACTATCACATTCTATGACAGTGGCCGCAAAACGCATCTCGGCAAATTCAATCCACTTAGCGCTGTACACGTGAACAATCAGCTTTCCTGTGCGGCGAGGTTTCCTGTATAGTGTCGGCGTGATCTCACTTTTGAGGAATACTTGCGCGTGGTTGTCTGGGCCATAGTTTATGTGGACTCAGTCTAGAGCAACTCGCCATGCAGTGCGCTGCGAATGCTACATTTAACCTGCTTAATCCTCGAGTCAAGTACGATATAATGAACCAGGCTTTTTCGATTCAAGAAAGCCTGGAAATTACTGCAGGTCAGAGCACGAACCTTGTATCTGCGTGGGCTTGACACTAGATTCGCCTGTCTCACTCGCATGAGACACGCGCAAACTGTTTAGAAGCCGATAAGAAAAACAAAGCTGTCATTAGGCAGGCCCAAGCATTAGGCGCGTGAGCGCGGTACAGCGCAAGAAACGTGCAAAGTAAATCTAGGTGGTTGCGTGCTTTGTTTTCCTAAAATCCGCTCTTCTTCTGCTGCATTGGGGAAATACTTGGATTTCTTTTCTGCAATATTGCAGAAATATCAGAGGACACGTTTATATCGCCAACAAACCCGCCCTAAACTCGGAAGCAGACCTATACGCAGCGTGCGTTTCTGCGAGCGCCGCCGGCTGCCGATCCACACTACAGGAGTGCGGTGGCGCCACCTCTAGGTCGATCTCGCGGGGAATAGGCCTGTTCACACTTGCGACTCACGGCGGTTGTGCGACTGTTTTGGTCGAAATGCGACAGTCGTAGGCCGTTCGAGCACTGCCCGGTTTTCCAGCCTTGTGACTGCGGGTCGCAAACCGGTAACCAATCAGCGGCTCAGCTGAAGTTAACGGAAGCCCTCGTCGCTGGTACAGTGCCTAGAATATAAGGTCTCTTCGATTTGGCTTGCACTGGCTGCACTAGTTCCGAAAAGTGCTGCAGCGGTGCCAGGTGGTCACGTGAGCGTGCAGTGCCAGTTCCGACACTGGCGTGCGGCGGCAGCTGCCAAAACGAGTACGCAAGTGTAGGACTCTGCAACCTAGCAGACGCGTGCGAGCATCATGCATCGCGTGCTGTAACATGATCACGTCGTCCAGTTTCGAAGCCAGCTGCCGTAGGCCTACAGCGCTCGATCGGAAAGTGACGACGACTAACAGTGACACCAATTGACCAAATACCTGCGACTGCGCACGATCGTTATATCGGACGGTCTGCGAAGGTGCCATTCATGCGCCTGGGTACGAGAGAATTAACGTTGTAAGCAGTTGCCACGAGTTCTAGTTTAAATAATTAAGACTGCCTAACAAGACGCTTGATTGGTTTCCACGAACTTACTTCTGTCCAAAAGCACTAGCTGACGCACGTATGTTTGTACCTCATTGCGCTCTCAGACATTATATGTGCTCCGTGGGCGACAAGTTTGATGTCGCATAGTCGCTGCGCAAGCTGTCTTGTGGCACACACACTTGGCACGACAGAAACTCGATCGATCGCAGCTGATTTCTGTTCGCATCCACCCGTCTTCCGAGGTCACAACGCGATAAAAAAAAAATTGTACATAAGACAACGCGCGCGAAGGTGCCGTATCGCGGCCAGGTACCACTACATATGTGGCCACAACTACATATAATACCGCTCCTCTATCAACAAAATGCCAATCACCAGCATGCAGCCCAACTACCTTGTATACGCAACCATTTGCGGATCCGTTAGCAGCGAACCGTCCGGGTTCTGAAGGAGACGGACTTTACAAAAGCTACGCAGAACGATGCGCAGCGTCGTCTGCTCTTGGCCAAGCGGAGCGTACGCCAATGCTGCACTTTTTTCTGCACCTCTTCTGGAGCGAGTGCAGAGTGAGCGAGAACTCGTGCAGAACTAGCCCTGCACCTTGACAAAACGAGGAGAGAAGTGCAGACGGCACGCGCGGCACTGGCAAAACGAGGACGGCGGTGCTGCACTACTTGAACTAGTGCAGCTGGTGCAGCCAAATCGAACTATATTGCTAATGAACAGTCAAGGTCGGCAAGCATCGTTCCGAAGGAGACCATTTCGGGAAAGCGACCCGCGGGTCGCACATTTGCAAGTGTGAACATCGGTAAAGCTGAGTGGCCCCCTGGTTCAAAGTGTGGTATAGAAGGCTATGCTTTGGTCTCATATGACAGCTGGTCGCACGCCTTTCGCGACTCTCAAGTGTGAATGAGCCTTATCGCTCTCTTCCTTTATTTCCTCTTTCTGTTTGCTCTGTTTCTGTTTCCGCCACCGCAGCTCAGGTGCCGAGAGCGCGATGGCGAGATGCCGCGGCTGGCACGAATCCTTTTCCTATATTGTTTTAATTATTTTCATTAAAACCCACTTGCAAGGAAAGGCTCAATATCACGCTTCTCGCTGGGCCAAGGTGCCTCGATGTAGCGCGCCGCTGGGCACCTGAGCCGCGCCCTATGTGAAGGGGGCTCTCAAATGCCATCTATGGGGCAACGCCCCCACCCTCTGTAATATTGGCAGAAATGTTTCTACCACCATCTATGGGAAGGGACAGGGACTCAAAGAATGGTACCGTAACTCAGGTTTACGGAATGCACGATTTCCGCCACATAGGGACTTTTACGTTACTGATGTCGCCGTGCCAATTTCTCGGTTGTAAACCGCCAAGAAAAACCGTGCCGAACAATGCTTTCGCACATTAATCGGTTTAAGCGGAGTTAAATTCCGGCTATAACTTGTTGCCCTTGCAAGAATGAGAGAAGAGCGAATGAACGCACCTGCATCGATGCCGGGGCGAACCGGTGGTAGGTGTGTGCGGGCAGCACTACCAGGTGCCCCGGGCCAACTTGCAGCCGCAGCCACCGGTCTTCCGGGTCGCGCACGTCCAGGTACCCGGTACCTTGCTCAAAGTAGCGCACCTCCTCGTCCGGGTGCTTGTGCTCGCGTCCAATCATCTCCGTCTGCGCAACGACGCCTCATTTGTCCAGTTGCTATATTCGAATACATTAGGCTCGAAACAGCTAGGCTTGCGGGCGGATTCATGGTAGCGCCATCTTAATAGAATTTAATGTCACTGCCGTAAAGCTACGCGACCGTCTACAGACCTCTGAATTCTGAGCCGCCAGCTAGCCAAATTTTGCAACTTGCGGTCACGAGCATAAATTCCAAGAAAGAACCACCAGGCACGCACCGTGCTGGCATAGTCGTCCCTGCGCGGAGAAATGAACAGTCGGTCCTCGAAACGAATGGTCTTCTCCCGCCTGATTCTGTCAAGCATGGCGGCGGCGTCTTCGGCCGACGGTGCCTGCGAAGAACGAACATCACTGCAGAAAGCAGGCGCGTCTGAGGCGTACGAGCAATTTCATGTCTCATCCATTTACGTTTGTGCTGCGGGAACTGGCGTATTTGGATCCTAGAAATAGTGGGTCCACTTCGTAGTGTTTCAAACTAGGCGCGCTCCTTCTCATTCGCGTGCAGAGCATGAACGATCCAGTCAATCGGAAGGGAGAGATAGCAACGACAGGCAGCGTGGCCGCTGAGCTTGTCAAGAGTCGAGTCCCCCTGATGAGGTTGGGACAGGTAGGTCACCGCCGCTTGCGGCGGGGGCTGGCCTGCCTCAGAATATTTATCTGTTGTAGGCCGTCGTTGCACCCGCCATCGTTTCGGTGGTGGACGACGGCTGTTGTTGCGGCGCGCGTCTTTCTCCCCCTCTTCCTTTTCTTTCTTCTCTATTTTACAGTTACCGCGTCTTTCCCTTCCTATAAATCAATCAATCAGTCAATCAATCTCTTCTGTCTGCGCGAGGCAGCGGAGGTGGCTCAGCTACAGAGCCAGCATCAGGCCCGTGCATTTTATTTTCCTTCTTCGTATACAGCCACAACAACAACAGCTTGTCGAGAGCGCGGCGGAGCGGGCAAGCGGAGCGTTTGAAAGCGGAAAAGATTTTGCTCTTTTAAATGTCAGCGTACTGCCCGTGAGTTGCTACGTGCCGGAGCACTATAGCATCACCGCCGTCTGCGCGAAGATGCCTGCGCTCCGAGTTTTATGGCAGCTTGCGCGTTTCACAAGCGGCACGATTTTGGCGTGGAAAAAATTTTCCATGCGGTTGAGGCTTCAAGCTCTCGGACCGCGTTCAGCAGACAATGCGGCGGATGCAGCTTACTGCCGTAGCAGCAGAGGTGCTTCGATCCTGATATGGTGAGGTTCTTTGCGCGAGTGCTGCTACGCGGCAAGAAATGTTTCTTGTAACGTACAGTTCGGAGCCCCTAATTTTGCCGTGTCACATCGCCTTATTTGCGCCGCAGTGTGGTTTGTCCTTTGCATCACCTTCTCTCCCATCAGCGAACTTCACGACAAGCGGATGAGCAATAAGGTATCAGCCACTGAATCTGCGCGTACAGGCTTGGGTGACATCATGTGACTCGACTCAGATTCGCGCTCGCACCAATTCACTTGCTGGTACTTTATCGCCATCCGCCTGTCGTGATGTAGGTTGCTGGGGTGCGCAGGCCTTGCCAAGATCACGGTGACGACGGTTGAAGTCCTGACCCCTGTTCTGTTGTAATCTCGGCATTGCGTTGCCGCGAGCCTCGACCGTGTGCTTTCGCAATTTTTGGTGATCACTCGTGGGGCTGTTCTACAAAAGGCGGAGCTTTCGAAAAATGCGCATGTGTCCGATGCTTTCGATACCGTACGATTTTTGCTCCACCCGAAGAAGTGTGTCTTTGATAACTTTGTATATCGCGCGCTCTCAATAGTACTTACTATTGTGTCGCTCGGAATAACAAATGTTTGGGTGTGGTACGTATATACCTGATAGTCGAAGTGGCGGCTGACACGCGGTGACAGCCTTGTATATTGGTAGCGCTGTCTCGCGCCCATGAAGGAAGGAAGGCTCGATCACATTCGTAGCCTAAGTACGTTCCTCCGATGAGCAAGAGATAGCGCCAGCTAAGGTAAATAAAGCAGCTGCGAAACTTCGCCCAACACATCAAAGAATAAAAATAGCCAGTAATACCACCTCTGTGCGAAATCTGAATTTTTTTCGGTATGCTCCGAACGCCCTAACAATCGGGTTAATCGGGGTTTAACGTTGGTAAATCAACTCTGTGGATGTGATACACTACAAGCTGCCAATGGAGACGCCCTAACGGAGGTCCCCTGGTTAATTTGGGCTGCTTGGGGCTTTTTCCCGCACAGACATTGCACAGCACACGCACGTTTCTGCATTTCGCTTCCAACAATATGCGGCCGGGATTGATCCCTGTGGAATCAGCTACTGACTGCCATAGTCGATAAGCCACCGCAGGGGCCATCATCACAAAACCTCGATATATAAACTGTAGACGCATGTAACGGTTAAGAATATGCGGGCTGCCTTGCTGGCTTGACACTTTGATTATAGGATTCCATTACGTCTCAGCGACTAAGGCTATGAGGGAAGTGTGGAGGGAACCGGAAATTTCGAACATCAGGGGTATGGTATATATGTATGTATAACAATGAAAAATTTAGCGTGCATTGACATCGCACAGTATACGTGGGCGCTTTGCTTTTAACGGCCATCGAAAAGCGGCCCCCGCGGCGGGGATTCCATCCCGCATGACGATTGGTGTGTCAGTTTTAGTTTAAACTTCATTCTGATTCGAACAGTGGTCTATTAGGTAACCAATGTTTTAAAACTATGACGGTTGGTGACAGCTACAGTGAAACTAACGATAGCAGGAAAAAACAAAAAAAATGCGCTTTTGTCGCAAATATAGCTTGACTGCGTTAAGGGTTTTCTGGCCTCATTGCTCATCTGCGACTGGGACAAATGTTGCCGAATGTCACGGGCTCAAAGCCACTTGATGGGGCTAGCTATATATACCCCCACTAGGGTGTCTACCCAGATAAGATTGGGATGGGACGCATTTGGCAAGCACTCTCAGATTATGACTAGCAGCTTCGATATAGCTCAAGAGGAAAGTATACAACAGTTTCATCTTACCTGTACTCACCTATGGAGCTGAAGCGTGGAGGCTAACGAAGAGAGTTCTACTCAAGTTAAGGACAACGCAGAGGGCTATGGAACGAAAACTGGTAGGGGTAACGTTAAGAGATAGGAAGCGTGCAGAGTGGGTCAGAGAAATAACTCAAGTTACTGACATTCTAGTGGAAATCAAGAAGAAGAAATGGGCCTGAGTAGGATATGTAGTGCGAAGAGAGGATAACCGATGGTCGCTTAAGGTAACAAACTAGATTCCAAGGGAAGGAAAGCGTAGCAGGGGCGGCAGAAAGTTAGGTGGGTGGATGAGGTTAAGAAGTTCGCAGGGGTTAAGTGGAGCAGCTAGTACAAGACAGGATTAATTGGAGAAATATGGGAGAGGCCGTCGCCCTGCAGGGGGTATAGTCAGGCTGATAATGACGGTGATGATGATTCCCTATTCGCCAAAGCTCGCTAGTGCGAGTGGTTGCGCTATCCAGTCCCTCCTGTGATACCCTTCTCCACTCTTCCCACTCCTTGACTCTGATTGCCGACTGCCGTTTCCCTCTCAACACCCTCTCTCCCTCCATTTTGTAGCGAGAGCTACGCTGGGTTACCACCAAAGTGCATCTGCGACTCGGACATTTGAAGCAGCCTTTGTGAGCAATCCGTTTGGAGACGTGTAGTTTGTGCGAGAGACTTTGGCACCACCAAAAGTACTTGACACCGGCGATGTAAGGCCGCGGTGGCCCATTCTTTAATGTTTCGGTGCGCGCGCCGCAGGAAGCGGCGATGGAAATTTCTACAAGCTTTGAGAACGCGACGCGACCGATTACGTGATTTCGGCCACCGCGCTGCGCCTCCTCGCCCTCGTCGTCATGGGCTGAATCACGCGTGCATTCCCCCGCACGGACCCGGCCCTCCTTCTCGCTTCGCGCGGGAAGGCCGCGTTTGCTGACGACGTTCGAGAAAATTCCAGACCTCTCTAGCGAGCCAAGGGGGGGAGGCATAGCTTTGGCAGTGCTAAGCTGCTTTCCGCTCCTCCTCCGCGCCTAGAAGCTTCTGCGCTGGCTATTTAAAGGGCCACTGTCCAGGGAAGGCCCTTTTAAGCAAAGGAGCCCAGTGTTTCGATCAGGTACCGGAGATACTCTGTGCAAAATGCTACAGTGACACGCGCGCCGCAAAGCATCGAAAATACAATTCAAAGCTATCTCATGCTCTCCTCCGGGAAGCCAGATTCCCCGTTTCCTGCGCTGGCTCGACGGGCCACGATAATGACGTACGTACCGGGAACGACGTCAATTGGTCCGTCTCGCTGACTGACGGGAGAAGGATGGGTGTCTACCGCTCGCAGCGCGCTTTTCCCTCGCCACGGCCAGGCTGAATCCAGCGGCGCGCGCTCCCTCGGCCGTTTCTTTTTTTTTTTTTTTTCGCGCTCGCGGACAGCCACGCCCCACCTCCCGCCAAACGCGGAGGAGGAAGGGGAATTTGTATTGCGGAGGCTAGACGACCTCGGGCAGGAGAGTGAAAAACCTTTGCGAGGGAATGGAAGGAGAGAGGCATGACAGAATCGGGTGATTGCGGTGGCTGTAACTGCGTTATTAGTTACTCTTTTCAAAAACATTTTGCGGCCTTGCGTTCTAGGGGCGAAGTCTCACAGTCACCCGGGAAGAAAATATTTTCGACCGGAGGGTGGACAGTGGGCCTTTAAGAGCGCGCCGCGCAGCCATCGACGGTTCTGGTTCTTGCGCTAAGGCTAGTCGTCGACGAAGACAGCGTAGCAGGCAGGACCCGACTGAAAAGTTGTAAAAAGAGCGATGCGTTGTTTGCAGTTAGTCTTTCGCCCAGTCTCTTATGTAAAGTGTGTCGTCTCACTGCCTCTTGCAAATTAGTTTTCTGTATCTTGTGTTTGTGTCGTATAAAGTTAATTTTCGTTTTGTTACTGCAAGTTCGTCGTCCTACGTCTCAGTGTGTTTGTGAGTGAACTAAACGTAGCCTGCCGAATCGAGGAGCACCTTGGAGAGGTGCGGAAGATTTGGAGAACGTAAAGAACCTGACGTTTACTGGTGAGTTCAGGGAAACGTACCTCTCGCTAAGTATATCCTGGTATAGCCGAGCTAAGCAACTGCCAATTTTTTTCCATAGAGGCTTCACGCGCCACCACCAACGGCAGACACGTTTTGTGATTATGGGCGTAATGCTGCTAACGCATTGAAAGGATCGCAATTGGTCTTTTGGGTGCGAACTCGAGAAGTGCCACTTGAACAGAAGACGTCCATACAGCTGTAGTATTTCTTGACGACAAGCGTGGCAGTTTTTTGTACCAACATCAGTTAATTTGCCGCGAAGAGGAGATTACAAAAGGGTGATTAAGGCAAGCGCCAACAATTACCATCCAGAAAAGCTCTAAAATGAGTGATTCAATTTCGCCTCATGTGAGCTGTGGGTTATAAAGCGGCAAGAGAGGAAGATGCGGAAAAAAATTACGAGACACTTTGGCGACTAAAGTAGTGAAAGGTGAAAGCCTGAGTGCCGCATTCTGCTACACATTTGTTGCAAATGTGGCGGTGAAGAGGGTGACTACTGTTTCACATTCCTCCCTTCCTTTACGGCGACAGAAACGATGGTGTAGCGTCCAAACTCACACTTGCCGGAGAAAGTGTGATAGATACTGCGCCTTTCCTGTAAACCAATTATAATTATATGTAGAACTGCAACGAATGCCGACAAGAGGCTAACGATGGGAGGCAAATTACAGGATAGGAAGAGTAGGCTTTCGCCATTCTCCTTTTGAGAGACTCTCTAATTTTATTCATTTATCTTTAAGTATCGATTCAACGGTTGGTCGCTTCGAATTTGGCGGCTGGTGACGTCATTTCGTCTCGACCAATTAGAGCCGCCGCAAAATCGGGAGACACTGTTTACGACAACTATGAGGCATTAAAGGCTTGCGCCTTAATATCTGGGCGTCGGGGGTTGCGCGCGCGGGATGCGGCAGGCGTACCTCGTAGAACAGTGCACCACCTCCGATGATCTGCTGGATCCCTCTGGCATCCATCAGCTTGCCCGGTTCATTCACATACCAGGCCATCAGCTTGTCCGGCTTGGGCACCATTACTCTCCGCGCGGTTTGAACCTCAGGTCAAACTTCTCTTGAGCGAAAGGTTTGCCGTTGTGCTCTCGCCGATCTCTCGATCTCAACTGGCTCACCGCGCTGGATGCACGGTGAAGTAAACAAGGCTCGGCCAGTTATCGGGTGCACGATAGCGCGGGTTATGTCGGTGCCGGTCGCTGTGAGTTCGTAGGCGCCAGAAGGAAAACATATATCAGGAGGAAGGGTTGCTTTGCCAAAAGCCTATTGTACGCGCGCCTGTTTTCAATGGCAAAATGCCTGTGCAGTCGGAAATAATAATAATAATTGGTTTACAGGAAAGGAAAGGCGCAGTATATGTCACACAATTGTTCCGTGGATATTATTTATATTTTATATTATGTATAAATGTATATATTAGTTGGTTATAGGAAAGAAAAGGCGCTGTACTGGGCGACTGAGCCGTAAGGGAGGACAGTGAGCGTGAAAGAGAGACAGGTGCCAAAGAGAAGGGCTGCGGAATAATTTCGACCATCTATTGACCACTCACAGAAAGTTCCAGGGCTTCTCGAAGGAATTATGTACTCCGGGGGCAAGCAGCTTCTCCATCGATGCTTTGGTTGGGAGATGAAGAGTTTCCGCCATGCTAGCATGGAGGCACTCTGTGGGTGGCTGCTCCTGGCCCTACGGGGCTGGGACTGGTAGGTCACTGCCGCTTGCGGCGTAGCTAGCCTGCCAGCATATCTTTAATTGTTGTAGGCTGTCATTGCACCCGCTACCATTTCGGTGGTGGACGACGGCTGTTGCGACGCGCGTCTTTATCACCCTTTTCTTTTTCTTTCTTCTCTATTTTCTCTTCTGTCCGCAAGAGGCAGCGGAGGTGGCTCAGCTACAGAGCCAGTAGCAGGCCCGTGCATTTTCTTTTCCTTCCTCCTTCAGTCGCGACAACCACTCACAGGACATGGACGCCTTTGCGTTTCGCCTCCATTCAAATGCGGCCACCGCGGTCGGGTTTGAACCCGGGTACACCGGTTCGGTAGCCGAGCGTCTCAACTACTGAGCCTCCGCGGTGGGTTTCATAACATATATATGTGGTGAGCATATTTTGTTTCGAAATTTAACGAGAACTTCCATGACGCCTTCTTCTCCTCCCTTTGTGACAAACTGGAGGAGAAGAAGGCGTCATGGAAGTTCTCGTTAAATTTCGAAACAAAATATGCTCCTCCCTTTGTGACAAACTACCCCGCCGGGGTGGCGCTCGACTACTGTTCCCAAGGACGCGGGATCGAATCCCGGCCTCGGCGGCAGCTTTTCGATGGAGGCGAAAAGCAAGGCGCCCGTGTGCTGTGCGTTGTCAGTGCACGTTAAAGAACCCCAGGTGGTCGAAATTTCCGGAGTCCTCCGCTACGGCGTCTCTCATAGCCTGAGTTGCTTTGGGACGTTAAACCCCACAAACCAAACCAAACCTTTGTGATAAACTATACAACAGACAAGCAACGAAAAGGAAACGATGATTTGATTCTAATGGTTGGGTGTCATATGACTGATTTATTTATAGGAAGGGAAAGGCGCGGTAAATGTATCACTTGCTTTTGTGGACACCGCAACCGCGCCGTAAGGGAAGGGAGGAAGATGGGAGTGAAAGTGGAAAGAGTGAAAGAGGAGCCGTAGTGGAAGGCTACGGAGTAATTTCGACCACCTGGGGATCTTTAACGTGCCCCACCGGGGTGGTGCAGTGGTAAGACGCCCGACTACTGTGCCGGAGTACCCGGGTTCGAACCCGATCTCGGCGGCTGCGTTTCGATGGAGGCGAAACGAAGAGGCATCCGTGTGCTGTGCGATGTCAGCGCACGTTAAAAATCCCCAGGTGGTCGAAATTACTCCGTAGCCCTCCACTACGGCTCCTCTTTCTCTCTATCCACTTTCACTCCCACCTTCCTCCCTTGCCTTACGGCGCGGTTCAGGGGTCTACAGCTACAAGTGTGACAGATACTGCGCCTTTCTCTTCCTGTAAACCAATTATTATTATTATTATTATCTTTAACGTGCGCTGACATCGCACAGCACACGGACGCCTCTTCGTTGGTTGTCATATGAGCGATTTCCGCTTACGAAGAAGGCGGGAGAGAGTAGGAGGGGCTGGCTAGCTAATCAGACTAGCTACTGACACTCAAAAATATTTTCCCGCACGTTGCTTACGCAAAACGCTTACGCTTACGATGGGCGCACACTGTTTGGGACGATGCCGCGACGCATATGCGCAGGTGGAGTCGCGGCAGCTTCCGTCGCAACCGCGTAGGGAGAGCCACGCGCCTGATAACGGCTATGCGCATACACAAACATGCCGTCCGCAGCTCGTCCTTGTTTACAAGCTGTACGACGTCGCAGGCTGGCCGTATACACGGACAACGTGCAGGGTCAAATCATGCATGTGTTGCAATCGAACACCATGTGTCGAACACAAAGGCAGTCGCTATAGAAATAAATAGCTATGTCCAGAATTCGAATATCTAAAACTTATGTGGCGATAAATAAGCACATCTGTAGCGTAGAAGCAAATACTACACTTTGCACCTAGTGATGCGCTTCTTGCCGCGCTCCAGCGTGCTACTACGCATTGGCATATCGTATAGGCATTCGTATATGCCTCAGCTTCAATTCACGTCGAAGGCACTGCGGGTTACGCTTTAGAACTAGCAATTTCGCGTTTTCAAGAGGTCTAATCATGCTGCAGAGCACATCATAAATAAAATAATCTTTCATTAGATAGAAATAATTAAAGTGCAAACGGTTTTTACAACGCTTTCGGCGTAGGCGAGAGCCACCACTTGAATTTATTTTAGGTTGGCTTCTCCGTACCACCGCGATGGGGTGCATAAGATGACTACAAGATACTAAGCACTTCGTCACGCTAGCGTGCCCCAAATTAAAAAAAAAAAAAGAAAGAAACTGCGGTTCAATTCGACTGAACCTAGTTGTGCAGAGCGGAAGCTCAGTTAAGCATTGTTAGACACGTTTGTTGTGCTTGGTTTAAACTTTGTCGTCCGGTCTTGAGAAATTATAATTCGCCAAGCGACCATAAGTCTGAGCCAAAATGCCAGCTGTGCGGAAAAGGCCACGTACTGGGAGACTGCAAATGTCGAGAAATCTCCGTACTCCTCTTACGAAGCCAAGAAGCGACGATTAGGAAAGAATATGGAACAAGAAGACGCGACCGACGGAAAACATCAGAGCCGACGACGCGAGCCAAATAAAGAAGTAGAGAGCTTTTAAGGATCCGCGATGACTCCTTCCCAAAGTTGGAAACAAGCAAGGGCGAGCCACCGAAACCGCCCCGATATCGCTCGGGATCACGGATCAGAAGACGCTCGGGTTCCCAGACCGGAGGACGCTCGGGCTCACGGATCAGAGGAAGTCCGGACTCCCGGCCAGAGCTAGGAGGCTATAGGATACTCGAGCTCCCGGACCGGAAACTAGTCCAGAGAGCGATCGAACTCGAGGTATTCGGCCAGCCATTGAAACGATGGAGAAGCAAAGAGTGCAAAATTAAGAAGTTAGTTTCGTAAGCAAGGTCTCCCATAGTAAATAATAAGAAAGACAAACATGAAATCGAAAAACCGAGGAAAACGATCGAAAAACTAAAAGGTATTGTCGAATCGCAACCATCCTGAACCCAAAAATTGCTGAAACCGCAGGAGCAGCTAACCTCTCCTGTGTAGCAACTAATTCAACAAATAGCACCCAGCGGCACGCCAACAACTGCAAGGGAATTCGGATAAGATAGCAACAGAAGCGTCCCTCCCGCCCCCGGTGAAACGCAAAAAGAATATAGAGCAGATAGTTCGCAAATGAGAATCAAATATGGCAGCGGAACTATTGCAACTTTCGGCGCAAGCGAACAATTTTGCAACAATAGCTTCCATTATTAGATAAGACTGGTGATCGCCCTGAAGGAAACTGGAGGGCCCGCAGAACTGTCAGGCTATCAGGCATTTCTCAGCAGAAAGAAGGAGGAATACTCACTCACGATGCTCGAGAAACGAAATACTGCAGCCGTGGGACACGACATAGAAAAGAAAAAGACAGAGAACGCGTTCGTAGAAAGCCAGGAAACAGAAGGACCCTAATCTATTCCTTATAAATATGTATATATCACCCAAACAAAGAAAAGTGAGATTCGGGGCTCTGCTTTACAGAGCTCTCAAAATTTCAGGTAATATATAGTATGGGACTTTAATGCACACCAAATATTGGGGGACCCACAACAATGTCCAAAGGGCAGACAATTGTGGAAATTAGACACCCACGACCTGGGTCTCACGCTAAACACATTACCTCGAGAACCCAACGAGAATGGGAAATCAGCGTTAGCGCAGACACATCTCCAGATCTGAATTAAAAAAAAAAAACAAAATGCCTATAGAATGGAATAATTCCGACCGAAATTTTAGAAGTGACCACTATATAATCATATCAACTCTCAAGGAAGGCCCCAAGGGACACAAGGTGCACCCGCCGGCCATAGTTGAGTGAGAGCAGTTCAGAAATCTAAGAAGGGTCTAGGACATGGAACCCATTAAGAACGTGGAGGATTGAACAGAGGCTTTTAAATCCAACGAAGCGACCAAAACACTCGAAGGGGACAACGCCTCGGAGTTAGCGGGCAGTGTCTTTTACACATGTGGGAAGTTATCAACAATGCTTGGAGGCAACGAAAAGGGTCTACTTCAGTTGAAAACAACAGAGGGCTATGGGACGAAAAATGATAGGTGTAACTTTAAGAGATAGGAAGCGTGCAGAGTTGGTCAGAGAAATAACTCGAGGATGGAAATCAGGGAGAAATGGGCAGGGCATTTGCGCGTAAAAAGGACAACCGATGGTCGCTTAGGGTAACAAATTGGATTAATAATAATAATAATAATTGGTTCGCAGGAAAGGAAAGGTGTAGTAGCTGTCACACTTGTTTTTGTGGACACCTGACCGCGCCGTAAGGGAAGGGAGGAATGTGGGAGTGAAATTGGAGAGAAAGAAGATCCGTAGTGGAGGGCTACGGAGTAATTTCGACCACCTAATTGGATTGCAAAACATTTATTTCGTCGCTCAAGCAGGTCTGAGAGACGTACAAGATGGCCGCTAGGCCATGACTGGCGGCGACCTCATTAGCCCGCTCGATGGCCCGTAGTTGAACTTCGGGTCAGATCGAGCTGACCAGCACGGCTTCCCATTGCTCGATCGGGAGAGGGGAGCTGTATTAATTCCGCCTGCGGCGGATCATTTCCGCAGTTCCACAGAATGCTCGACCACCTGAGGATCTCGCACAGCACACGGACGCCTCTTCGTTTCGACTCCATCGAAACGCAGCCGCCAGCGATCGGGATCGAACAAACACCACCTAGACTAAGGCCTTTTCTTATCCTCCTCTTCCTCGCGCCTACGTCATCACACTACGACGGAGCTCTTTCGTCGTCTCCCGTCTCGGCGCATATCCGGGAGGCGGGTGCGAGGGGTGCGAGTGGTTAGTCTAGGTAGTGTTCATGCTCCAACTGCAGTGCGAGATTTCGCCTTTGTGCAACGTGTGTCGCAAAAGTTTTGCGTTTTTTTTTTTTTTTTTTTTTTTTTTTTTTTTTTTTAGAAATAAGCACTGAATTAGTGGCGGTGACAGGTCTGCGCTGATGCTGCAGTGTTTTCATCAAGTGTGCATGTTTTGAGAATGCCTGGACATTGCTGTGTACCGCGGTGCCGCGGAAACTATGATGGTGGGGATACAGTGAGAGTCTTCACGTAATTCCCTTCGGACCCAGCGAGAAGGGATCAGTGGATAAAAGCCATCCATCGTGCCGATTTCACACCAGGAAAGCGATCAGTGGTAAGGCAAATATCCCTCTTTACTATTTGTTATCGACAACTTCTTTGCATCATTAACGCTACATAGATACTCCGAGATTATGTGTACGTGATACCTCAAAAATAACGAGGGTCTTTAGCGAGTAAAGTAGTGGAAGGCGAAAGCCCGAGAGATATCTTGTCAAGTAAAATAATTGGTTCACAGGAAGGGAAAGGCGCAGTATCTGTCACACTTGCTATGTGGACACCTGAACCACACCGTAAGGGAAGGGATGAAGCTGGGAGTGAAAGTGGAAAGAGAGAAAGGGGGAGCCGTAGTGCTACGGCTCCCCCTTTCTCTCCGTAGGGCTACGGAGCAATTTCGACCACGTGGGGATCTTTAACGTGCGCTGACATCGCACAGCACACGGACGCCTCTTCGTTTCGCCTCCATCGAAACGCAGCCGCCGTGGTCGGGTTCGAACCCGGGAACTCCGGACAGTGGTCGGGCGTACTGCACCACTGCATCACCCCGGCTTGAACGCACACCGAGGAACGCCAAGTGACAGCTGCCGCTAAAGCGGGACACACTTTGTCCACGACAGTATGAGCCATTAAAATCTTCCGCCTTAAAAAGAAAGTTTCCACAGCTATCGTGCGAACCTTATTTTATACTGCGTGAATGTGACTTAGAGACACAGTATTACTGATATTTAGTGCGCGCGGACTTTAAACTAAATTGCGATCATTAGAACCTTAAAAGGTAGGGCTGCTGTTTTTTTTTTCTTTTTTTTTTTTTTTTTTTTTTACCTTCAGGTACTGCATCCTTCTAATGTCTGATTTCACATTCTAGGTCTGCGAGCGTCACTTTAAGCCTGCGGACATGGTCGACAAAACAAGTTACGTGGATGTGAAGACAGGAAACGTGATTGAAGCTAAGCTGAAACTGGTACGACTTCTACCTGACACCAATACCAATTTCCAAAACAAGCTGTCGTAAACGCTGTAGTGACAGCCGAGGTCGTGCTTGATAAACTTCGTAGTGAAAATCATGCAATTCAATTCTATGCACTGGCGAACCAAAAAGAAGTCCTTTTTACTTTGACAAGCAACCTGATGAAAGATGAAAATTTTGAAAGATGCGAAAATGGTCACAGCCCGCAGCAAGTGATGAAATATGTGCTCGGTGCAGCAACCAATGTTCTGCTAAAGAACTATTGCAAGACAAGAAACGATCGGCTTGTGCAATCCAAGATCGCTCAAAAGCGTAAAATTAACACTTTGAAGCCTTGATAATTTTGATGATTTTTTTTGTGACATTTGTCAAAGTTTTTCTCGAAACTTGCATATTTTAATAAATACTTTCATACTCGATACAGTTTACGTATTTATTGAGCTTAAATCAATTCTAGAGCCAAAAATAAAGTCCTCTGCTGATCGTGGAGTTACTTGTTTTGAGTGCTATGAAATCATTGCGAAACTTTCTTGCTATTTGTTTCCAAAACGAGTACAGAGACTGCAGAATGTTCCAGCGTTTATAGAGCTGACTTTCTGAGGCTATATGTCATCGCGAAGAACAAAGTGTTTGAGTGAAGGGTCTGAGGTGGCACCGCTGAGGCGATCGATTAGTGGACGCAAGGGGCAGTTTTGCCGCTGCTCGTCCGCGATGTTAAGTAGATCAGAGATAGCGAACAAGCGAGGGCAGATATCATTGTCTCCAGGATCTGGCGGTTCCACAGGGTGACGAGATAGGCAGTCAGCGTCTTGATGCAAACGCCCTGAACGGTGTAAGAATACTCTTGGAGGCGCGATACCTGAATACTAAGTCGGCCTGTGAGGTTCTTCAGTGAAGAAAGTCATCAAAGAGCTTGGTGGTCAGTCACAACCAAGAAAGAGAGGCCAAACAGATATATTTCGACACAGCCCAAACAAGGGCTAGGCACTCGCGCTCTGAAATGGAATAATTGCGCTCGGCAGTGGAAAGAAGGCGGCAGGCATATGCGATTACACGGCCTTAATTTTGATGACATTGGGCTAGCACGGCGCCGATACCAACGTTTGCCGATACCATATCCGCTGGCATCTGTGCGAACTTCTGTTGGAGCCGACAGGTCGAAATGGGCCAATACAGGTGGTGAAGTGAGCAAGTGGATCTGTGAAGTAAATGCGTTTTGTTGAGCAGGGCCCCAAGTAAAAGGGGTTTCTTTCTTAAGGAGGTCGATGAGAGGACGGGCGATGGCAGCAAAAAATTTTTGATGAGAAGTCGGAAATAGGAGCACAAGCCGACAAAAATCCGTAGAAGATCGAGGCAGAGGGAAGACCTTGATAGCTTGAAGTTTAGCAGGATCTGGGCGGACACCAGAAGCATCGATAAAACCTGTAACTGCTGATACAGCGCATTCGGAAGCAGGGCACAGCGTGGCGAACGACATGCCTTGGGGAAAGGGCTGAACGTGCGATGCAAAGTTGAGGGCCGAAAGGGACACTTGATTGGCAAACATAGTGACCACTGCATGCGTAAGGGCAACGTTCCGTGCGAGAGAGACAGGGCTGGATCATAACGATGTACCGACCATCGGGGACATGGTGGGACGCACAAGAACGATACATAGGTGACGGCTTCCGGATCCGCAGGCGGAGAAAATCGACAGTACATAGGCGGTGCACAACTGGATCCGGCGGCTCCTCCGTAAAAGGTAGTCGAGCTAAGCAACACTTGTGGCACATTCAATGAGGGCAGAATGTTCAGATAAAAAGTCAAGGCCGAGGATTAGTTCATGGGGGCAGTGTTCAAGGACAATGAAGAGAACAGAATTATGACGGCCGGCGATTGGCAAACGAGCTATACACATTACAACGACAGCAGGAGTACCACCATCAGCGACACGGACAACAGCATGGGGGACAGACCACTTTCCTTATAGCGACGGCGGAGACGGGCATTCATAATGGAGACGTTCGCTCCCGTGTCGATCAGAGCTCTTATATGAGTCGCTTTGGGACGTTAAACCCCACCAACCACAATCACAAGCACTGCCTACTGAGAACACATGGCTTTCAATTTGGCAAGCTTGATCAGTTTCACGCACATTTAGCAGGATAAAAAGAAAATGAGTGAGAAATTTTGTCAATTAAAAACATCATTACATTTACAGCAAAACAACGAAAAAAAAGCTCTTAATTGAACAGCAAAAAATGTCATCAGCAGACTGCAGAAGGCTTCATTCTGGGACAAGAAGAGCCCAGCACAAGACCAGTTACTGCCCTAATGAGACCATTTCAACCAGCAGCGAAGCATCGACTCCTTCTGGAACCCAAATGAAAAACTACCCTGCGGCCATATATGGTTGGTCCGACGTCGACAGACATCCAGACCGACCTTGGCTCAGGCTAGGTCAACAATGATGTACCTAGGCTGGATTTGGCGATTGGCTTTACCCCGGCCGACCATCGGCTGTTGACATAGAGGGCTAAGACCAAAGGTCAACATTGCAGACACTGTATCTAAGGAAAGCAAAACCTTGTCCGAATAGTTTCAAATGGCAGTCTGTAACGTTGTCTAGATGTTGCAGCCCTACTTTGAGCCATGTTTAGCTACCGAGCATTGGGTGCCGACTAATTCCCTACCATTTGCCGATTCATGGCTGAAGCTCAGCAAAAGACCAGTTGCTACCATATTGGGACCATATGAACCAGCAGGCTTCCTTCTGGGACCAGTATAGATCCCGCAAAAAACCAGTCAGTTCTCTATATGGGGCCATTTGAGTCAGCGGTAAACCACAAGGCGTCTTTCTGGAAGCAGCTGAAACCATTATAAAAAGCAGCAAATTTCCATTAAGGAATTTTAAATCATGTCGTACGATGCCCCCGAAGGGTATCCTCTTACGCGATGCGTTGCTTGAGCTCTTTTAGTGAAAAGAAATGAGGAGGAGGCGCGGTATTCCCCAAGAAGGTTTATCTCCAAGGGGCAGATATACTACATTTATAGTACGTTGAAGAAAAATACATGTTTCATCACACCCTTGACCAGCGAGCTTACTTTACCTCATGGCAGTTCTCGCTGCGGAAAAAGCACATTCTATAGACGGTCTGAGACAAGGTGTAAATTCACAAATTTTCTAGAATCCCATCCACGCTGCAGGCTCGGCGTCTCAGTCGGCTCAGGACTTCAAATGCGCGAGTTTATATATATTTTGCTGAGCCCGGCGAAATGGGGCCGATGCAAGCGAGGTTGGCGGATAGAGAAGGTTTAGTTCAGGTGCGACATCACTCGTGGCACTTATGCTAACTTGCATAGTTTATAAGAACCAGGGATAGTGTACGCGAGTGTAAGCCGGAGTGCGCTGTCTTCACCTCCGCAAACGCGCAGGCTTTTTGGCCATACACCGCCGCCACTACACCACTATACCGCAGGGAAAATATTTGCTCTGTCCTTGCTAACGAGTGAGTGAGTGAGTTTTTCAGAGAGCGCAGGTTACGGGGGTGCTTATGAAACCGCGGAGTGGCATAGAAGTTGCAAAGCCACGGAGCGGACGTTCCACAGTCGCCTTCGCTGCGCCGCCTCATCGCTCTCTTTTTCATGCACATAGAGCTCACTCCATGTCGGACATGGAAAGGCAATGATCGCAGAATCGGAATCATCCCGTCTAGCATATTTGTGAGTGTAAGGAGGGGGATGGGGTGGAAACCAGTCCAATTACCGCCTGGTTTGGAGAAATTACTTGAATACACGCTGTCGGGCTCGTTATTCACTTCACTTCACTTCACTTCACTTCACTTCACTTCACACTAATACCTTAAAGACCCTCATTAGAGGGTATTACATAAGGGGTGGGGCGCACAGAAATGAAAAACAGAATAGGTAACATATATGTGTAAGTAAGTTATACAAATACAAGATTTTCACTGCGCAAGTACACGTGTGATTCGTTCAAGAAATAAAGAGCGGACAATACGATTCGCATCCTGGCACCTACAAGGCTGAATTTACCATGTGCTCGTCAAGTTTGGGCGAGAGCGCGCGCCTCGAGACCGGCCGTGGTTTGGGTTATATTTCCTTGCGCTGGCTCAACAGTTTCTAAAAACGAACCACCGCGGCGAGCCATGAGCCCGAGACGAATGCTTGCGGTTTGTGTCGCAGGAAAAACACCGATACTCACTTGTGCGCTCCCTCGAAGAGTTGAAACCAATTAAGGATGTGAGTGAGTGAGTGAGTGAGTGAGTGAGTGAGTGAGTGAGTGAGTGAGTGAGTGAGTGAGTGAGTGAGTGAGTGAGTGAGTGAGTGAGTGAGCGAGTGAGTGAGTGAGTGAGTGAGAAGACTTTCTTTACACCGACATGGACCTCGGGGAAGGGGCTCAGCCAAGGGGAGGGTCTCCTTGCCGGCTCTCCTGCGCCGTGGCCGCAGAGAAGGTCTTGGAGTAAGCCTCCTCCACCAGGCATAGGACGATCTTTCGTTCATCCACATCTGGGCTGCGGATGTAGGACTCCTAGGTAATTTGATCAAGGGAATCAGTTTCTTTAGCTCCCGGAGAATCGGGGCATTGTCAGATGCAGTGATTTTGACTCAGAGGTACGTTGCAGAGATTGCAAGCCTCTGGGTCCCCTGTCAACTAGCTCATTATGAATAGTAACACGAGAAAAGAAACGATTGGCGTGAATTTTTCGCCAGGCCTTGCATTCTGAGGGTATTAGGGACCTACCTGGTGGTGTATAGATCCTTATGATTAGTCTGGAGGGCTCAGAGAGCTCCTTGTAGGTGATGAGGGGGTCTTTGTCTTCGGGTAGTGGGGTCTCTATGGCCGCTCGGGTGTATACATCTCGAGCGAGGCGATGGGCAGCTTCGTTGCCTGGTAGACCCTCGTGAGCTGGAACCCAGATGACTGAAACCTCCCGGTTTAGCGGGTGCTTTCTCAGTAGACTAGCCGCCTGCTTGGACATTAGGCCTTTGCCGAAGTTCCTAACAGCCACCTTATTATCTGAAAGGATAGTTCTGGCTTTAGTGCGTGTACATGCTAGCGCTATAGCAGCCTCTTCAGCTATTAAAGCGTTACGCGTATTAATAGATCCAATTACTTTCTGGGAGTGGCTCCCATCTACCACTGCTATGACCGCGGCCCCCTCTAGCCCACAGGCAGCATCGCAATAGGTAAAGTTTGTTGAAACTACATTGACATCTTTGAAACAAACCGCCAAACTGGCTGATGATGGCATTGTTTACAACTAGCGACTATCGCGCCATCTCTCAGGAGAATTAAAGACTGCAGAATCACTTGATTCAAAACTTACATTTTCTAAGTTAAAGTTAAAAAAAAACTTGGCCTAAAAGGAAAAAAAATAAAGTAAGATTATGAATCTTCTTTGATTAGAGTGGAATGAAAGCGACTATCGTTTTATCACCGCGTCCAACAAGCATGTCACGAGTTTTAACGGATGAGGCGAACTTTTGCGAGAGTTTATTGCCAACATGGCCGCGGCAGCAGTTGTAGAGCGATCTCGAGTGACGATAAATTTAGATAAACAAAGTGACCGCTCGCCGTACAGGCCGTCAGGTAAGTGGAACAGTATTTTTATTGTAATCTAGAGATATTTTTTGGTGTTCGAGTGGTTTCAGGTGTGTCTAAACTAATTCAACCAATGTGAATCGCCCTGGTTGTAGGCCTAACCGTCTGTTCGTGTGCGGCGCCCTGCCTCTTAGTTCCCGTAGCCGATCGCCGTTTATGGGATTTTTACAGTCTCTACAGTTGTTCTGGTAGGCTAAGAAAGCGATTGAGGATGTCATTTATCGAAGCTTACGCTGAGTAAAGTTTGACAACGCTGATCATACGCTGTAATAGTGGTCCGTGGGGAGCATGAGTTGCTGTTTTCAGTGGTGTTGGAGCACACCGCCGGCGAACCTTTCTAGTGAGTAGCGCACAGCCTCTGTGATGCATCTGCTTTTTAAGTCGCCTCAAAAATCGAGCTGTACGTACGGTGGAAAGAAAAGCTAGCCTTATTGCTAGCTATTGCTTCGCGTATTGGTTGCTCCCCGACGTTCCTCGGAAGTCTAGTTGATTGCTAACGGCGAGCGCTGCGCGTTGCGTCTTTTTGTTTGTTTATTTTTTTCTTTATTTCTCTAAAAAAAAAAAAAAAAATTAAAACTATGCATTGTAGCGCTTGCACAGAACTCATAAATGAACACCTGGCAGAGAAGCTCGTAGGGTCCGGTGTACCATACCGGCGTTTTCATTGCGTTGTTAGCAAACATTTTCCGCATCAAAGTTTCCATACATTCACTCAAGTGGTCGCTGTAAACCAGATTTCATGGTTTGGCAGTTGTTGGTTTGCGTAGCGTGCAGTGCTGTCGGTGCTTAGCGCTGACGGTAGAGTGATGCACAGGGAGCGCTCGTCGCACTGCCCGAAACTTGACCGGTGATGGTCATTGACGTCCTCGTTTTAATGGAACCGTGTGAATGTGCCTGTCACGGTGACGTCGTCAGTGGCTGGGCCTGTGGCGCGAATGTTTATTCCGGGGCGGAGGGGTTGCGCAACCATCCACCCGAACCGTGCGCTTCTGCTATAACTTTGCTGCTGGCATTGCCGCTTAAGACTGCGTGTGTAGACGTCGGAACGTATTTTGTTGCGAGCCTTCATTTGCTATGGTTGACATTTATCGCGCCATGCATAGCGGTAATTTTCTCTTGTAGTAGGCGGCACGCATTTTAGTAGCGTTTTTCTTTTTCTTTTTTTTTGTGCTGGATGACAACTGCTTAAGTTAAGGTCACGAGCATTGGTCAGGTCTTAAACTAAGGCTTATCAAATTGTACTCTGTGATATCTTTGTAGCGAGAGCATTTATGCTGCTAACCAGCTCCAGTAGTTACCATCTTCTTGTTCAGAGTGTTTTATATTGTGATGAAATTTTCAAGTATTACCTCTGCAGTTTCACTAGTAGCCTATTTTATGAATGCTGCTGCGCTGGTACCTGAAGTGCTTTCGTTTCTTTAAGACAAGATTTGTCATGCTGTGATAAACCTGGGGCACTAAAACAGTGTGTAGCCTCATATAGATAATTTTGAACAATGGCATTTATGGCAGTCTGAAATATAGAACAGGGTAAACATGACATCTCAGTAAAGGAGTAAGTAATTGATTGCCAAGAAGAGCAAATAGAAACAGAAATGTGCAATTGAGCCCCACAGTAATAAAAATCATTTAGGGAAGGAATTCTTGATGCAGTAAACTGTTCTCATGTTCCTGTGAACTTTCATAAGGTTCCATAAAAAACTCTTTCAAAAGCAAAGTGCCCCCATTTTGCAATTACGCAAGTTTTTGGAAGGGGCAGTTTATGAGACTTATTCCCGAGTTCAGAGCCCCGAAATTCCATGAACATGTTCACAAATCTGGGAACTTAAGTGACATACGCATTTTGCCTTTGTGAAAATGTTGCTACAGCTGTTGATACACAAGCACAATGTTTTTGGAGGATGAAATGGCTATGGGAATGGAAAGGCAAGAAAAGGCTAACATTGTAGACTTTGTTTTGGTTTTTCAAGGCTAAGTATGTACCATGTTGTGTACTTTCTCACTTCTACGGTGACATTTTCTGAACAAAGATAGTGAGTGCACTTTTCTTGCTTTTGTCTTTTCTAATAATAATATCCCTTCCTGGTTAGACTGTGTTAAGTTCTCTGTCTGAGTCTATTTGTGAGAATAGCTCAGTCTGTGACTGATGCAGCGCCTGTTGTTGATTTGAAGCAGCGCCTGACGAGTCGGCTGAGGAGGAAGAGGATGCGCAGGACAGAGTACAGAGCATCCTGGACCATGCCCAAAAGCTCAAGAAAGAAGGCAAGGCAAAAGGTAATGAGCAGTGATTGGCTCGTGTGTGCATGGATGTGTGTGTTAATTATTGGTTCATTTTACTTTACCTCTGCGTAGAGATGTCTCTGACCTTCTTGTCCTTAAATGCTTGTTTTGATATTGTAATGAGTGGATCTCTTTAGCCAACGAATCTCCCTGTTTTCATCTCAGAGCTTGGGAACCTGATCAAGTCAACACGCCCATTCCTCAACATGATCAGTAAAGCTAAAGCGGCCAAGTTGGTCCGGGCGCTTGTTGACATGTTTCTAGACATGGAGGCTGGCACAGGTCTTGAGGTGAGCTTCCCGCCACTCTACTGCTTGTGTGCAGCGGGACTGCATTTTGCAGAGCACAGGATTAAGGTGTCGAGAGTCATCTGTTGCGCTCTTATTTATTGATTTGTGGTTTACACAAGAGCTCTAAAATTATCGCAGATGTTCGTGTATTAGTGCCACTTGCACAGTGATGCAACTGCTTATACAACCTCTTCACTTTTCAGCTAAAAGAATTTCTCCTCTCTTCTGGCATTGTTAATGTGTCTGCACTGGCTGGTGCCTATGGCTAGGTGCAAAGGAGCAGTGTCTGATTTGACCCCTCATTGCCTCTTGCACAGGTGGAACTGTGTAAGGAGTGCATCGACTGGGCTCAGCGTGAGAAGAGGACTTTCCTTCGGCAGTCACTAGAGGTGCATTCCTTCTCTGTTTTTTACTTCATTTCCTTCAGGATTAACACAGACAAAATGTGCATATTGTCTCATGTCTAGAATTAGGAGAAAATTGGCTTAATCACTCCTAGGTGCATTCATTAATCAGCAGCCAGACATACACGCACACATGGAAATGCCTTTCATTGTGATTAAGGTTTGATGTTTAATGCACTGTGTGTAGCTTCATCAACAGGTTAATGCAAAGTTTGCTGGTACATATATGATGCAGTTTCGCTGGTGAGGCTGTTGCACATGCTTTTTTCACTGTTCAGCTTATGTTTTTGTTGCTGGTTCTTGGAATTGGTAGCGACAGTGTTAGAATTTAAATTGAAATGGCACAAGAAAAGCATAGCGCTGTGATTCTCAAAAGCTGGGAAACCCTTTGAACTGACCTGCTAGTATCTTATTGCAGGCTCGGCTTATAGCATTGTTCTATGACACGGGACGTTACACAGAAGCTCTTCAGCTAGGTAAGCAGGCAACATTTACTACATTTTTAATGCTGTCACATTTCTAGAATTGTGCTGTGTGGGCAGAGTGGGTTAGGGAATAAAAGTTTAAAGACTATTAAGCTCTTCTTTTGAGGGCGTCATATGGCAGTGCAACGGCTCCGTCTGTGGCTACCCTTGTGGACCCTCGTTTGCATCAGTGCATGTTTAATCCACCCACTTAATCGCTAATCCCTTGTATTTGTGTGTCTGTTGTCTCCCACATACTTATTAGCATTATTAGAAAGACCATTCGACATAGATACCATGCCCCACTTTAACCAAGCTATGCGAATGTATCTGCATGGCCTAGGAGGGGCGTGTCTGACCTGACATCCAAGGGTCCAGGAGGGTTTGGTTTCCATCTTGCCCACTAATCTCAAAGGAGCTGCCTGTGTTGGCTTCTGCCATGTCGGGGTCTTGTGACATCACACAACCCGCTGACTGATCAGTGACTGACCATGTAGCCTGCCAGCTACCATCCTCCAGGGGCATGTTGTTGTTTGCTCATAACGTCGACAACCTTGTGTCTTCTGTAGAAAGAGGCATTTAACACTATCACATTTTTAATGATAAAATTGAAGAAGGGTATTTGCTAGGCATGTAATGTGATGGGCCTTTAGAGTAAAGAAGGGGATTTCAAGGGAAGGCAGACATGGCAGAGGGTGAGGTTGGAAAGCTAGTGGCAATAAGGTGGTCTGTCACATGATAGGGTCAAGGGGAAGAAACCTTTGTTGTACAGTGAATGTATTAAGCATCATTAAGCTCATGATCACGCGCGCTGCAACTACTGATGGCACACACACACACAAAAGAGACATCAAAGAATGTCTGCTTTCTCGTGACATCACTAGAGTTGCAGCAAGCAGTAGCCATGGTGTAAAACAAACTGGCCCCTGTCTTCGCACTGATGGTTTGGCACATGGTGGTGGTGGTGATTGCTACCATTGTGTACTGCCCATCAAAAGTAGGTGTCCTGGAAAAAAGAAAAGCGCTGTGAGTAGTGGCATTGTGCATAAAATTGCCTTGATTGGCTGAGATTTGCTCCTTAATAGAAGTGACCTTTGGTTAGTTCGTGCAATGCGAGATCTGATATAGGCATTGAAGAGCCTATCATCAACGAAGAAATATGAGCTGGGAGCCTAAGAGGAATATGAGAGCCGCTTGCTTGAGGGACTGCATGTATGCCTGTCACCACTGGTTCCAGGCAGTTGCTGCAAACAGCCTGTAACATGTTGCAGGAAGCAGTCTGCTGAAGGAACTGAAGAAGCTCGATGACAAGAATTTGCTGGTGGAAGTGCAGCTGCTGGAGAGTAAAGTGTACCACGCACTGAGCAATTTGCCCAAAGCCAGGGCTGCCCTTACCAGTGCCCGAACAACAGCCAACGCCATCTACTGTCCACCCCGGATGCAGGCAGCCCTCGACCTGCAGAGTGGTGTGCTGCATGCAGCTGATGAACGGGACTTCAAGACAGCGTTCTCCTACTTTTATGAAGCTTTTGAGTGCTACGACTCGGTCGACTCTCCCAAGGTCAGTTGGCAGACCGTGTCCTAGTGGTGTGGGGATTATTTGCACAAGTATTGCCGGAGGGAGATGGAGAACTGGGATCATTCATCTGCTAAAGAAAAGATGGGCCAGAGGTAGATATTTTGTTCATTAGCTTTCTGTCCCGTGGGCTTGTTTCAAATTCTCGTGATGCAACAGTGTTCATCAATATTCCCAACTTTTTTTCCCCTTTATGATGATGGCCCTTTCATGCTTTTGTTTTAACTTCTCTCTTTTGTGATAAAGTGCAGCAGTGCTGATATGCATCGTGATCATTTCCCATAGCACCACCCTTTGTGACCATGACCACATAGCAATATAGTAAGAAAGGTTTGTTAACGTGCAAGCATTAAGCTCCCATTGAGCGACAAACCCGTCGTCGACATTGAGAGAAAAATTACAAGCATGCCTCTGGCAGGTGGTAGTTGGCAGGTAGCATGGATGGCTTCTAATCGGTCAGTGGGTTGTGTGGCATTACGAGACCATGATATGACTGATTTGGCAGGCTTCTCTTGGAGGTGGGAATGACAAGTGGGGATTGAACTCTGGACCCTTGATCCCGAGTCAGGCACGCTGCTCCTAAGCCATGCAGGTGCATTCATATGACTTGGTTAATGCAGATGTTTATATCTGTGTCCTATGTCGGCCGGTCTCTCCAATGTGGCACCTTACGAATCTATGCTAATGAAAATACATGCGATAATAGAGGCACAAATTAAGGGGTTAGTGCCCTCCCCTTCTTTTTTTATTGTGCCGAACTGCCTCTCTGCTGCCTGATTCGCACTCAACTTAGTTTTTCATCGTAGCTTGTTTCCCTTGCAGGGAAGGGTCAAGTTAAAACAAAAACGTGTAACATTGCAAAGCCTTATGAGTGCAACACTGAAATCTGAACTTTATGGAATTTTACTGGATTGAAGCAGCATTCATTCTGGCTATTGCGAGATTACATAATTCTAGCACAGTGCAATCTACGTTCTACTGTGGTAGATCGCTTCTGCAAGGGAAGTGGAACTGTTCACACATGCTCAGATGGCCCCTAGGTGTGCACACGTACCCCGCAGCAGAAGAATAGCTTGGTCAGCAGATTGCAGTGCACTAAAATCACTAACTTTTACAAGTCGCGTGTCTTCGTTTTAAGTATAGTTGCAGAGATGGCAAAATATGGCATGTGTCGGCCTGTCAATATGACCGTATTTAAGTCGCATCAGCAAAATTTGAAGGAAAACGTGCAGGCTGTATGCCGGAATGTAAGCCATACATCTGTGCCAAACGGCACATTTGGCTGCTGTAAAAGGTGCTTCAAAGCGATTTCAGGAAATTACATCACTGCAAATAGAGCTTCCTGTTTTTAATTTTGATGCAGTGATTATGCATCAAGGCGTTGTTGTCTGTGATGATTCTCACCACTTTGTGGTAGGATCTTGCTAAAAACTCTCGCACCTTCTGTCCTTCCTGGAGGCGAAAAATAGATAGCATTAGATGTGCTGAACTGCAGCCTTGAAAAGCTACAGCTCCTTCTGTTTTGTCTGGTTGAACATGGGTAAGGCTTGTGATCCTTCTGAATTTTAATGCAAATTATTTAATTTCTTTATGCATTTAACTAAATAAGATTCATTGATCAACCACATCTTTTCTTTAGACTTCCGAGAATCTTCCCTATGTTAAGCCTTCTTGTAGTGAGTGTAGCTGAGTAAAACGATCATGTGAATTTTAAATCCATCACTCGAATTGGCATATGTGCCATAATACATCAAATATTGTCATCATGTCCTAAAGATATTACACTGAGTTCTTCAACCATGCTACTTTCAGAGCTCCCATGTTAGCTCCTTGTTTCAGAATCCATTTCTTTGATGCCTGCCTTATTACACTACTTACAGCATTGAAACAAATTACTCAAAGAATTGCTTAGGAAGGAAATTTTCTGGATCTTCTGGACCAATGACTGCAAAGCTGATACGTATTCTTAGCCATCAAAAGCTGGACACTGGAGCTTTCTAACTGGAATGGCGACGAAACTGTGGTCATTGCCAACATGCATGCTAGGTAGTGTTTTAATCTTCTTTTTTTTTCTTCTTCTTCTTCTTTTATGCAGGCCCTCATAGCACTCAAGTACATGCTGCTGTCCAAGATCATGCTTAACCTGCCCGAGGATGTGCAGTCCATTGTGATGGGCAAGCTAGCGTTAAGGTATGCAGGCCCTCAGGTAGAGGCCATGAAAAGTGTTGCCAAGGCCAGCCACCGCCGCTCCCTTGCAGACTTCCAGGAGGTGCGTGGAGCTGCCATTATTTTCTTCATTCTCTCAGTCTTGCTCACGTCAGCTTTCCAGCTGCCATTTCAATTTCAATGGAATTTGGAAGTGTAATTCATGCTACAGAAACATTATTGGCTTAGACTAAGTTATACGTGTCGGTTACCGTTCGCATCGTGGGTGATTGTGCCCACTGAGAGAAGCACTTAACTTCTCTGGAATTCCTAACTTGGTAGGTGTAAAGGCCTTTCTAGTATTTTTGCCAAGAATGCCTGCATCCTTGTTACCCTATGAGTAAAGCAAGGTAAACCAAAGTGTTCACTTTTCCCATAGAACTTTTACTAGAAAACTTCATATTGTCTTTTGTTGTAGTTGGGGGAGCCTTTCTCAGAGTATGCTTGAAAAATAGATATAAAAAAGTCAATTTCATAAGAGCGTAAATTTTTTTTGCATCTGGGGACGTGTATTGCGGTTGGGAGGGAAAGGTAGTGAAAAGGCTAGGACCTGCGTGCTTATCTGTATTGCCAACAAAACGTTTGTTATGGCTATGCGAGCAGACTTTATTTTTTGCCAGAATTGTGGTCTGTGCCTGCTGACTGCTTTCCATGCACGGCTGTGCAGGCACTGAAGAAATTTGAGCATGAACTGGTGGACGACCCGATAATACAAGCACACCTCGACACCCTGTATGACAGCATGCTGGAGCAGAACCTGTGCCGCATTGTGGAGCCCTACTCGCGTGTCCAGGTGTCCCATATTGCAGACACTATCAAGCTACCAATGGTCAGTGCACTTGAAATAGCCATTATTACTAGTGCAACAAAATTATGCAACATGTTTTTAATGCCTCTGAAAGCTGAGGTAGAGGAGAATAGATGGACAAAGTTTAAATAATATCGAAATGTTTTGTTTTTTTTTAATTGTTCTCAGTTCTCATTGTTCTCTGTTTTCTTGAAATTAGAGCGATGGTATCTTTATAAAAATGTTATATAAATATAAGCTTTGTCGGTTTGATACACAACTATGCTGAGAACATAGTGTGGAATTATTGTTGCTCTGTGAACATCCATATACGTGCTGCGCGAGCATAAAATGGGCAAATAGAACGAATAGACAGGCCGCACAGAGATTGTATGAAGTTAGTACGCAAGAAATTGAGAGATAAATGGCAGGCTGCTTGGGAAAGGGAAGCAGAAAACAAGCTTCACTCCATAAAGCCCATTTTAAGAAAATGGCAATCATGTCAGCATCAGAAACGATTCATCGAGATGTTTTATGTCGCCTATGCATAGGTCACACACACATCACCCATAACTTCCTACTAACAAAAAAAGACAAACCTGTGTGTGAAATGTGTGGACAGAAGCTCACAGTTAATCATATTTTAATCTCATGCTCACAACTTGAAGAACACAGGAAAAAATATTTTTTACTGTATTTTACAAGGAACACATTCCATTTCACCCTGCATTGCTTTTAGGAGAAAAAGCACTCGCCAATTTTTCGATTGTTTGCACATTTCTAAAGAAAGCCAATGTTTTAAATCAAATATAAGTATGATAACCCTAGACATCTGATCATCTAACCTTGTGTTTGGCACATAATAGCCACTGATAGACACTGTTGATTATGTACCATAAAACCACATATAACTAATTGATATATATAAAAAGACGGTTTTCAGCTACCTAACATTAGCATATGTTGTGTAATTCATAACCAAAGTTGGCCAAAACACCAAAGAAAAGCGAGCATTTCACCTTTTCGTCATTATTAATTCCCTGTGTCTCGAAAGAATATTTGACAGCAAAACCGATTGGCGGTCTTTTCTTTCCAGTCATCAGACAACCATATATAACATTTTGAAGTAAATATAAAAGGTCAAACGACCATCCTTTGTTCGATCTTACGTGGAAACACCCATATACTATATACATATGTCATATACTATATACATATCCCCTTCAGGCGCTGGGTCCACATATGTGGACGAGACCCAAATTTCCCTATATCTTTCCACGGAGTGCGAATTTCTGCCTTTGAATTTGGCACCCGTAAGATTTGGACCCGCCCTGTCGAGTACATGGCGCCATATCTTGTTGCTACAGCGAAATGTTTTTCTAAACAGCAAGCAAAGATGAACGTCGCAGCTTTTTACGCCAGGACAAATCAGTAGCTCTAATTATTCCATGCCTCTTTCTAAACCGATGCCTAATAATACTATTTCTTGTAATGAAGGTGTCAATAAGGGAATGTAGAGGTTACACGCCAGATTTCATTATCTTAGACATTGAAAAAGTTCTTCAGTGGACTTTCAAAGTTTCGCGTCCACGAATGTGGACACGGTGTCCTGATGCCGAAATTGTTAAAGTGGCCGCGGCACTTCGTTATTTCTGCTGTGCAGGTGTCATAGTCTTGAAAGCGCAAGGTATTCTGAGAGGAAAACATTTATTCATACCTAATAATTAGTTAGAAAATGCAGAAAATGCTAAACTGTTTTCATTCATGTAGCAGCTTTGAGGCGCCATGTCCACATATGTGGACGCGAACAAAATATAAATATTTTTGTATATTTTTTTTATATTTGAATTCTGCATAGCCTACTGATCATGCCTGGTGCAAAAAAAAAAAAAAATTCCTTTCAAAAACTTTAATTGGCGCCTGAAGGGGATATGCAAAGGGCTGTGCCATCATATTTCGCTACGGTTTGGTGGCTTAGCTCAAAATAAACAAATAGCTGCAATGTGGTGACTCGAAAACCACTGTTTCCTGAGTTGCCCCTCCTTCCCAGCAGGGGCCACCACCAATAGTCCAGAGAGCTTTGCCAACTTGGTTTCACAGCAATTTCTGTAATTGGGAATTCCTATAGGGAACCCAAGCTGTAGTTTGCTCAGTGGTACTATCACTGGCTTTCTTCATTTAGGCATGCGATCGCGGTAGCTGTCAACATGCAGAGTGGGTAAGGGGTTTGTTGCAGAGAGGAACGTGCAAATCCGACGCCTTTCACCAAACAGCTAAGATTACTTTCTTTTTGTATTTTCAGATTCTGTTTTAATCTCACTGGAAACTTAATTTGTCCGTGCTCTTGAGTGAATTAACAAGTGTCCCACGCTGTAGACTCCATGGTTATCGGCTGGTAATGGTACCAGGTTCCTAACTTGAGTTATCGGAACTTTCAAATTAATGGAGGTCGAATTAACGATGTATAAGTGAAATTTGGATGAAATGTGAGTAAACCCCCTAATTCAAATTCATAAATGCAGAGCAACATTCTGCGAGACCACGCTGACAGCTCTACTGTGGCAGCCGCTGCCAGCGCCACCTCTGCTACAACATAGAAACTGGTTGGGCGGGCAGGAAGAATGGGGAAGGGACGCAGTTGAAAGCTCTGAGCTAGAGAAAAAGAGTGCACACGGTTGTGCTGCAATTTGGCCTTAGTGGGCTGTGGAGGCACCTCTATCTTCATCACAGTGTAAGAATGTGATCACCACACATGTTGCCATAGAACCATGAAATATACTCCCCTTCTTGCGTCGCTGGCGTTTTCTGGAAGGTTGCTCGATGCTATATCGAACTGGAATTTTCATGGTTTTTCGTTATAGTGGACCATGTGCCATGCCCCTGCAAGTCAGTCCTTTTGCTTTTTTGTTGCATATCACAAGCGGAGACGAGGCGATCATGCTGACAGCTCTAGCACTGTCAAACCATGTTAAGAGTTGAACATGTGGTGGGACTGCTTGTGGTCCTCTGTCCCTTGTACTCACATTTGCCACGCCACCTTGCTGTCATACACTGAAGCCATTCTGGCCTATTACGTGATAGCGCATACAGCTCATCCAAAGTGACAGGCATGCTTCAACGTGCGATGTTGAGAAAAAATATGCACACAGTTTCTTGTCAAGATAGTGACGCAGCTGTTCTTTGTGCAGCGTTCAGGATGGTGTCGTACCATTTCGCTTTCCATTTAGCGTCCATCTGTTAGCCAAGTTGGTGGCTAGTTTGCGATAAGGATTTGAACTGATAGAAAAACTTCGCAAATAAAAGGAGGTTTTAAAGGCGCTATTGCGTCTACTCTTAAGTTGATGCTTAAAGAGTTGCACAAACCAGCTGTGCATGAATTTTAATGAGTGATTATCCTAGTTACAGTTTGGTTTACTGGCAACATTATTAGATATCTAATAATAGACAAATATGGTGGTTCGGGCTAGTTGGTTGCAATCCATGGTGAGCAACTCCCAGCACAAAAAAATTTTGAGGGACTTTAGAGACTAAAGTAGTAAAAGGCGAAAGCCTGAGTGCTGCATTCTGCTGTGCAAGTGGTACTAGTTAGAAATTAATTAATTAGTCATGAAGTGGGTAATTATTTCATCGATTGCCAAATCAATTAATTAGTTATTAATTGCTTATTTATGTATTATGTGGTAATTATTTAATCAGACATTCATTAATTATATACGCCCATATAAGGCACGCATTCGCACATATTGTGGTGGTGCTCTGTGATTGGTCGAGACCTCTATGACATCATCCCGCCTCGGCCAATTAGAGCCACTGCAAAAGTGGGACACATTTTGTCCACGACAGCATGTGCCATTAAAGGTTTTCGCCTTAAAAGAAGTAGACACAAGCTCAAGGAACAAACAAGACAACAGATCCAGCACCTGTCTAATACCCAGAAATGTGGCGCAACAAACACAAATACAAGCGAAGAGACACAACACGCACTTGTGTTTGTGTTTGTTGCGCCACATTTCTGGGTATAGGGGGAAAACCTGGGCCAGGGGCCGCTGCGCCGCTCTGTGCGTCAGTGCCCTCCATGGAGACCCCGTCAAAACCTCCGCGCAGTGCGGCCGCGTCGTCTGCTCCCCGCCGCATAGAAAAGCATGCTGTCGTCTGCTCCGCGCTGCTTCCAGCACGTGTTTGCGCGCACGCGCTCGGTTGTTTCTCTCCTCCTCCGGCCGCATTCTGGCCACCGTCGCGCTCCAACAAAGGGGGCAAGAAAAAAAAAAAACTGGAATGGAAAAGTGACGGCGCGCTTTTTCGCAAAACTCGTGAAAGTGTTTTTCTCTCTTTCGTGTTGAAACGATGGTTGTCGGTTTTTTTTTTAGGTATCTCGTACCGCTCGTATCTCGCACCTCTGTTTGTAACTGGCGGTGCCGCAGCAGCCATCGCGGAACCAAGTCTGCCTCAAGAAACAGATATATGTCATTAATGCCATCACTCGCCACTTATAAAGGGAAAACACATACGTTAATCGTTCTATCCTCATACGCGATCCTGCTTCGGGAGCTCAAAACTGCACATTCGCTAGAGGAGATAACTGAACTAGGGATTAGGAAGACAAAGGTTTACTTGGAGAGATGCCCCGCCTGCATGAAAAGTCGTCAGGCATTTCCTCGCTCTTCGTCTCGCGGAGAGAGGAAACTGCCGAAAAAATGGCGTGCCTCGGCTTCTCGTCAGTGATCCAGGTGGTTAAGAAACCTCTCATCGTTAAAGGTAGATAAGTCATTGATTTCGGATGGCACCGCCACAGCAGCGAACTCCCTCTGACCGCTGTCAGCAGGAACCAAAGGGTAAGGAGGCATGCTTTGTGCCTTTGTAGGGAACGAGTCCTAAACGAGTCGAAAGCAGACACCATGGTGCCGGCAGCATCGCCTAAAACGTCTGTCCCCAAAGAGTTGAATAGGCCCTTTTCAAGTGAGCAGTCACAAATGGAAAGGAAGCTCCCCAACCAGCGCCCGAAGCACTCGTCGCTGTGTACACGCGTATCAATTCTCAACAAGAAGGCTGGACCTTTCATTCTCTGAACATGGAAGAGACATCAATAGGTGCCGCCTCAAGTCCTTCAAAATACCTGTAGCTTGCCTCTGCCTTTAAGTACCGAATTCGCGTTCATCTTTTTTTCTGAGCCTGCCAACAAGCGCTCTTTGAAAACAATGTCCGCGGCGATCAATTAATCATAATTTCTCACTTTCGAAAGCACCGATAAAGAGCGTGCCTCCAGCCAGCCTCTATGTCAGCCGGGGCACAGAAAAAAGCAAAAATAAGAAACACCACTGGCAAAGAGCGCCGGCTTTGCGCGCACAGACGCACGGCCATCCCCCCTCGTCCTCACTCTCGTTCTCCCGCTCCGCGTGCACGTGCGGCTGCCTGTAGCACACGCTCCCGAGCGAGCGGGCTGCTCAAACTCCGCAGACAGCCGCGCGCAGCGCGGGTGCGGATGCACGTAGGTTTTGTAGTTCATCTCCGCTCCGCTGGAAAACCGAGCGCTGGCGTCGCGGAGCAAACTCCAGCTTTGGTTCCCTATTATGCAGCACCAACTAGCCCTTCAAGCTGTTATTTCCAGCACCTGTCCTTTCTTGTTTGTTCATTGTGCTTGCGTCTGAGTCTTTTTTGTGCTGAAAATTTTTGATCACTAATAATAGGCAGCGGCTAATTCTATAGAACTGACCACCGCAGTTCTTAATGAAAAATTTCCAAAAAACAGCTCTGCCTTGTGTCCTGACATTTAAAAATACCATGCAGAGCTGTAAATGGTCAGCACAGTGACACTACAGCTCTTTATTATTTCTACATGCTGGTTGGTTGGTTTGTTTGTGGGGTTTAACGTCCCAAAGCAACTCGGGCTACGAGAGGTGCCATAGTGGAGGACTCCAGAAATTTCAACCACCTGGGGTTCTTTAACGTGCACTGACATCGCACAGCACACGGGCGCCTTGCTTTTCGCCTCCATTGAAAAGCTGCCGCCGAGACCGGGATTCGATCTCGTGTCCTTGGGAACAGTAGTTGAACGCCGTAACCACTGCGCCATCCCGGCAGGTCATTTTTACATGCTCTAGGCTTATGAATCTGTGGCAGGGGTGGGTATGCAAAGTACTGAACGTGTGTAACATGATCAGGACAACAGTATGTAAACACTTCGTTCTAGGTAGTAAAGTGAGAAGTGTTTTTCTTTGCTAGCCCTGCATTTGCAATGGGGAGCAATAGCTTTACGGCAAACACATTTTCATGTTGAAAATACCTAATTTTCCCTCCTGTTGGTAGGAGAATCACCAACAACCATTGTCATTATAGAGTTACTTGACATTGAGAATTTGTCACATAGTTATCACTTGTTCAGGCACAAAATGTATGTGGAAATGTGCTTTGCAAATGTAGTTTATATACGTGTGCTGTATTCTGATGAGTGAGTATCCCACTAAAAGGTACTGATCGGCTTGGCCTTTCTGCATTTTGTTATTGTAGGTGCGTACAATATTTTTGGCGCTGCCCTTATTGCTGGCAGAAAGGTCACATAGCTAGCTCCTTTGTCTGGTTAGCGAGGGAGATTTCATGCATGAACGTTATAGTGAAAAAAATGAAGTGCCTTGCATTTTTCTCAACTTCTTAGTCACGTCCTAGTTTGTGCATTACAATGCACCTGGTTTGAAGTCTAAACTCTGATGTTGCTGCTTAGTAGAAACCTACCTCTCATAGCAGAGAATCTGTGTGCTATTTCGTTGTTACAGGTCCTGATTGCACATTTAACACACCTGTGATCTTGTTTACAGGAAAAAGTAGAGAAGAAGTTATCGCAGATGATTCTGGACAAGAAGTTCAGTGGTGAGCTCTCTTATATGTAACTACTGGCATGTAGAAAGAAAACTAGGATTGTTGACTTCAGATGTGTGTTGAGGTGTTGTGGTCAGTGTGTAAACAGTGCAACAGTACTGGTCTGCTCGTAGCTGTGTGGTATGAAATTCTGATGTCTAGACCGGCACAAGCCATATCATGCACAGTTTTCTCTGCATGTGCGCTAACTATACCACTAGTACTGTCATCTTTGTTTTTTAATTGGATCATGCTTTTTGCGGCTTCCTCAGTATTGACAGCAATGCCTTTTTTTCCTCAGGTATCCTGGATCAGGGTACAGGTGTGCTTATCATCTTCGAAACGACCAGTGTAGACAAGACGTACGAAGCAGCGCTGGAAACCATTCAGAGCATGGGTCGCGTGGTGGACTCGCTCTATCAAAAGGCCAAGAAGCTGTCCTAGGAGTTGCTGCTTCCCTTTCTTCCCTTTCCTTTTTTTATAGCCTGGCATTGTCCTGTGTTGCTGCCCTGCCCTGTGTACATAACACCTCGCCAAGTTGATGACCCTCGTCCTGCCTGCCTCCTCTTTGGAAGAACATAAATCCATTCGCATGAAAAGAGAAAGAAAAAATAAAGTCAAACCTTTGCAAAGGAGATCGTTTACTACTTTTTTAGGCTGTTTTGGGGGCTGACACTGGTATAAACGGGGTGGAAGTGCTGCGCCAATTGTGCCAAGCTGTGCCTAAACGACAGTTTACGCGATAATTGAGCATCGCAAGTACGGAACGCCAAATTTAGCCAAGTATTATTGTCGGTTGGGCAATATTGGGTGCGCAATACAGAGGACGCAGCCACATCCACTGACAAGACATTTAATTCACTTGTGGTGTTTGTCCTAAAGCTGTTATCGCCGCGGCTTTCACGAAGGCTGGTGGCACGAGCCTTCCAGATTTCGAATTACCAGCAGCTAATCGATTCCATTACTCTTTGTAGTAGCATAGTGGGTCAGAGAAATATCTTGAGTTAGACATTCTGGTAGAAAGGATAACCGATAGTCGAAAAAGGTAACAAATTGGATACTAAGGGAAGGAAAGCTTGGCAGGGGATGACAAAGCCAGGTGGGCGAATGAGATTAAACCATTTGCAGGGGTCAAGTGGATGCAGCTAGTGCGGGACCGGCTAGTTGGAGGTATATGGGAGAGGCCTTCTCCCTGCAGTGCGTATAGTCTGGCTGATGATGACATATGGGGTCATATATGCCTTTTTGTTGATCATGAGCCTGTACCTGTCAAGTTTGCCCCTCATTAATTTTTTTATGGTTGGCAATTGGATCACTAGGACCACATTAAAATATTTCAAAATAGGCTTCTCGTGCATTGCGATACGTCGCTTCATGTGATAGTCACCAAAAGCGTCACGGTAGGCTTCCTTTGAAATGTCCTTTGGAGGCATACTGCAAACCTCTGAATATGTCCCAAAATGTCTTTTCTGGGAGCTTTCAAGCAAGGAAGCAAAAAATTCACATACAGTCAATATGATTCGTGCGGCATATACGCGAAAGTTACAATTCTACAGGCATGCCACATGAATTGATACATGACAGTTATCATGTAAGAAATGAAAGAGATGTCAATGCCCATTTCTGAATCATTTTCTTGTCCGGCGGCAGTTTTCTCTTAGATGATTTGGACCACGTAGGATGTTTAAAGCCGTCCACATTCCATCCTAGCCTTGTGGTCAGACATGCCAACATCCGACAAGAATGCTCGTGATTTTTGAGGCTACGAAGCTTCGATGATAAGTGGTTGGGGGATGCAATTAAAGGTCCCGTGTGTTTGGTTCCCATTTCACCCATCCATATATGTGAAAGGAACTGCCGGGATATGGTAGCAGGAAGCAGGGACACCAAGGTGTGCCACTCGGCGTATTCTGCAAGTGATTGATTAAATTGTTAAACAAATGGTAATAAAAAACGCTGCGTCTTTTTCCTTCGGAGTCTCATACCACCTGCATTCAAGCTTTGATTAAGGCTCGTCACCTGTGATGGGAAAGTTTCCACTGCAAACTTGCAGAGTTCACATCACGGAGGTTCACTTAAACATTGATAAAACGTATGGTACATTCGTTCGAACGAGTTTTGCATTTTACGTCTTGCAATAAACATTTACGCATCATCACGGAGCTAGGTTCACTTAAAACTTGATAAAATGTATGGTACATTCGTTCCAATGAGTTCTGCATTTTACGTGTTGCGATAAACATTTACGCACGTTCGTTTAGCTAGATGGCCCCATACTGTACCAATACTGAGCCGCGACCACGCGACGCAACCACACAACCGCCCGACGTACTGGCGTGCGGTCCCAGAGCCTGACGGCCTGACTGGTCTAGGCTCCTAGCGGTGACATGAACCATGGCCGGCCTCGAGGAGAAGCGCGCACGCTCCACCACGGCTGGTCTCGAGGGAGAGCAGAGCGCGCGCTCAAGCGCGCACTCCCTCGAGACCGGCCACCGGCCGTGGCTTCGTGCTCACTCTCCCTTGAGACTGACTGGCTTTGCATGATCACGGCCGGTCTCTCCCTCGAGACGCGCTCTCCCTCGAGACCGGCCGTGGCATGATCTAACTTGTTGCACTATCATCATTACCATTTCATCATTCGTTCCCTTACATTATTATTTGTCTAGCAGTTCATTGGTTTGACGTCATTTTGCACCAATAACCACTCTTCTTTTTGGTCACGTGGAGCGAGGATTATTGTTTGAAGTGAAAGGCGGAAAACAACCGACAGGCCGGCGTCGTGAGAACATTACCTGGTAAGTACGGATTTTCTACACGAAGTTATGTTTTAACTGCTGAATGTTACGATATCCCATCTTGCGGCGCTTTTTGGCTCCTAATAATCAGAAATCACTCGAATTTTTTCCGGGTATTGTAATCGTCGACAATCTCCTTGTGACTATGGGTACCGAGTAAAAGGCGTAAAATCTTCGGCTTCCAGTCGTGAGCAAAAGTGGTATACAATGCGTAGCCAGTGGCGGAGCGCGAAGAAACTCCATTTGAACACCATCTAACAACAGCTATCTGGGATATAGTCAATCGTAGCGGTGGCCTATATTATCTACCTGCATATCTCACGGTCGCTGTCACTGTCGCTGGACAGTGTTTTTATGCCGTTTTACGGAGCTCCGCCACCGGCTGCGTGTTGTATACCACTTTTGCTCACGACTGTACATTGCTCTTGCTTCAAGGCTTATAGCTACTGCTGTTTTTCTGTTTCGGCAGTGCCTTCAACTTCAGCCTACACCTTCATCTAGAAAAACGATGGACGCTGTGCTAGATGCCACACATTACAGCTTTTACATCGACGAAGACGATGAAAGTATCATAATTAATGAAGAAAAGCTCAAGACGTCGGGTTTGCCCTTCATTCGACGTTATCGTACAAAAAGTCTGAATGATAGCTCGGCGAATAGCTCAACGCTCGGAGAAAAGCGCCTGAACTGCTCTGCAGACAGTTCTTCATCCGAAGACAAGTCAGCAGGTGCCCTGGGATTATCGGCTGACGAATGCATTGTTGGCATGAACGCTCTGCAACTTTCTGACGCCAGCAATGACAAAGAGAACAAAGCGCCTTCCGAACAGATCGCAACGTCTTCTTCTAAGGAGTGCTTGCTCGCAATGAGCTCTGAGAACAATGTAGACGCCGGTGCCGAGTGCTTGCTGGACGGAGATATTCTCCCACAATACCTCGAGCCACTGGAAAATTCGCCGCTCGCTTCCCAGGAAATGCAGGGCTTTCCAAGTGACAAAAATGCTATTGAAGAGCTGGCCGATGATGGGTACGGCGCTTTAGTGTTGAGCGCACCTGTAGCCATGTCTACACCACGCCCCTCAAGAACTGCACTGCAAAGCATTGCGGAAACTGGCGCCGATAGCACGCAGCAGCCGCCAGACTCTCGCTCAAACAGTGAACGGAAGCCTTCTGAAGAGTATAACTGCCAGTTCTGCGACTTGGATTATATGCAAATGCCAAGACTGGTAGAGAAACAGGTGTTTTCGTTCAGCGAAAATACAGATGCAGTCGAACTGGAACACGTAGGTGACGTTTTTCCACATTCCGGCAATCTGTCCGAGCCATCACCTTGCCCTATGCCTGTGGAAACTAGTGCGAACCTAGTGGAGCACATCCCCAGTGAGATACAAGGGTGCGGCTCGAGCCCTGCATCATCGCACTCCCGCGCCGAGGAGCGTTTCCAGAATTTAGCATCAACCACGACTCAACAGCACCATTGTGTTTCAGTCGTAACCTTGACACCAACGAAGGTGTCTTCAGCAGGACACTCGGGGAAAACTCTCGCTGACCATCAAAGAGAGGAAGAATGCAAACAAGATTGCACGACTTCTTCTGTTGCAAGCTCTGCCACGGAATCAAATTGCTTTCCTGTGGTTCGTAGCGGTGTAGAGATGGCTTGCCAGACATCAATTCGCATCAGCAGTGCTGGTGAAAAAAGCACTGCTTGTGTGACACCAACAAGGCAGTTGAGACGTCTAACTCATTGCAAATCCCCTCAAAAGGGGGCCGGCAGTGCCCCAGCTAAACCGATTTGCAGACGAAAAGACAGTGGTGTGCCAGGAACTTTTCAAATCCGCAGTCGCACTCTGTCAAACACACCGGTGCGAGGCTGGTGCCCTGCGACGACTGCTCTTAAACCAAGAGTCTTCAAGGTACCAACACCTGTTACTAAAAATACTTCATCCAAGATTGCAGTCAAGACCCCAGCAAAGACCGAACAGCGTCAGTCTCTCATGGGCAGCACACAGAGTACAGGGAAGCTTGTTCGCTCACCTTGGTCTGTGGTTAGCCCAGTTGCTAGGGTAAGAGAACTTTTTCTCACTATGCATGACATCATCTGGTAGCATGAAGAGCTTAAGCTAACGGTTAATTTTGATGTGTTATGTCACAAATGAGTGCTGGTCACGGAACAGATCAGTACTAAATCTAGAGGCCACATTATTTAATTCCCGTGCATTCACGCATTTTGCGCTACTGACTTGCACAGTGATAGCTTCCATTGCTGTGAAGTTTCTTCAGTACAGTGCAAGTTGGTTTCTGTATGAGCACAGTCTTAAGAATGCTGCTACAGGCGATACTCATATTGATATTAAATATAATGTGCAGAAGTGACATGTTGGTTTAGCTGCGTCGTGCATGAACTCGGGTCAAAAACACTATTTGAACTAGTGACTACTGATTACAAGTGCAAAAATTGTGATAGTCTTTTTGGTGCACACCCCAACATCATTCAAAGATTCTGTGGACCTTTCCCTTTTTTCTCTTTTTTTTTTTGCAGCTTCTGAAACTATATTTTAAACTGCTTGCTCACCTTCACTATGCAGAATGTTAGTGAAGTGTTGATTGTTTTGGTACAGCTTTTAATGTCATGTGAGAGAGAGATGTTAGCCTGTATCTGAGTGCAAATGTGCACTATCTCAGACACTTTGCTCAACTTAATAAGATTATGACAAGATCGCCATCGCCAATTGGGCTCTGAACTAGGAATCTCCACCTAGTACTTGTATTGACCGGTCCCTTACAGGCTGATCCAAGCATACCTCCCGTTCCTTGTACACAGGGGCAGAGGCATATTTTTTATTACTTTTGGGTAGCCTCACCATACTTTGTGTTCCTTGTACAGCCTAATAAATGTTATCACCACCTGGCTGACCTTTCCTGCTATTATATTTGTCTATCGTTCTCTCTTTCCACTGCTTTGCCTTGTTGTCTGAGGTGCTGTTTGCTCTGCCGTTCACGATAATTAGCACATTTTTATTGCGGTAGCAGAGAAAAACGTGTCATCCTTCAAGGAAATGTATGGCCACCAACTAGATGGCCGGAACAGATATCTTGTGTGCAGTTAGACATGTTGGGGCCTGCAAACGCAGTCATGAAAAAATGGCAAAACTCAATGTGAGGGTACCATCAGCTTCTAATGCTATCACATGGCCAACATATAATGTAATTAGGTGTTCCTGTGCATGCATTATTAGGCCTGGTTTGCTTTTGTAGATTTTTAGATCAGTACTAGTTTTGCCACCTGAGCCACTGTCGTGGTTTGGCCTGAACTTCCAACCAGACTCAGTCTTACCATAGTGAGGCAGAGATTGTTGACAAACTCAAGGCTTACAGACAAAGGAATAGGGACTGCAAAGTGCAGAACAGCGTCTGTTCATTAGTTGTTTGAACTCAGAGGCATTGGAAGGTATTATATGGCTTATCCCAATATTTATTTTGTGACACTTGTGTTATTCTCTTTTTTTTCTCAGTATTGTACCATGCCCTTGAATTTGTTGCAGATTGTTCAGCATGCTGACTGGAATGAACACACAGTATAGTTTGATGCTGCTATGACAAAATTTCAGTCCTCATCCGAGTTATCTTAACTTGATTTCTTGTTTCAGTACATACATGAGAAACCAGCACCGCACTTAATCCAGATTGTGAGAGCCAGGAAGTCCCCATCTACAAAAGTAAGGCACCAGCAAGATTTCCACCTAGATCACTTAATTGTCTTTCACTCTCAGTGTGGCACCTTTCTTCACAACCTTTCTGGTATCATTGAAGGTATTATATTCTTTGTGCTGTGAGTAGACTGTGAGCTCAAAGAGTATTTTTAGATCTTAGTTAGGGCTGACGGAGTACTTTGCCACCCCATTTAAGTACAGGAATGAGGCAAGCCTGTCAGGTAAAAAAAAAATAAATGTAGGAGGACGCCTAAGCTCAGTCTTTAAGGGTATGATGTGACAGTGCTGATGGCTCCCACTTGCCTGTGCCCTTTGTGGATCCTCATTCGCATCCATTCATTTTGCTGCTTGCTGAATCATTAATCATTCATTTGTGCTTCTGTTATTCTACTCATATGTAAGGTACCATATTATGCAAAAAACACGGGACATAGATGCAAATCCTTGCTTTAACCATGCCTTGTGAACGTGTCTGCATAGCCTCAGAACAGTGTGTCTAACACTGGATCAAAGGTTCATGTGGGGCTGGATTCCAATTTCACCTTCCCATCTCAAGACGAAGCCTCAGTTGGCAGCACGTGCCAACTTGGGCATGTGGTCTCATGATGTCACACAACCCAACTACCAGTGCCAGTGCACAACTATGTCACCTGTGATTTTTTTGCTGACAATGCCGATGCCAGATCTTCTGAACAACGGGCTTTTAACACTATCACATTACAAATGTATGGTGCAACACACAACGCTACCTGCTTTGTTTAGCCATATGCCAAAAAATCTTGACTACCTGTCCTTTGCTTCACTTCCTACTTTCCACATTTACTGTGTCCAAATTGCTTACTATCTCAACCAATTTCTGCTGTTGCATTTTGTCACAAGCAGCAGTATAAGTTTATGATAAGAGGGCTCTTGATTCACCAGGCGCCGGCTTATGCAATGAGCACATCACAAAAGCTGTCAGAAACCTGCCAATAAGCCTCCCCCCCCCCCCTTGTTTGACAGGTCTGATGGTCAGAATAGACGAATAGGAGCGGGGCCAGCCGATCAATTTGTGACAGGATTGTTAGTTTTTTTGGTGCAATCATTGCGTAATTCGATCCCTGAGGTGTGTTTTTGCAGTAACACAACATACCTGCTCTGCCCATTGCAGACTTTGTCAGCAGCGACGTCGCCTGCTCTCGCACCAGCTTCGACTGGATCACCAAAAGTGTGTGCTGCTGCACTACCTGACAAGAGATACCACTCGTCAAACATTGGGATCCTTCACAAGGTGCATTTTATTAGAGCTTCATGTGAGGAAGCTGTCGTGGATACCAAAGCAAATTAATATGCTTTGGTATTGCTTTGGTTTTGCTACTGTTGTGTGACAACTAAAGGTGTCTAGCAACTGGGAATAGCCAGGGAAATTTTATGCACTGGGAAAAATCAGTGAAATGTCAAGGAAACCATCAAAAATTTCGCCTAGTCAGGGAAAATGAGAAAATATATTTTGCACTGCATTTTCATTTCAAGCTGGCGTGCAGCAAGTATGTTATTCATAGTAATAATAATAATAATTGGTTTACAGGAAAGGAAAAGTGCAGTATCTGTCACATTTGTTCTGTGGGCAGCTGAACCCCGCCACAAGGGAAGGTGGCAGTGAAAGAAAGAGAGAAAGGGGTGCCATAGTGGAGGGCTTCGAAGTAATTTCGACCACCTGGGGATCTTTAACGTGCACTGACATCGCACAGGAGAGTTTTTTGCTTGTGCAATGTCTCCAGCGCGCGTCGCAAGGCGAGGCGCGATATATTACTTTGTCGCCAGCGCATGGCTGAGCTTCCAGTACAGAAGAACCAATACGCACGTGAGGTGGATACTCAATAAAATATATGGAAGCGCTGCGTGAGAGCAGTACGCGACAATAAGCAGGAATAACTGCTCCGGCAGCGGCCAGCGAGCTATGCTGCCAAACGCGCGCTGTCATATTGGATTGGCTCGGCTGTTTGGGAGGTGGGCGGTCGTATGCCCTGAGTCAACCAGTGAATGACTAATTTTCAGCCACTCTTCAGAGGGCGTCATATATTGTGAAAAAGGTGGATCGTGCCGCCTCAGTTCAAAGATGCGTGAGTTTACACATTGGTGCGGTGAAATATATGTGCCTGAAATTGTGCATGCATCTCCTTTTTAAAAACTGCACCGTACAATCCATGAGCTATTGCGATTATTAGTACTATCTGGAACAAATGAAGCATGAATAAGAACTGCAATTTCAGAACAAAAATGTGAACATATATTATCTCTTGGAGAGAAATGCATGCACTGTTGATGAATATTTCTAAAGGACAGCCTTCGTGCCTTCGATGCAAAATTATCCTGTGCCATTACTTAGCTTCCCTCGTTTGAAATCTTATTAGTTTGCTGTTTGTATTTCATTTGACTTGTTCACATTTTATTTGCTGCTGGTAGTATGCTCCATCTTTGAAAAAGCTTACAGTGCATCGCGCCATTCATTCAAATGCACTGGACTGTAAACTTTTCCAACAGACAGTACATTACCTTAAACATCTTTGCTGGGATTGTATCCAGGTTTGTTTTTGGCTATCCGTTTGTGCGCATTGTAGTTACACCTAATCTGTCAATTACAACTGCAAGTACATAACAAACTCCTAGGTTGTAAGGTTTCATACTGAAACATGCAGTGTAACTATCATTTTTCTGGTGCTGTGAACTACTCCAATAGGCAATAAACATCACATTTACAGATTGTTATGTCAAACACATTTCTGAGAAAATAAATAGTAAAGCAAAGTGAGTGTGATGTGCACTTGCTTTTGATTTTTTATTTTATCTAGAGCTTAAAACCACATCTTTATATCTCGACCAGGTCAGAACTTTAGAACTGTCACATCTGCACCCTTAATTGGTTATTTTTGCAAAATTATACCATGGGTCATTTATTTCTGATGTGTAGTTGGAAATACTTATAGTAGGCACTGCTTTTTGATGGAGGTGAAAAGCTAGGCGCCTGTGTACCGTGCGATGCCAGTGCACGTTAAAGAACTTCAGAGAGAGAGAACAAAAATGCCTGCAGAATCGGTTAGGCTCCCTCCAAGCAGGGAGGACAAGCTTTTACCGCGACGCGGCCACTACGTCAGTCTCGTGCGTTGTGCTCCTTGAGGTCTTGTTACGTCCCTCGCTACTTCCGCGGGTTCGAGAGGGCCGCCGCCCCTTTCTTGGGGGTGCTGCCCCCCCTCTCCTCGGTTTCGCTCGGTCGCTGGCTCTCTAGAGCTGCCGAGACCTGCTGGACGGCCTTGAGTTGTGTCTCTTGATCATAGCTCCTCGTTGCAGCCTCTAGCTGCGGCGGGATCGTCGTCTTCTCGCTGGCTTCGCGCGGATTTACGCTACAGTCCCAAAGGATGTGAGCCGCGGCGGCTCTCTCCTTCGCGCACAGTCTACACATGTCGCTCGCGTGCACACTCGGACACATGTGCTTAGCTAGCACCGGGGTGAGCAGGGACCCCGTCTGTAACTGTCTGTATAACACTGCCTCCTTCCGGGTAAGCCCCGGGTGAGGTGGCGGCATAGTCTGTCTGTTCAGTCTGTACCATTTCACTATTTCGTTGAAGGTGGTCATCTTATCCTTGGCACTGCGCCGCGACCAAGACTCCGAGTCGGCCGTGCTTGCAGCCGCGCGGTTGGTTAGTCCTCGCGCGGCCGAGTTGGCCGTCTCGTTGTGGTTCACGTTTCCGCGTTCCGACACGTCACTGCCCATGTGGGCCGGAAACCACTTCATCACCACAGGACTTTTGTGTCCGATGTCTTCGGCCCTGCGCAGTATGCGCGCGGCCTCACTACATACCCTACCATTGGCGTAGTTCTTCACTGCCGTTCTAGAGTCACACAACACTGTAGTGCATCCGGGGTCGGAAACGGCCAAGGCGATGGCCACCTCCTCCGCCCGGTGCGCTTCTCGAGTCCGGACGCTCACCGCGGTCTTCGTTGCACCCGTCGATGCCTCGACAACCACCGCCGCGTATGCGTCGGTGTTCCCTCGATACTCCGCCGCGTCCACGTAGGCGGCGCCTTCTTCTCTGGCGTGGAGGTCTACGAGAGCCCTGGCCCTCGCCAACCTCCGCTCCCTGTTGTGCTCGGGGTTCACGTTCTTCGGGATCGGGAAGACCCTGAGCTTTCTGTTGATGCTATCTGGTATGGGTACGTCTTTCTGCTGCTTGCCTTCTCTCGGTTCGAGGCCAAGGTCCCGCAGTATCTGTCTTCCGGTTCTCGTTTCAGAGAGACGCTCGAGTTGAGCCGTTCTCTGTGCTTCGGCTATTTCGTCCAGCGTGTTGTGGACTCCCAGCGCCATGAATTTTTCGGTGCTCGTGCCCCCGAGGAGACCGAGTGCCGCCTTATACGCCTTGCGTATGGTGGCGTCTATCTTGTTACGTTCACTCGGCCTCCAGTTGTGGAAGGCGGCCACGTACGTTATGTGGCTAACTGCGAAGGATTGAACGAGCCTAGTCAGGCTCTCCTCCTTCATCCCCGCTTTTCTGTTGGACACCCTCTTGATGAGCCTCATTGCCGCAGCCGCTTTGCCCGCGAGCTTGTTGACCGTTTCACCGTTGGCTCGGTTTCGCTGGATGAGCAGCCCGAGTACTCGAATCTTCTCGACCTCCGGTATTACTTGTCCTCCCGCCGTTTTGACCGTGATCTTGGGACGCTCGTACTTGACTTCCATATTCTTTCTTTTCCTGTCCGATCCTTTCGGGGGAATCACCAGCAGTTCTGACTTGGCTGGAGAGCAAACGAGTCCAGACCCGTCCAGCTGCTCCTCGATGGCGTTGACCGCTTCTTGCAGCGTTGTCTCGATGTGTCCGTCGCTTCCTCCCGGTACCCATAGCGTAACGTCGTCGGCGTAGATGGTGTGCCGGACTCCCGCTACTCTTTCTAGCCGGGTGGCCACCCCGATCATCACGAGGTTGAAGAGTAGCGGGGAGATTACCGACCCCTGCGGAGTTCCGACGCTGCCCAGCTTCTTCTCTTCGAGCTGCTGGTCTCCCGCACAGATTTTGGTGGTCCGCTCCGTCAGGAAGTCTTTGATGTACTGGTATGTCCTCCTGCCCATATTTAGCCTGGATACTTGGGCCAGGATAGCCGAGTGCCTCACTTTATCAAAGGCGCTCTGCAAGTCCAGCCCGAGTACGGCTCTGTTGTCCTTGGTGCCCGTCGTATCGTCGATGATCTCGTTCTTTAGTAAGATCATGGCTTCTTGCGTCCCGAGTTTGTTCCGAAACCCGATGATGGAATTTGGGTAAAACTCCGATTCTTCCAGGTAACGCTGCCACCTGTTCATGAGAACGTGCTCGAGGACCTTTCCCACGCACGAAGTGAGCGAGATCGGCCTGAGGTTCTCTATGTTGGGCGGCCTGCCAGGCCTGGAGATGAGGATCGTCTTGGCTGCTTTCCATTGCTTGGGTAGCCTTCCTTCTTGCCAGCACTTGTTGTAGAAGTTCGTGAGCGTTTCGATGGCCGCTTCGTTGAGGTTCTTGAGCGCTCTGTCGGTCACTCGATCGGGACCCGCGGCAGACCTTCCATTGAGATCCTGCAGGGCAACTCTGACTTCCCAGGTCTGGATGTCGCGATCTAGCGTATCGTTCTCTTTGCCTTGGTAATCCGGGTGTCTTTCCGTGGGGGTGGTCGGCAGGTACTTGGCGTCCAAGCGCCGCTTGACCTCGTCTTCCCCGTGTTCGCAGATTGCCTTGTGTAGGATCCTGGCCAGGTTGTTGTGTTGGTGGCCCTTGGTCTTGGTTTCGTCGAGAAGGTTCGGTGGTCGAAATTTCCGGAGCGCACCTTTACAGCCTCTCTTAATAGCCTGAGTCACTTTGGGATTTTAAACCCCATAAACCGAAACTGCCTAAACACTAGCAGAGTGGCAACCGTTGAAAATTGTACACCACGTCATATTATTCGCGGTATGGCTCTATTTTTCGCAGGCTGGTCTTGATCCTCTGATGAAGCTTGCTAAGCCCATAGTCATCAAGCACACAGGTAACATAAATTCCGGCAGTTGTTTGCAGTACGCATTGCTGTAAGGGCAACATACTAACGCGTCTGCTTTCGGTTTCAGTTCCTTCCGAGCTCGGGTACCAAAGCGCAGCCGTGAGTGAAGCTTTGGACACCTTTGTTCTCGCTTGCTTTAATTATTTGATAACCGGTGCACGTATTTCACATCTGGCGTTTTATATTTGCAGGAAATGGAGGCTTCTGTGATTCAAGTCATCCGCCAGTGACTGCGGGCACCGCTATGCCGCTACTACGAGTCCTCATTCGATCCGCCTGTCACAGCACATGTATAGCACATGCTGATTTGAATGCTTAATATATGTTTTTTTCTGTTGTATAACCATACTATAATGCAGCGCTGAGGGTGACGAAAATGTTTCGTAACCGCCTTTGCACGATCCTTTAGTGCACTGTAGAGCGTGTGCGATAAAGGAAAAAAAAAAAAAAAAAGAGCACTTGGGCATTTTTATCGCAGCCTGCTGGCCACATTGACTGCGCGCCAGTGGCGAGCGTCGTCCGCTTGTCGCAAGTTTGCCGGCTGATATACGTGGTTAGTTTTGAGCAGTTATTTTCATGTCAGAGTAGATTGAATGTCGACTAGGTGACACTTGCTTCTGCTGTTTATAAACACGCCTCGGCGCAAGGTGGTTCAGCATGGCGGCGAAGACGATTGACGGCGCACGAGTGGTCGTCGAGGCCCTTCGGAAGCAGGTGACCTCTTCAGAAAAAGTTTTCCTTATTCACGGCGTCGCGCAGTTCAGTGTTTGTTCCTTATATGTTGTCTTGATGCGCCACATGTATGACAGTCTGGTCCACTTTTGGTCTCAATTTGTGATTCCGAGTCGGCTCCGGAGAATAGTGCAGTGGCTAAGCGCCACGGTCGTTGGCCGCGGTACCGCTTTGCTTATATATTTCCGCGTTCTTATCACCCGGACAGTGCCCCGGTGCTCACTGTTTAATTTCCTTGACAAACAGGTTATTCTCCTTAACTGTGCACGATATTTAGATGTATGCACAACTGTGTGATCTTACTTTCGAGCACGAATAAATCTTTTAGTAGAAAATGGGAAGTTCCTCTTGGATTCTTGTCGCTTCATTGCGGCTGCATGAATTGCATCCTTAGGGCAGCGCCTACAGTTGGATATTCTCCCTCCGCCGGAGTGTGCATTGAACACGGACGTTCCGGTTTCCACTGTATGATCGCAAATGAGTTTGTAAGATGTGCTTGCCACAATGTTTCGTTTATCTTAAGCATATTGCTTCTAGGCGATGCGCCACCGTTACTATTTTTTCTGTGTTTGAATATGAACACACCTTTTGTGATAAGTCTTGCAGTTCCAGTGCTGCTAAGCTGCAGCTTGGCTGAGAAAACTGGGCTATGGGAATTCTGCATCCTGCATCTGAACGACCTTGTGGAACAGTGATTCAGCATGTTAATTTCGGAACACTAGCTTTAAAGGTTCACATCACACCTTTTATACACTGGTAATGCCCAGCAGCGCTCATGTCGCACTGAAGCATCAGGTAATGCACCAGCAAACATTCGTGATTCCTTGCATGCCGCGAATTCTGCTTTCATTTTAATCTTGCATTGCATATGTTCATCACCACCTTCGTTTATTGTATGCTAATGATGCCTTAGTGCTTGTGCACTTCACAAAATAATTAACATGCTTATTGTTAAAACAAATGGTACAGAACTACATCCCTGCTCTATGTCGGTGGCCACCATTTCTATGTCAGGTACCTACTGATGCTAATGTATTAAGTGGCAAATGCCGTTGTGGCTGGCTGGCTGGCTGGTGCAAGGTGATAGATAGCCTGTTGCACCATGACTAGGTTGATGCCATTAATTAGAAGGCCTCTTTCTCCTGTTTCTTTCTATAGTTTTACGCTACTATTGAAGTACTTTCTCAGTATACTGGTGTTCAGTGCAGAGGCACCAAGATCAGCTGGGCATAATTGCTTATGTCAGCTAATCAGTTATGTGAATCTAGTCATGTCATGTGGCCTTATAAATGGTTTCCCCTTGCACTGCTCTTGGTGACAGGGTGATGAAGTAAATTGAGCTTCATGATTTTGGATCAAGGTCCAATGTGTTGAAATCACATGTTGCTATTTTCTCTCCGAGAACTTGGTCACTTTTCTGGTGCATCAGAGTTTGTATACCATTGCTGCTGTTGTGTGTCTTTGTTGTGTGCTCCTACTTGCGTGGGGCTTCAAAGTGGAAATTCTGGTGAGTGCATGGGCATTTTGTGTGAATAATTTCCTTGCCCTTTCTTGAATGTGGCTGCCAGGGTGTGGAGCATATCTTTGGTGTGGTTGGCGTGCCAGTCTTTGAAGTGGCCCTGGCAGCACAGCAGACTGGCATCAAGTTTGTCGGCATGCACAACGAGCAAGCGGTTAGTGTCCCCTCACTTTCATCTAGTTCCTTAACTGTTATCAGCAGCAGAAGATAGCTCATACAGATGAGGGCAAGCAAAGATGAGGACAGGAGACTATTGTTACTTATCAGTCACCTTGTTGATATCATTGGTTTGGAGTGGCCTAGCAAATAGCAGACATATAGCAAATAAGTAGAGCATCTACACAACTGAACATGTGGCTTGTTTAGCTGACAGGTCAAAGACCGGGAGTAGGGTCACACCTTGGTTTATTTTGTAAATGAAAAATGTTACAAACACTTCACAAAATTATCAGACATACCAGCATTAGTTCTGACTGCAGTTAGTTTAGAATCGTGTGTGCAGTCGCTAATGATAAGTAATGCAAATATTGTCGTGCAAGTAATAATTGATTTAAAAATTGGCTGCTTTTTTTTTGGTGTGACTTTGATTTAAAAGTCTTCAATACTGTGAAATTGGCGACAGTATGACAACAAATGCTGGGTGTACAAATGTCAAGAATGTGTTCCTGGTGACATGATAGAATATTGGCATGATATTGAGTGCCAGTACAAGTGATCATTCCCAAGTCACCTCTGATGACCACAGTTCCTGCACTCTATAGGCTTTATTGCTCAGTCGAGCTTGGTGATAACTGTACTGAAATGTGTGCAGTGCTTTACATTAGCAGAATGCATGCCCCACTGGATTAAAGAGTTAAATTCCTAGTAATACAAGGCAGATAAATGAAGGATAGGAGAATTTGCATACTGCTGCTTGTTTCCATCCATGCATTTGCAATTGTGTATTTGCAGGCCTTTCATTATATTAATTGACTTGTAATGGCATTTTTGCTATCAACTAAGGTTGGCAGTCTTCTCTTTTGGGTAATATTTTAAAACTGGCCTTTTTGATTATCTTTTTTTTTTTCTTTTTTCTTTTTCTTTCTTTTTTTTTTTTTTTTTTTTTTTTTTTTTTTTTTTTTTTTTTTTTTTGCTGGCTGTAAAGGGCATCAAAAGTCTTCTGTTGTGCATGGAAAAAGGGTCGGGAATATAGAAATAGTTTATCACACATACAAATAAAACCACAATGCACAGTTTATTGGAGGCCTGTGTGTTTGGGCTTGTTTCATTAGTCCAATGTTGAGTGCTAGTTTTGAATGGCACACAAATCTCAAACACAGAGGAAGTTGCAGCTTTATTATTTTTATTTTATTTTACTTTACACCTTGTGCTCCTTTCTTGTTGCCAAGTTAAGCAATGTGTAAAAATGATCACATGTTGTGGTTATTGTTGGGCTATTTCTGCACAAGTGCATTGGACCAGTGCACATTTTGCTTTGTGGAATCTGCAGGCTTGCTATGCCGCTGGTGCCATGGGATACCTCACAAGAAGGTAAGACAACAGGTAGCCGATCTGCTGGATGCCTAATTTGTGTCCTAAATGGAGTTTATTACTACTACATGTACAATAAAAGTAAGGAGAGAGGCTTCATGCTTTTGTCCTGTGTTAAATGGTGATACCCATGCTGTACCCTGCTCTCCATGAAAGCTTCCATCACACAGCCCATTTCAGCCACATTAAGTGCACATACTGGAGGGCAGTTATGCATTGGCACATGGTGATAACATCCTTGCTAAATGATGAATGAAAATAGAAGTGTTTTTGTTCAAACAGTTAACAAATCTGGTGCTATTTACTGTGGAAAAGTACCTACACCACTTTTATTATAGAGTCAAGTCAAAGCTGGGTCTGTGCCATGGGTAGAAGCAGCATAAAGCAATACTTCGAAGGCTTAACAAGTCTTGGAGGGGTGCTTGGCATATTGAGGATTTATTGATGACTTATCTTGACAGCAGATGGCAGTTTTCCCACCTGTGCTATTGCTTGCTATCCAACCAGATAGCTACCTTGTTAGTGCATGCTCCATCTCTAGGGTAGGGTGTGCAAAGGTTACCTTTCCCAAACAGAATGTAGCGCAATTAGTGTAGCTTTGCTACTGAATTAAAAAAAAAAATAAAGAATATTTGTACTAATATTTGCTATTTGTGTGTATATTCATACAAAACAAGAAATGTCAAACAAGGCTCTAGTGGTGATGCTGCGGTATGTTGCTATAGTTTATGAACTTTAAGCTGTAGGTATTAAGACTCAACAGAGACCTTCACTGAGGGTTTGCAGCATGAAGACAGTGTGTTAACTATATGAATGGGAAGTTAGATACTCAGCATAATTATATTTTGCTATTGAAAATGCAAGAGGAGAAACTAGAGCCAAACCTAAGTACATAAAATGGGTGACAGCTGCATGTGGACCATGGCCTCAGAGTTTGAATATCAAGGCATGGTTTGTGCATACTGATTGCGGCAAAATGGCACGTGGTGTCAGTGTGGGCTTTGTGTTTAGAACAGCTATCGAAGAAAAAAATGTAGCAGGCTTTATTTGAACCCTGTGCTGTTATTTGGAAAGTAATTGAAAAGTTGAGAACATATTCGATTCGAGCTGAATTATTTTTAACATGCACTGCTTGGTTTGTTTGTATTATTGAATACAAGGATATTTGATTTGCTCTTTAGCCATTGCTTACCACTATCCAGATTGCTTTTAGTTGGGCAGTTTTGTGACAGATCCGTGTTACCTGTGATCATATTTTCATGGAGCCCCATCTGGTTATGAATTATATATAAAACATGTTATGGCCTGTTTCACTTATGCAATATTTTTTATGTTTGTTAACATATACTTGTATCTTAGTGTGATTTAGCAATACCCATCTCTCTATCTTCTAACTCGTCAGTAACTGACTTTAACTTTGGTTGATGGATATTTAAATGATTCAGTACAGCAGTTAATGTTGCTTACTATATCTACAACACTATTACACTAAGTGTATCTTACCTTGTAGCACCTCCCCACTGGCAGTTTTGCACAGTTATGGTATCAGCTTACCATTTCCCTTTGTTTCACTGCCTTGCCAAAAACCTAGAATTATTTTTCTTACTCCTCCCGGCTCCCCCACCCCCATCTCCATGTAATAACCCCACACTGAGGGCATTTAAGAGTAAATTAAATAAATTAATGAATAAATAAATAAGTCAATCTGTCATGTTGATACAGTTCTTTTTTTTATTATATAAGGAGTAGGGACGCAAAAGTTTTGATTGCATGTTTTCTTGGTAATAAAGCAGGTGTTAGTATGCAAAGATCATCAGTATGTGTTCACCTGCGAATTACAAATTTCTTCTCATGCTATTTTCATTTCAGTGCTAGAGCCAATAGTTTGCTGGATTATCTAGGTTCAGTATAGTTATGTGAGGCATCATAAAATCACAATATATGTAATCACTGCATCATTTGTTATCATTTTGGCTCTTGAAGAAGACTAGCCTGAGCATTTTAGTAGATTATATCAGCAAAGTAGCAACTAAATTGCAGCTTTTTAATGCCTCACAGGATCTGTACTCAAGGCCTTGACGTTACATAAAAAATAATTGGTTCACAGGAAGGGAAAGGCGCAGTATCTGTCACACTTGCTCTGTGGACACCTGAACTGCGCCGTAAGGAAAGAGAGGAAGGTGAGAGTGAAAGTGGAAAGAGAGAAAGGGGAGCCGTAGTGGAAGGCTACGGAGGAATTTCGACCACCTGGGGATCTTTAACATAGGCTGACATCGCACAGCACACAGACGCCACTTCATTTTGCTTCCATTGAAATGCAGCCGTCGTGGTCGGGTTCGAACCCGGGAACTCCGGCACAGTAGTCGGGCGTCTTACCACTGCACCACCCCGACGGGGCAGCTATTCAAATCTGAAGCAACATGAGAGAAAAAAAATTCAACCGTAAAATATTTGCTGGCCATCGATGAACATAAAATGATAATCCATGTGTACTCATTTATTATGCTTCATTACAAAGAACTAAACTTTTCTGAAGGAAATGAAAATAGCACAATGTTTGATGAAGTTTAACGGCATTATGTTGCACAGAATAAACCATGAGGAGTAAGGTGTTACTAACAAGCTCTGTGTCAAAAAAAAATAACTGTGCGTGACATGTTTCAGGACCATTTGGTAAGTATATTATCTCTGAAAACAGTATGAGAGCAAGGCAAGGAAATATATACGTTAACAAGTATAGTGGCCAATGGTTAATTGGAGGAGCTGTCTAGTGCAGTCTGCAAAAGTTTCAGCATTTAGTTTTCATGCTTGTGCTATGCTTTTTAGTACTTCAAAAGCACTGCTTTAATTCGGGAAATATATATTGCCATTGAGTTCGATCGTGCCTAGCTATTAAGTGGCTTAACATGACAGTTTCAGGACTCTGTTTATTGTGGTATTGTATCTGTGCATGCAGGCCTGGGGTGTGCCTCGTTGTCTCAGGTCCCGGTCTAGTTCATGCCCTGGGTGGTTTGGCCAATGCTCAGGTCAACGGATGGTGAGTGCACAAACATATGACTAATTGTTTGGTAAGAGCGAATGCAGTGATTTGCAATCGAACCTAAATATATCAAACTCGAAGCAGATCACAATATAGTTCAATATACACATATTTACCACCTAAAAACAAGAACACATCGCACCCATGTTTTTGACGCTTGTTCGAGCGGTTTGCCGACCACCTTGGTAGGATGTGCTTGGTATCGAAACCTCTGCAGGAGGATCTTTAGGAGTATCCACTTCTTCTCATAAAATGTCTGACTCTGTTAGTAGTGCATTATAAATAGAATAATTAATTGCTAATTAAAAAGGAAGCGCAATTGGATTTTGCATTGCCTTCAGCAACAGAGAGCGGCATGTAGGGACTGCCAATAGGCTTTGGTTAGGCTGGTTTTACTGCTTTACAGTGATGTGGCGTGGAAATTGGGTATAAAAGACTGAAGGCCATCCTCAAGCACATTCCACGTTTACCTCAGCATGTGGTTTCTCAGTGCTAGTGCTGCCAGTGCTGCCCATGGCCATGCAGCTGACCCATCTGCATACATTGAAAGTAACCAAAGAGTGCTGTTAGAAGTGTCCCTTCTTGGTGCATGACACAAAGTTCATTATAGTATTGATTAGCTTTGAATTAGTAGTCTGGCATACAGCACAATTTTCCTTAGTATCAAATCAGCCTTAAGTATTCACTACCATGTCTTTGCAAATGGATGCATTGGAAAACAGCTTCCAGTTTTAAAAAAGCCTTCACCATAACTCAGAACAGCTAAATTTGTTTTCATAGTGATTTGGGCAATTACATAGTCATTGTTTCCCCACTAATAACAGTAGAAGCCAATTCAGGACCTTGCTCTGACCTCCAAGTGCTTTTTGGTGGCCTTCAAGGAGTGTCAACTGTTAATGTGAAAGTGATACTAGGCTAGCAGTATGGACAGGCCAGTGTCTTTGTGAAGACTGTGCCAAGCTCAGGTGGAAAAAAAACCGTCGTAGTGGAGGGGATCTCAACTGAGAAATTTCTTGCAAGAAGCAAATGCGGAAGCTTGTAGCTATCGCCACAATCAGTCACCTCACATGTTTTACTGCCATTCTCTCATGCTGTGTGTTGCATGACATCGTTTTCATCAACTTCCATCCATGTGCTACGGATCTAAAAGAAAATCATCATCATCATCATCATCAGCCTGATTATACCCACTGCAGGGCGAAGGCCTCTCCCATATTTCTCCACTTAACCCGGTTCTGTGCTAGCTGCATCCACTTGACCCCTGCGAACTTCTTAATCTCATCCGCCCACCTAACTTTCTGCCGCCCCCTGCTACGCTTTCCTTCCCTTGGAATCCAGTTTGTTACCCTCAGCGACCATCGGTTATCCTCTCTTCGCCCTACATGTCCTGCCCATGTCCATTTCTTCTTCTTAATTTCCACTAGAATGTCGGTAACTTGAGTTATTTCTCTGACCCACTCTGCACGCTTTCTATCTCTTAATGTTACCCCTACCATTTTTCGTTCCATAGCCCTCTGGGTTGTCCTCAACTTAAGTAGAACTCTCTTGGTTAGCCTCCACGTTTCAGCCCCATAGGTGAGTACAGGCAAGATGCAACTGTTGTATACTTTCCTCTTGAGCGATACCGGTAAGCTGCTAGTCATAATCTGCGAGTGCTTGCCAAATGCGCTCCATCCCAATCTATTCTTCTTGTTATTTCCCTTTCATGGCCCGGATCTGCGGTTACTACCTGTCCTAAGTAGATATATTCGCTTACTACTTCCAGTATTTCGCTACCTAATGTAAACTGCTGTTCCTTCCCGAGGCTGTTGAACATTACCTTAGTCTTCTGCATATTGATTTTCAAGCCTACCTTTCTACTTTTTCTGTCTAGGTCATCAATCATTATTTGCAGTTCATCCCCCGAGTTGCTTAGCAAGGCAATGTCATCAGCAAATCGCAGATTACTGAGGTATTCTCCATCTACCCTTATCCCTAACTGCTCCCATTCCAAGTCTCTGAATACTTCCTCTAAACAAGCTGTGAATAGTACTGGGGAGATTGTGTCTCCTTGCCTAACACCTTTCTTTATGGGAATTTTGTTACTTTCTTTATGCAGAACTATGGTTGCTGTGCAGCCACTATATATATCTTCCAGCACTTTCACGTACGGCTCGTCTACCCCCTGATTTCGCAATGCCTGCATCACCGCCGAGGTTTCAACTGAGTCAAATGCTTTTTCGTAATCAATGAATGCTATGTATAAGGGCTGGTTATATTCCGAGCATTTTTCTATCACCTGGTTGATGGTATGGATATGATCGATAGTAGAGTACCGTTTCCGAAACCCTGCTTGATCCTTTGATTGATTGCAGTCTAAGGTTGTCCTGATTCTATTAGCGATTACCTTAGTAAATACCTTATACGTAACAGACAGTAAGCTGATTGGTCTGTAATTTTTAAGGTCCTTAGAGTCCCCTTTCTTGTGAATGAGGATAATGCTTGCATTCTTCCATGGTTCCGGTACCGTCGATGACACCAGGCACTGCGTATACAGGGTGGCCAGTTTTTCTAGCACGATATCCCCCCCGTCCTTCAGCAAATCTGTAGTTATCTGATCCTCTCCAGCTGATTTCCCCCTTTTCATAGTTTCTAATGCTTTCTTGACCTCGTCTTTCGTCACTGGTGGAACGTCTGACTGTTTTTCCCTACCGCCAATCTCATTACGGTCCTGACTACTTTGGCTGCTGTAGAGATCTGTATAGAACTCCTCGGCTACTTTGACTATCTTGTCCATATTAGTGATGACGTTGCCCGCCTTGTCCCTTATCGCATACATCTGGTTTTTGCCTATGCCCAATTTCTTCTTTACCGCTTTAAGGCTTCCCCCGTTCTTTACAGCATGCTCAATTTTCTCCATGTTATACTTCCTTATATCGGCCACCTTGCGCTTATTGATTAGCTTTGATATCTCGGCCAATTCGATCTGGTCTGTTGGATTGGAAGCTTTCATACTCTGGCGTTTCTTAATCAAATCTTTCGTCTCCTTAGACAGCTTACCGGTATCCTCTCTAACTATCCTACCGCCTACTTCTACCGCGCACTCAGTAATGATATCTCTGAAATTATTGTTCCTTGCCTCTAGGGTAATGTCGCCATCCTCAGTTAGAGCTGAATACCTATTCTGTAGCGAGATCCTGAACTCTTCTGCCCTCCCCCTCACCGCTAATTCGTTGATGGGTTTCTTTCTTACTAATCTGTTGCGTTCCTTCTTCAGATTTAGGCTAATTTAGGCTAAAAGAAAAAAAGCTCTTCAAATAGTGGCACAAAACATTTAGTATGAACATTGGGATGAATTATTTGCAGCATTGGGTATCCTTAGTATATACAACCTGGTAACATACAACATTGCTTCTCTAATTTATCAAATCATTAACAGCACGTTAAATTTAACAGAATAGTCTCATATGTAACTTCCTCTCATTGTTGTTGATGCCTGCCAGAGTTTGTCTTTGCTGGTAGCTGTGATGAGGTATCTGTTGGACTGTTTGCGGAGTAAGCTTTGTCCCTGAGATCATAAGCTGATCAATTAAATGCGACATGTTTCTGTTACTTTGCGCTGTTTGTATTTCAGGGAGGTTGTCTCATTGCTGTTGTCTCATTGCTATATAAGTGGCTGACTACCAGAATGTGCAGTTGCAGTTTTGCCATCTCCAACTGCTCTGTCTGTGTACAGCTGTCCTATATGATCTCAATATTCTAAATTATTTGCAGCGCTCTTGCTACAACTTTTTGCTCTTTTATTTTGTAAACCCAGGCCGGTGCTCTTGGTTGGCGGCTCTTGTGACCAGAACGTAGAAGGGCTTGGTGCCTTCCAGGAGCTGGCACAGGTTAGCACAGCTATTTCTTCAGGGGTCATGGCAGGCCGCACTCAGTACACTGTCATAGAACAGCCGTGGTTCTACTAAGTTGGATTTGCCTTTTGCTCACTGATGGGATATGCCGCGTCCAAGGAAATTTAAGGATGGTCCATTGATGGGCCACTATGCACAATATTTATAAAGCTCTACTCAATCGCTACTCAGAATCACTGCTCAGTAAAGGTGATAAAATTGTACTGTTGAGGGCATTGATCAGGGCAGATTGTGTCGATTTAATCATTATTTGTTTGTATGAAATGCAACTTTCAAGTAGAAAAGGATAGGATGTGACAGTTGTATTAAAAATTGCTGGAACACTGCAGTTATTTTTGCATCAGCATGTTTGTGGTGCTCACAAGAGCATTATTAACACTATGGCGTTGTTAAAGGCCTTGTTCTGCAGACAATCCGGATGCAACTTTAAAGTATAAAAGGATAGGATGTGACAGTTGTATTAAAAATTGCATGACCTCTGCAGTTTTTTTCACATCAGCATGTTTGTAATTATGTTATGGTGCTCACAAGAGCATTATTAACGTTATAGCATTGTTAAAGGCCTTGTTCTGCAGAAAATTCGACATTGTCGGCATTGACATTGTGATCGAAGAATTGTGAGCATGCTTCTGGCTGGGGACACATAGTTGGTAGAGGAGATAGCTTGGCAGTGATTGGTCGGAGAATTGTGTATGAGACCTCATTACATGGCAGGGCTGGCAGGAGATGGAGTTCAAACCCAGGACCCTTGGACATTGACTCAGACACAGTACTTCTAGGCCACACACACACATGCAATATATGTGAGATAAGAGGCACACATTAAGAGATTAGTTATTCTGCAAATGGAGCCATAGATGGGAACCATTAACGCTGTTGCGCCATATCTTTAAGGGTGCAGCTTAAGTATCTCCTATATTTTTTGGTTATTCTTAAATGATTCCTTCTTGGCTTCATTCTTTGGTTTTGAGCTTTATAATAATACGGTTTTTCTCTTGTTTATATGGCTGAATACGTTGGCCGCACAACCCCTGCCTGTGAGCCTAGTCTGCATGCCATCTGTTAATTGTATTGTGTTCCACATTGTAGGTTGATGCCTGTCGCATGTACACAAAGTACACATGTCGTCCCAGTACTGTCCAGCTGATACCCATGCACATTGAAAAGGTACGCCTTCAGCTTCTTGCCCTCTGTTTGCCTGAGCTCTATCTGGCCAAACCATAGTCATGTGAGCAAAGCTCCTGTTGACAAATCAGATCATCCAGACATCTTGCTCTTTAGTAAAGGTTGGTGAATTGCAAAGCTTGTTGCAATGTATGAATAATCAATTATACTTTGTTCACTAATGTATACTGATTGGTGATGAACAGAAAAGGGAGGACATTGTAGACATGTTCTTGCTTCAGATGTACATATCTTCTTCAGTAAGCATATTGAATAGTAGTAGTCAGACTAGCAAGAACATTGAAAGTGCTGTCTTTTATCAGATTTTATTTATTGTCTTCAATGAAGTTTACTTGATGATGTGTCTTTATAACTCAGTTTATATTGCACTAGCTGTATTGGTCTGCTAGTCCTTGTTTGTATTATCACCCCACCCACATGCCTCATTCCGCAGCCAAAAAAAAGATGTGACTGGCTCAGGCATAGACACTCTGTAGCCACACTGTCCCTGACTTCACCATCCAGTGAAGGCCAGCTTGGCCAGTTGAATTTGTACACGTGTCCCTAACCCAAGGCTTTCCCTCAAGCCAAATTGTCTGCCTAGTCATTTATAGGCTGCTGCCACTACTATTTGTATTTGTTTCATGGCAATTCAAAGGTAGTGTTAGTCATGCATGCAATCGTCATTGTGCTAATTATTTTGTGAACCAGCTTGTTCTGACCACTCATACTGTTAGGACATGTGGGTATAATTTTTAACAGCGAAAGCTGTTATATTATTGGTTTGGCCTCATCACCTTATCGTGGAACCTACAGTGTCTGCCATAAGATTGTAATTAAGGTAGAAGATTAATTTAATTGCTACCTGCTGTAGCAGTCAAGCGGCTAAATGAAAGAGAAGGTGAGAGGCAACAGGTGGCTTTGCGGCTTGGAAGGTTGGAGTTAGAAATTAGAAATGCGCTACCAGAAGGTGGCTGCCATGAAAAGAACCTGGAGGGTGGCTACCAGCGAAGGAGAAGGTTATGATGAGGGTGGAGGAATATGCAACCTGAGGTACTGCAGCAGAATGCATAAAACTTTTGCTTATTCATACGCTAGCCCTGTTAATTTTTTACCATTTCATTTTACACTCTTCATGAGCTGCTTGACCCAAATTGTTACTCTTATCATTTGTTTTCGTTTGACTTAAGCCATCCTTCTATCCATGGTAAACTTAGTGGCTCGTTGCAGGCAGTCCGGGCCAGTCTCTATGGCCGTCCGGGTGCCACATATGTAGACCTTCCTGGAAACATGATAATGGCTGAAGTACCTGCGGAAAGTGTGCTAGAAGCTCCAAAATGCCCAGATCCTCCACGCACACTTGCTGACCCACCGAATGTGGCCCAAGCCTTGACTTTGCTCAAAGGCGCCAAGAAACCACTCATCATTGTTGGGAAAGGTATTTTTATGCCATGTAGCACTATCCGCAACACCGTTCGCTTTACAGCCGGCATTTCTGTGTTCTCAGTGTAGTGTGGTATTACTTGTGACAGCTGGAAAAGTGCAATGTTGCTTTGTCAGCACTTGTATCCTTTCATTTTTTGTCTGTTCATGAGAAGATGCTCTTGATAGTTTTATATTTTATGAGTGGCATGTTAGAAACAAAAAAACCAAGAAATAGTTGCAAGTGTTAGTGACAGCCAGTCTTGTGACCGCAGTACGCATTATTTGGAATTTGTATTGGCAGTTTAATCTTTGCATTGTGTAGCAATAAGATTCATCTCTAATTGAATCGCTTGTTCTCTGTTGCTTGACCAGTTCTCATGGCCCTGGCTCTTCACATGCACTCTGTGTAACTTTACTTGAACAAGCATAATGATAAAGTAATGGCGCCTAGCATTATCATTTGTTTTGTTTCATAACAGGTCGCTATTGATACTTTGTGCAATACCCATAGCTGGATTGTTTAGGCAGTCAGCAGAAGCATAGCCTATATTATTCCATGACTGACTAGTTCATCTTTTTTTTCTTTTTTTTTCTTCATGAAGTTTTACGGCATATGGCTTTTTTGGGCAAAGAAATGGGTGTGAGGGGCTTTGGGGTGAAGTGCATGTGGTTTGCTTGATTTTTCTGCCACAGGGGCCGCATATGCTTGTGCTGAGAAGAGCGTGCGCCAGCTTGTGGAATGCACAGGCCTGCCGTACCTGCCCACACCAATGGGCAAGGGTGTTCTGCCAGACAACCACCCACAGTGCATCTCGCCAGCCAGATCAAAGTGAGCTTATGCTCTTCCTCACTGGTCATCTTCCACTCATACGGATTGGCCATGCATTAAGATCAAAACCATGACTTTGATATAAAAAGATGCTAATGACAACTCTATCAAATTTTTGTTCTTATTGTGAAAAATGAATTCTGCGGTTCTTTCTGGATACATTATTGACGTTTATTTGGCAACAGAAGACATAGTTATCACAGAGGAAATTGGAGCTGGGACCTTTTTCTTTAGTTGAATCAAACTCATGACATCTATAATAAAAAAAAAAAAAAAAAAAGGACTCTGTAACCACCCTTTCCAATTAAATGGTGTTGTGAGGAAAACGATCATGGCATCAGGCCAGTTGGCTTGTGAAAACGAGCTGATGGTAGTGATATCTGCATTTTATGTTTTGTTTTACTTTCCTAACTTATTCAGTGAAAGTAGCTTTCAGTTTATCCTCAGTGTCTCTTTTGAGGGTAAAAAAAATTGCGAAAAAATTGAATTTTTCAATTTTGTCGAATTTATGTTCACAAGGTTCTTTTCCACCAACAGATGAAATTTAGATGCCAATAATGGCAGCTTTTGTGAAATCGGCCGCTAAACTTCCGGTCTTGACATTGAAGGCTACGAAAATGTGTACCTAACCCCTTTTGCGTGACTCTGCATTTGTGGCCTTTTTGGTCCATTTGAAAAGGCAGACCTTCAGCTACCTTTCTTTCCAGGGTGTGATTTGTCTTTTGCTATTGCACTGTGGAAATTCAAGGCATTGTAGACAACTTACTAACTTATAGTATGCTTCAGGGTGTAGTATTCAAGTGCCATTTATATTTACTACTGTCTATTATTCAGTAGGATCTCTATGATATGAACGCCGCTGGGATGGCATAGTGGTTACGGCGCTCGACTACTGTTCCCAAGGGTACGGGATAGAATCCCAGCCTCAAAGGCTGCTTTTCTAACGAGGCGAAAAGCAAGGCGCCCGTGTGCTGTGCTATGTCAGTGCATGTTAAGAACCCCAGGTGATCGAAATTTCCGAAGTCCTCCACTACGGCGTCTCTCATAGCCCGAGTCACTCTGGGATGTTAAACCTCGCAAACCAAATCAAACCTTTATGATACGAATCTCATGGGGTCTTATTAAAATTTGTATCATCCAAAATTTCATATCATTCAAAGTAATCAAAATCTGTTTACAGAATGGAAATCACAGTCATGTAGATCATGGAGATAAATCACAGTCATGTGATTTATTTATAGCCATGCAACCACACCTTGCTTCTCGCTGTATGTACAGCATGCGGATTGTAGTGTAGTGTAGGGTAGGTACCAATTTCCTCTTGATTTTATGCACTGTGCTTAGCAAAGGGTTGCTCTTTTTTCTTTTTTCTTGCCTGTATCAGCAGCTTGGACTTGAGCTAGCATCTACGTTGGCAGTGTTCTTGAGCTGAACGATTGCCACTGTGCAGGGCTCTGCAAGAAGCCGATGTCATCCTGTTGCTGGGAGCACGACTCAACTGGATGCTTCACTTTGGACGGCCTCCACGCTTCCACCCAGGTGTCAAAATAATCCAGGCAAGAGCACAAAAGTAGTCTTTAACAGATTAAGGAAACATGCTCTGCAAAAGTTCTCTTTTCTTATATTAATGCTAGGTGAATAAAAAATTTACCATGTATCTCCTCTGTAAAAAGTTAAACACCTGTTTTAGCTTAAAGTCAAGCTTTGTTGTTCTAAATGCAATGCGTAAGTGAAAAACATTGCATGCCTGTGCAACTGTTGGACATGGCAGCACTGTGTAAAACAAATTTGTCTAGTATATATCCCTTTCAGTTGCTGGCTCCTGAATGTTTAAAAAAAGATTTTTGAGTCCTAAAATTATTACTGATTGCATTAAGCCCTAGATGACTGTATTATACATACTTTACAGATTATGCATTCCTTAATTTGGTTTTGATGTGACAAAAGCAGATGCATAAAAAATTGTGCACAAAGACATGCTTGGCCCAAAATAAAAAGATGAGAGAATCACTGTTGAGAGTTATAAAGGGATCCAGTCAAAGAGCTCTGTTCTGATGGTGAATTTTTTTTCTGCATTACCGATTGATATTACCTCCATGCGCTATAGTTGAAACTGGGTCTGATGTCAGCTCATAGCTGCCATAAATGATTTAACCATGTTTTTAAATAATCTTCTAATCATTTCTGGTTCTGATTTCTTTTCATATGTCAAAGAAGGACGATCAAAGTTGCTTAGGCAGTCAAAATAACAAAACTTATTTTCTTGCGTGCCCCCTTAAACATAGAAGAAAGCTTACTAAGTACATACATGTATGCAATGCTATCTGGGCAACTGGCAGTACTGCCTGTACAGGTAGACTGCTGCACATGAGTGCTGTGTGAGTTATCTTACATCCTCCTTTTGGCTCGTTAGGATCATACTGTAATGCATTTGCATGCAGCTGATATTTTGTTAAGCACGCACTAAGCATTTTTAGCATTTGCAGATTGTGTGAGGTTTAGCACTCACGTTGCCTGCTTTTCATACATCCTTTGCTTCTCCATGCTGATGCCATGTTTTTTGTGCGTGCTTGTGTGTTTGCGTGGCCACAAACTATCCTAGCTGTGCATTCTAGCAACCCTTCTAGCCCCTTTGTTTGGGGTCAGCAGCTTTTTAGCATGCAGTCTTTACACACATCTAACTTTGTTAATGTGTTAGCAAGAGTTAGAAATGACAATGTAGCTGGGCTGGTGGCACAATTTATTAGCCTTCTAATTACAAATGCTGGCCAGGTTTTGAGGAAGCCATGGCATTTTATAACTCCTTATTGAGGTGCATGCAAAGCAAGATATGAAATAAAGTGAAAGGTCGTGCGAGAGGTCTTCCATAGCTGCTGCTGGTACCACAAAGGTCTTTTTCCCCATCAGGACATGAGCTCGCAGCTTCTTGTTTTGATCGGCCATTTGGGGCAATATCCATCAGCCACTCTATCCTGTAAGCTCATAATTGCTTGGTCTTTTGACTTTAAGGAATGCAAGGGCCTGCAGGAGAGCTTACTGGACTTCAGAAATGGGAACAACCTTGAGATAAAAGGTTTTACACACATTAGCCATTAGAAAAAAGTAGCCACAGAAGCCTGGAATTGTCACACACTGTGTTTACTGCAGTTTTGATTGTGTAGAGCAGTAGCCTTCATTCCTCTGTCATGATAATGCTGTATGGGAGCATTGTTCATTTAAAGCATTCTTTACTTTATGTTCATGTCATCAGCTTGTGCACTCCATGGCTAGTGTGTGTGCAAGTTCAACAAACATCTTGTTTGTTTTTCTTTGTGTAAACCATGCAAACAAGTGTTTCTTGACACAGGAACCACTTCACTGAAATAATATGCAATACTTATCTGGCTATAGGCATCTTGCCAGCAGGAGTATGAATTAGAAAGGCAAGCATGTTGGCTTGCATTGATGAACATATGCTGCACTTTGCCCTACACCAAGCATTTAAGGTGGGGCACAGTAGTAGGTGTTTTAACCCTTTAAGTGTGCTGTAAGGGAATACTTTCTTTAGGAGTTTTGTCATCTGCCCTTCACTGTATTTGGCAGGTTGAGTTGCTGCAAGAGGAACTACACAGCAGCATACCTGCAGCTGTCGCATTATCAGGCGACGTTGGAGCTGTGGCTGAACAGGTTTCGTATCAATCTTCTTTTATTACTGAAGTTTTTTTCTTTTATGGCTGTGTAATTTTAATTGCAAAATTAGTATGTTTGTAAACTGTAGCTTATTTTTGTGTGGCATTGCATTTCTGCTTATTTCTTGTTACCAAGTTTTGGAAGACACAAGCTTAATAATATGTATTGGGAAGGATAAATAAGCAATGCATATGAGGCCATTTCAGAGCTATGTTCACCTTTATCACAACTTGTAACTTAGCTGCTCAGCTGTATTATGCTCACACTAAATTGTAGCTAATGAGTTCGAAGCATATGTTTTTATCTTGCATTTTCAAGTGATAACTAAACATTTTGTCATAGCTGTGGTTAGCAGTTCTCTCCGTGCTCTTATTTTTTTTTTTTCAGTCCTTGCGAATCATAGAAATGCTTGGCTAACTCTTCTCTTCTGTGGCTGCTTTTTCATCTCACTTTAAGGTAACCTAGCAATGACTGCATCTGTCTTGTCGGTATCTCTCAGATTTCCAGGGTGAGTGTCTGCTGACTGACGAGGCTGGCCACCTTGGTACGCTTGATGATTGATGGGGGCGATTCCTGGTATTGGTCTGTGCCCTTTTCTTTTAACAACCCTGCCATCACACTGCACGAGGAAATTTTCATTCAGCATGGCCGATTACCCATTCTTCTGTCAGCCTATCTTAATGCATGAAGAAGCTCCCATTCAGCATGCCCCAGTAGACATTCCTTTAACAATCCTGTTAGCACAATGCATGAGGAAAGTCCTGTTCAGCATTGCCCAATGACATGGTATACCATTTTACTTTCAATTGTGCTTGTTGCTCTTTACTTCTTATTTCAGGTTTGTTACCTTTACTAGAGATTGTTTTTTGCTTGAACATTCTAGCTGACCTTGAGGAAAGTGTTTTGAAAAGCTTTGTAGGAATGTGCGAATATTGAAATTTTGGAATACGAATCCAATATGAATGTGGGGGAAAAAGGCCTTTGAATATCGAAATCAAATGTCAAATATTTGATCAGTGGAAAAAAATTAGAACATTAGAAAATAGCACACATTGTTTGTCTTGTTTATCTCAGAATTCACATGGTGCTCACGAATTGCAAACTAGAAATGACAGAAGTGTATACCCTACTGAAAAATCCAGCATAAATTTCATACAGGATTTCGTATACTGGTGTTTTGTACAGGAACGACCTGCATGAAACTTAGTGGAGCAGTCATATCGCTTCTCATTAATTCGGCCTTCAAGGGACCAGAATAAAATGTCTGAATTAATCGAAAATTTTAATTATCAAATGTGCGTGAAAAAACTGCTGAAAATCTTTTACATCACAGTAATTGCATTTGCTGAACACACAATGGTTGTCCGCATTTGAGATGAAACAGAAATAAAAATCAAGTTTTGTTTTTTCTTCTGTTTCATCATGTGCTTCGCTTTGTGCACACTGTCATGAAGGTGCTCTTTGCAAAAAAGCCCCCATCGCATATTGAGGATGCTTCATGGCATAGTTTACGCATTCAATCATTGCGGCGAGCGCGCAGTGCGGTACGCACATTGTTGGAAAGGTTTCTCTTCACAAAACAGCCCCTTCATATTTTTAGGATGCTTCACTGCACTCTCAATATGGTCAAGCATTGTAGTCGAGCACAAAATCTGCAGTGAATTCGATCTAATTTTTGAGTGTCCAGAAGTTTTGAATATCAGATTTTTGGATATGGATCAAATAGGATTCATATTCAAAATTTCGAATATTTACATATCTCTAGTGTTTTGTTAACTAACTTTTAAGGTCAGTATGTCACACAGTGAAAAGATTTTGCTCCTATATTAGCAGTATTCTTTTCTTTTGCAGCATGAGCTACACCCCTTAAGGTGTCTCTCTCGGGCAAATCAGTGAGGCACTGAAGCAATGCAGACACTCTGCCTTTGTCACGGTGGGATGTCACGCACCACAAGATGGGCACTTGATAGATTGAAGACACTATAAATAAGTAATTCTTGGTGGTGAGCAGGATTTGAACCTGTGGCAAAGGGAGCAGACCAGGCTTGCTGTAGGCTGCATTAAGCCACTATGCCATCATTGCAGCCTAGTATCCAGTCTTCATTAACTTGCATCTGTTCATGTGCAACTTCGTTAAAAATCAAGAGCGCACAGGCATTTACATATGCAAGCCAAAATTGCAACTTGTATCCATTTCAAAGTGCTAGCCTACAAGTGTGCAGCAAATCAGGAAACAGCCGAGACATTTCTACAACTTCAGTTATGACTGGTGTGGATTAACTAACTTAAAATATCTTACGTGGTAGCATTGTCATTGACTAATGTTAGTTATGCAACCGTCAGTTTCCTTCACCTGGTGCAAGAGAACGGTTTCAAATGGACACCTTCTCAACCAGAGCTCTTGGAGTTGTCTGATATCTGCGACGCAAGCTTTCATTTCTTCCATTGCACCAGTACCCCACCCTCTGGGTTGGGTACTGGTACTGTTTACAAGTACATGGGTCAGTACTTTAAATGGGGATGAGGAATAGTTCTAAACTGTGTCAGAGCCACCAGCCTGTGGATGATTGATGTATAGTTGATCGGTGTAGGGATTGAAAAGATGCTTACCTGATCCAGCTGGCGGCGGAGCATGCCAAGGACCCCTGGCATTACCCTGCTGATACAGAGTGGTGGCACGCGCTTCGTGGCAAAGTGGCTGCCAATGAGAAAGCTGTTCAGGTGAGAAGCCGTCTACATTTTAGCTGCATTGAGTAGCTCTCGCTGAGTAAACCTTATGCTTGGCTTTCAAAATGCTAGCGTAACAATGAAAACCTATATCACAGCCAGCAAACAAAGTTGCGCATTAGATCCTTTATGGCCAAGTTAGGTGATGGTATCGGCTTAGCATTTTGTTTTCTTTGCTAATGTAGCTGCAGTAGAGTGTTCTACAGCTTCCAGTCCGTTCTTTCCTGAAAACGCAGAAGCTTGTTCATGACTAATGTGTCATTTATTTGATTCAACTTTTTTAAGATGTGCTGCGGCTCATACATCAGCTTACATTTGGTGGTTTTGTGCCTTTTGCATACTCATTATTTTGATCTAATTGCTTATTTTGTATGTTTTCATGTCATGTGGTGCTTTGGCAGGCATAAATAATAACGCTACATTCACTGTTATCACTCATCACTGCCATGGGTGCAAAGGATTACTTTTCCTCCATATTTTAATTGCTTAATTGGCTCTTGAAGGAAAAATGTCATATCTTTTGCTTTGGTTTCACAGTTGCATCTGGAACTCACTCACACTGCATGGATGATGCTTGAATTAATGTGGATATGTTCTTTGTTTCTTCCAGGAGCTATCATCATCCAAGCAGCTTCCCATGAATTTCCACACAGCATACAAGCAGGTTGGTACTTGCAGTAACATTCCTATGGTTTTAGCATTAAAATAGTACTTTTCACCACGGCAATGCAATAAACCTCATTACAAGAGACACTCAAGGGACCCAAAAAACATGTCTCTTGTAAGCAAGGTCTCTTGTAACCAAATATTCTAAAAGCACTGTGCTAATCAGTTTACTGCACATCAGCATATAGATGCATTCATACGGATTAACAGGAAATTGTTCACAAAAGCTTAAAGAAGATATTCATACTACTAGTATGTATTTTTGTGAGTGCAGAGTGTATCCCTTCCCAAATTCTGGAGGTAAAGCACTTCACTTTGCAAGCCTTCCTGTTGCTCTAATACCTTTGAAGCACTCTTATATGCTCGTCACCCTCAGATGCTTACATGCTTGTCACCCTCTGATGATTCACAAAGAGAAAGCCATCAGGATTCTGAGCTTTCATCTTGTGATCAAATTTTAACAGCGAGGAGTTAAAAATGCTGGATGTCATTCATGAATTTTGATTTGCTTCGTAGGTGACAGTAATGCGATGCCAATGGCTGAAACAGCGGGGTCGTTTTGACTTTCCAACCATGGGGAAGCACTCCTCAGTTCCTGACATATACAGCAAAAAGGACACTGATATGGAATAGAATTTAGCTAAGGGAATCTGAAGTGCATCATGTACGAGTTGGTACGTTCCATATGCATTGCATGAGCACACCTGGGTTGTGTCTCTTCTAAATAGTGAAGAAGTTACTTTAGGGACCTGCAAATGTTGTCCTTAATAACCGAGTGTCTCTTGTATGCAATGTTGTTAACATGGCAAACGTAGGAAAACCAACCAAACCATTTTCAGTTGTCTCTTAAAACCGAGTGTCTCTTGTAACAGTGTCTCTTGTAATGAGATTTAACTGTATATCCACACGCAGATGTATATTATGAGGTGTTGTTTTGTAGGCTGTCGAAGTTCGCCCAGCAGAGCATTTCCTGAATCTAGAACATGCTCAAGTAGTTTGTAATCTCGTGTAGAATATGGGCTTTATTTTTGAGTGGGGACAGGTTACTTTGTTCAAGCTGTTTTAATATCAGACCTATTTCAAGAAAAAGAATATTAATCAGTAAACATGAAGCCTTGTAGTATAACTTCCTTTTGATGTCAGAAGCTGATGTGTTTTTAATGAAATGACTAAATCTTTGAATCTAAGCCAACCCAAGAGATTCATATGTCTTGCTCTTAAAAAAAAATATCGGCCTTAGATTCAAATAAATGCGGTAATCTCCATTGAGGGGCTGCAATACGAATTAAGTATGTGAACTCCATAGAAGTCAAGTTATGCATGGTAGAAAAATCGCCTTTTCTTTCTGATGACGAATGAAAATAAACTAGACCCACACTTCAGGGCACGAGAGGGATAGTAGCACTTATGAGCTATGACCTAAGAGATAGGGCATCAAGGCAAAGTAGCTATGCTTGCCTAATGCTTATCGCACCATCCAGTCTTAAAGACCATGTATATGAACATTATGAATGCTGTCACATGAATGGACTGCATAGTGTCAGTGAATCCTTCGTCCCACTTGTGCTGACTACTGAGGGATATATTGTGTGTCGACTTGGGCCTTGTTTTTCGAGCAGTACCAGTTTTTAATAATTAAATATTCTAGTATATTCAATTCTGTTCAAATTATTTCCAAAATGCACAACTTGATTTATTTGAATAATCAATTGTGTCGATATTCGATTTGGTATTTAAAATTTTTTCGTATTTGCACAATTTTTTTAAAGCAATCTCACCATTCCTAGGCCCTCGGGCTTTTTCCCCTTTGCTAATATCCGCATGGTTCCTCAGCATGCTAAAACTGAGTCCTGACTGGCTATTCACTGTTTATGTGATGGAGCTCCTCCTTAAGATATATTTTTAGCAGCCTTTTTTTTCTGTTGCTTCTTTGAATTCTGAATTCAGGTTTTACTACCTGTCATGTTATCTTTAGTTGCAAGTTGTATCAATTTTTGTATATTCATATATATTCTAAGCAGAGTGCATTCCTGTATGTCATGTTTTTCTTATTGTAATGAATCTGAGCCAGTCTCTTGTTGTTCAGTTTCAGTTGCACAAAGGCCATGCTTCGTTTAAGAAGAGGTGAAAAAAGAAACGTTTGGTGAAATCTTTTCATTCTGATCAGACATTTAATATTCGACTCGATGTTCGTCATTTTCTTCCTGTTTGAATTAGAAAATTTTGCAATTTGCACACCTGTTCGACAATTGTTCATAATAGTCAGCTGTGAAAGATGCTGACATGCCACCTTGATGTTTTTAGTCTCTAATTCTGAAAATGTTTGCAGATTGCTGACCTCATCCCGAAGGATGCAGTCATAGTGAATGAAGGAGCAAACACAATGGACATAGGGCGGACAATGCTGCCCAACTACCTGCCCCGACATCGGTGAGGGCGTACTAATCCGAGGCCGCCTCCATATGATCATTTGGTATTGCAAAGCAAAAAGAAAACATGGCTTTAATGGAAGTGTAAAAAATGTGAACACACCTAGAACCTTATTGATAAGTTTGTTTTAAACATGTGAAGAAAAGCTATTATTGGGAAAATATATGACCCAAACTACCAAATTTTGAGAAATGTAATTGTAGATAAAGGCATTTATTGACCATTTCACTTTGCAAAAAAAAACAATATCGATCAGCATTTGTGATCCCAACAGCTGCATTTTTAGTGCTTGTAGAATTGATTCCATGTTTGCATTGTTAGTGCGGAGGAACCGTCGCGACAGATCCAGTCCTTCTACACCTTATTGTTTAGAATGCTTCGCTTGCTTACACTGGTGTGCTGCGGGGAAGTCATTGCAGTAAACGTCGTAGCAGATTTGCTTGCTGCTACGTTCTTTGATAACCTATAAAAACAAAAAGAAAGCTCCCAGAGAGAAAGAACTCAACTTTTTTTATGCAAGGGAAGATTGTTGCAGAGTAAAGAACTGTAAGAATGCAGCTAGCTAGTAGTATATTGTGTGTGTGCTAAAAGGTCTTATGTGATAATGGTTTATGTTGTTTTATGCAGGCTGGATGCTGGCACGTTTGGAACCATGGGTGTTGGTGTTGGCTTTGCCATTGCAGCTGCTCTGTGGTGCCAGACTCAGTCGCCATCCAAGAGGGTCATCTGCATTGAAGGGGACAGTGCGTTTGGCTTCTCAGCCATGGAGATGGAGACAGCTGCTAGGCAAGTCAGACTAGACTCCATGTGCACTGTTCTGACTTGGCCACAGGCTGTATTTCTTTTCCACTTTTTGCACAGAGAGGCACATCGAGCGAAAAGCGCGGCCTGGGTCTGTAAGCAAAGGGATACAGCTCTATTTTCAAATGTTGCACAGTGTAGAGCCTTCATAAACACATGCAATCATTCAAGAGAAAAAGTAGGAATGCAAGTCTTAATAACAATCATAAGCTTTTATTTTAGAGCATGTACATTCTCCCTTAGCTAATCACCAAAGTTGTTAAATCGAGAAGATTGCTAGGTGTATATTGTTAAAGCTGTGCAATGGTTTTTGAGAGCCAATATATGAAGCCTGAGTAACATTTAAGAATAAACTGACAGTATTGGTATGGAAACAGATTGGAAACTGGGAGGCATATGGCACAGTTTATTAACCAAATGGCTTTTCGGAGTGAGACACATGATTTGGTGACACAGCAATACACATCATAACTAACTGAAATCTGTAGTCATAGAAAACCTGTAGATTGGAGAGTGAGTTTGCATTGTAAAAACTGTCAATAAGAAGCGGTTCCTTGAAATTTGCTTCCTAATGGGAAATGACTTGTTGGATTAATACCATACTATCACTGTTCATATTGATGTTCATAGAGCCCGCCCTATTGACTCAGTGGCTTTGGCATTCGGCTGCTAATAGCAAGATTGTGGGTTCTATTCTTACTGCGGCAGCCATATTCCAGTGGACACGAGCACGGCCGGTCTCGAGGGAGAGAGCGCTTCTCTTCTCTTACGGCCTCTCCAATGGGGTCTGTTTCTACCGCCCGCCGCGCCTCGGTGGGGTCGCTACCGCCCCACTGCTGCTCCTCCGCTACAGCCGTTCACGCGCAAGAGAAACGCGCGCTCGCTTTTAGCTTCGCCCGCGTCAGTTGCAACCGGCAGGTCCTGACATTTCGCCCCTTATGGTTTATACAAAATCCGTAATCAACATCGAATATTTATCGTGTACGAGGAATAAAATACAGTCAACAATCCGCTCACGCGCGCGCTCCTTCGTCAGTGCGGCCTCGCACGGTCGAATGAAGCTTCGGGAACACTTCAACATTTTTTACCCCTAAGTTTTCTAAAACTAAATTAACCAGGCTATGCAATGTGCATTTGAATGTTTTAAGCAGGTGTATGTGCATTTGAATGTTTTAAGCAGGTGTAGCGCGACCTGACGTGAGTGCATGGTGAACTGTTGGGTGGAGATTCTGTCAACCGCTACCGTTTTCGTTTAGATCAGAAGAGGCGCGGACAAAAATTCATGGCGCGTCTCAGATTCAGAGTAAAGAACAAAAATTTACTCATATAGTAAAAATTTCACTTGTCTAGTGGAGTGGGCTGTTTTAGCTTCGTTCAAAACATATCAGTCAGTTGAACGAACGAAGATGTATACAGTTGAATCCTGCCACAACGAATACCGCCACAACGAAATTTCCGCGACAACGAATAATTTTTTATTCCCCGCGAGTATCCTATAAGAATTAATGGCCTAAATTTCTCTGCACAACGAACCATTTTTGCAGAGCGTTTCCGCTTCAACGAAATTTTCGCGTTCAAAATCGAAACCGAAACTAGTTTTATTGGCGAGAAGTCCAAGTCAAATCCAAAGCCACATTAAGCATGAAATCACGTGATTGCAGTTTCGCCATTTTGTCTTTGTGTCGTGGTCGCGTTGTTCACTCGCTGCCTTTCTCTTCGACAACGACGAGTTTTCATCCGCAGGACACGATGGCAACGCAAGTGAAAAAACGCAAAACTCTTTCCCTTGAGCAAAAAGCTCAAATAATCGCCCAAGCAGAAAGCGGAAGGAAGAAAGCGGCAATTGCTGAAGACTTCGGAATTCCTGCAAGTTCGCTGTCAACGATTCTAGGCAATAAGGACAGCGTGAGAATGGCACTTGCTTCAGGCACATCCTCGAAGCACAAAAAGGTGACGCGGCCCCTCCATGAAGAGTTGGACAAAGCAGTGCATGCGTGGTTTGTGGAAGCACGAGCCAGCAACGTCCCCCTGTCCGGAAGCATCGTCCAGCAGAAAGCCTTGAACTATGCATGCCTACTTGGCATTGATGATTTTAAAGCCAGCATTGGCTGGCTAAACCGTTTCAAGGCCCGCCATAACATCGTTGGAAAAGTGTTGTGCGGCGAGTCAATGTCAGCAGACGTGGACGGAGCAGCTGCTTGGAAGGCGAGTAACATGGCCGGAATTTTAAGCAACTTCGCGCCTGCAGACATTTACAACGCCGACGAGACCGGGCTATTCTACGAGATGTTGCCGGCTAGGACGCTCGACTTCAAGGGGCAGCGCTGTCACGGCGGCAAACACAGCAAAAAACGCATCACAGTGCTGCTTTGCACAAACATGGATGGCTCGGACAAGCGTCCGCCGTTAGTCATAGGCAAAAGTGCCAAGTCGCGCTGTTTTAAGGGAACTCGTAGCCTACCTGTGCAGTACAAGGCGAACAACAAGTCATGGATGACCCGCGCTATTTTCACCGAGTGGATGATGGCATTCGACCGCGACATGAAGCGGCAGGGCCGTAAAGTTTGCTTGCTTTTGGACAATTGTTCAGCGCATCACTCCGACGAAGTCAAGCTCACTAACACGGAGCTGAGGTTTTTCCCTCCCAATTGCACGTCTGTCTTACAGCCTCTCGATCAGGGCGTGATTCTTAGCCTGAAGCGCGCTTACCGCGGGAGGTTAATTCAGCGGCTGCTTTTTAACACTGAAACCGGCCGAGACACGAAGGTGGACTTGTACGTGGCACTGCAGATTATGTCTGCTGCCTGGAGCACACTGGGGCGCTCAGTAATTGTGAACTGTTTCAGGCACGCCGGATTTGCCGAAGGTCGACCCGTACACTCTGCTGGCCTAACACCAGGCGTTACAGACGACGACGAAGAGGCGTCACCGGCTCCGGGGATCGCGGCCGCCTGGAAAACGCTGGGAGAAATAGGAACCGTGCCGCCTAATCTCGAGCTCGACGAATACATCGGCGCTGACGCTTGTGTTGTTGTTCACGAAGATGTGAGTGATGAGCAGATCATAAAAGCTGCCCGGAATGATAAGGACTCTTCCGATGAAGAAGACGACGACGTACAGGAAGCGCCGGCTGCGGCAACCGCCGTACAGGTGATGGACGCTTTTGATGTCATCAGGAATTTCGTTGCTGTCCGAGACGACGATGTTGCAATGGGTTTGCTGACCGAGTGCGAAAATCGCGTGATGGCGTTGCTCGCCGTGAAGCGTAAGCAAACCAAGCTTACAGATTTTTGGCATTAAACGCCTTTGCTGCTGCTTGGGCAATTCTTTCTGCGTTTCACGTCAAATTTTTGCGATAACGAAGTTCCGTGAGAACGAATTTTTTTTCGTGCACCGTGAATTTCGTTATAGCGGGATTCAACTGTATGTAGTCTCGCGACTACTTTTAATCAAGGAAATCGGCATAAACAGTTAAGCAGAATCGAAAAGAGCGGCAAACAATAAAAAAATTGTCCTTTAAAGGTACACATTGCACTATATGTTCATCAATTCATCAAAACGCGACCTGCGTCTAGAAAATTCAGTCTCAAAATCTTCCTGCACGGCTTGTGCACATAAGGAGTTGGCCTCTCGGTCTTCTCTGTCACTTTCCTGGTATAATTAATTGAGAAGAAGAACTCTGAGAAATGTTTCAAGTATCAAAGAAGCGGACCTAATAACATAGCTGTTGTCAATTCCTTTCGTGCAACTCAGTGTTGAATTCTGAAATGCTGACTGAATCAGGATCTTAAGTACTTCAAGAACATTTGTGTGTATAGTCGGTGCACGGCAGCTTTTTCTAAAAAAAAAAAAAAAAAAAGAAGAAAAAAAAAAAAAAGCTTGACCAATAGGGCAACAAGCTCTGGTTTCGGATAATGCAGTCCACTAGAATATTGTCCTCGTAGAAGAGCGTACTACATGGGGCTGCTTCTTTCGCTATAGTTTCAAGAAGAATAGAGCAAGCGTCACATCCGAAGTTGATTAATCAACTAAACGATATATCCAGCGGCGTAAGGTAAACCGGAATATGTGACAGTGGGAAATGGGATGGTAGGAGATGCCATCACTTTCTTCAGTGCCTTGATTTTGCTCTCAGATGAAACGTCTGTCTTGACAATGTAGTCATGTGCCGCTAGCTGTTACGGCCCTCGCATCTAGCATATGTCATTTCCTTCCGCACATTAACCTTACTTTCCCGAAGAGAGCCTCAATATAGGTCGCTATATAGGGCTTGAAATGAGCCTTCAGTGAGAGTGTTTTTCTTTAACGCTTTAAAGTTTCTTGCATACTTTCGATATAGCAGGTGAACTCATTTGTAAGTCATTGCATCGAGTATCACCTTCATCATTTATTGGCCTCTTTTTACCACTTCGAGCACAAGTGGTGTCATGAATATCAAACCATGTTTTAGTGCTTTCATAAAAAGCTTAATATCATGTAAAAATTTCATTAAAACAATGTTTATTTGCAAAATTAAAATAATGTGTATAATACCACACATTGGCTAATATATGAATTGTAATAACATTTAAAACTCAACCCTGCAACATTTACTTTGACTGTTATACTAATCTTTTATATCATGCAAGCATTTTGCAATTTACATTACATTTTTATGAAATTATTTTCATCTTCGGTGTTGCATGAATGGTTTCGCATCTAGCGCTAAAGACGGTTTTGCTGTAGCAGACGAGTTGCTGTCATGTTAGCCTTGAAGAAGCTTTGATGTGATCACTTCTCATTCAGTGTTTTTTTTTTTGTTCCTATTCTTGTACAGGCTTGGGAAAAATACGGACTAAAATGGACAAAAGTATCTACCATGCCGCAATGTACGCCATGCTTGTCGAACGTTTGCTGAACGATGGTGTTTTTTATATCCGTTCACGTGTGTAGTACGTTGACGACATGCCGCTGCATCATCTACGTTCTGTGTTCTTTAATTTTGGGGCTGCACTAACCACGAAACTCGCGAGCGACAGCGCGAAACCAGGCAAAAGCCACCCGCCACCGCTGAAGCAGACGCGGAACAAACAGTGAGCAGGTCGCGCCCCTTGCGGTGGCGGAGAGCGCAACTCAAGGAGAAACATTCCCATTGTTCCCGCGGCGATTGAGAAGGCCGTAAGAAAGAGCGCGCGCTCTCCCCCGAGACCGGCCGTGACACAAGATACAAAAACTCACAAGACTGTTAACCCCGCCAAGGTGGTGCAGTGGTAGGGTGCTTGACTACTGTGCCCAAGAATGTGGGATCGCCTAGGCGACCGCTTTTCGATGGAGGCAAAAAGCTAGGCACCCATGTGCTGTGTGATGTCAGTGCACATTAAAGAACCCCAGGTGGTCGAAATTTCCGGAGCCCTCTACTAGGCGTCTCTCATAGCCTTAGTTGCTTTGGGACGTTAAACCCAACAAAACAAAGCAAACATGAGGCTCTTTGATAGCTATGAGAATATTTTAATTTCAAATATATTGCAGCAAAGAATTTGAAATTGACATGCATATATGTGTCGTTGTAGAACGCCCTCTTTGTTTTTTCACAGACATACATACATACACTCGTTTTTCGATTAGAGCTCCTCTCCAGCACACTCTCTGCCTTCCAAAGTAACCACCCTCCAGTTATGCATTTCTGCGCTTTTGCAACACCCTCCTTCCACTGTAACCACTTGCCGGATGGTTCCGGTGGTAACCGTCCTGCTTGTCATTGTACCCTCCTGCTTTCTTGGTAACCTTTCCAGTGATACCCATGGCATCTACCTTCCGGTTATGCCGACTACCACACTATACTGGCGTGAAACTCAGGAATGCGGGCCGCACAGCTATTTCTCTAAAAATGCCTATGTGTTGTGCAATGTCAGCGCATGTTAAATAACTCTAGGTGGCCTAAATGTATCCATAATTCTTCACTACGGCATTCTCGTAGCCCAAGAATCACTGTGGGATGTGCCACAGTTATATTGTTATCGCCTATCGGACTGCAGCGGTGACATCAAACCTCTCATGCGGGAGGTTTGATGTTTGAGTCCCAGCACCTCTCAGTACACAAAGGTGATACAGTTGGCGCAAGCTTTCGGCTGGCCTGGTGTAATCTGGGGTTAAATGCCTGAAGGGGCCTTTGACCACGCCTTGTATGAAGAAAAATATCTTGTGGAGTGGTGGTACTCTTTGGCCGAAGCTGCCCTTAAGCCATAAAAATGCATCACCATCATCACAATCATCATATTATAAATTATTCACTGGGCATAAAGTGCCCATAGCAGGATAGTTCAGGTTAAGCGAATTGGCTCCAGCACCTTGGTTATGCTGTGACAGTCCAGCCTGTATTTCCCCTTCCAGGTACAAGCTTCCAATCATTGTCATAGTCATGAATAACTCCGGCATCTATAGCGGCTTCGATGGAGAGACCTGGGAGTCCTTTCTGCAGTCAGGAGTGCACCCCTGCATCTCGTGAGTGCTGCTGTCTATCCCAGGAAGTTTTGTATCTTTCAATTAGATGCTTGCTTGAAGCTGGCCTACTTTATCCTTCTCCTTAAGTTCTTGTATGTGTAATCGCTGAATTTTGTCATTGCACAATTTTTTGAGAAGCCATCTTTCTTTGAGAAGTTCTGCTTGTTACTCTTGTATATTTGTCACTGTTGGATCTGCCACTGCAAACATCATCTTTTACTCCACTTCTTTTTTGCCTGCTTTTCCATACTTGGGCAAAGCATGATTGCAAAGCTATTTGAATGCCTATGCACTTTTATGTTCCAGTGGTTGCCACTAAGGCTTAGCAGGCCAGTTCACTTTTTAATTTTATTGCATTACCTTGCGAGACATTTTTGTGAACCTCTGTGGTGCTTTTATTACTTTGGTGATTCCATACCTTGCCCATTCTGGGCCCCAGCTATGAATTTAATTAACCACCTGGCTGCAGTTTCTTAGTATGTTGAAGTACAATAGGCTAGGGTATGGTTTCATACATAGCTGAGCTGCATTAATTATGGTTTATAGCGGATGCGTGCATGCTTCTGCAGACTCCCAGCCAACTCACTCCAGCCGGACGTCCGCTACGACCAAATGGCGGCCATGTTTGACGGCAAGGGCTTTAATGTCACGACGCCTGAGGAACTGCGTGCAGCCTTTACAGAGGCCCTTGCCATAACAGACCGGCCAACCATTATCAATGTCATTATCGACGGCATGGCTCAGAGGAAACCCCAGGTTTGCTTCTGTTCTTTTCTTTTATTGGTTTTCTGTCTAGGTGAGAACTAATGTTACTCATGCTAAACAGGACTCAATGATCTAAATGTAGCAGGAACTTCAGTAACTGCTCAACTGCAGCTGCTGACCTCATTATCAGTGTAGTGTTTAGTTTTACCTGTATAGTACATTGCATCATCTTTAATAAAAGTGGTCTGGTATTTGAAACTGCTTCTTAAAATTTGGTATTCTCGATTTTGCAATCAATGAGTCCAAAATTTGAGTGGTGATGTAAGGCTAGAGTCATGAATTTGACCAATCAGCTCACTTTCATATTGGTATGTTTTATGACCCTCTAACTTGATGGTAACCAGCACACAAAATTTTACTGTGATCTGTGCCTCCGGAGAAGGATAACTGGTTAATGGTTGGTTAATGTGCCTGTGGCTCCTCTGTACTGCACTTATACCACTGACAGAAACGACTAAGCAGTGCTAACAGAGGAGATGGGAGAAAGCGAGGCAGGCGTTCGTTCTGAGTAGCAGTGAAATGATTAATTGAGGCTGGTTTAACTCGGCTCTTTGCCAGTCATCCAAATTTCATAAATTAATTTTATTTTCTCCAAATTAATTTTCCAGTCTTTCCACACTGAGATTTTGGAGTTTGGATTTTGGAGGCTTGCTAGGATAAATTTTGCAAAATGGCTGGAGCTTCTACAAGAGCTGGCAACCAACAATATGCAATATGCGCTCATTCTAGCCGGCTGTTTTTCATTCCTTGCACCCGAGTTACCCTAACATCAGCTACATTTATAGTTTTATGTTTGTTCTATTTTACTACATTCTGTCTGTATAGCTTTTATTTTAATGTTCTTTGGTGCACTGCATCTGTTAAAAGTGTCATGGGGAAGCAGCAGAACACAGATGATTGGAGGGCATTGCTGCAAGAATCTGAAATGAAGCAGCCTCTGCATTTAGCTTGGCTTATTGGATGTTTTTTATGCAGAGGTAATTATGAGAGGCCAAGCTTTGGCATATGCGTAATGTGTGAATAGGTCAGTAAAACTCCTCAGACAACTTATCTATTTTTTGAGTTTGCTGTCATATTTGTTACTGGCAGAAAATGAACAACCACTTCAGATGAGAACGTTCAAGTGCATCTTCTTGGGCATACAAAACCGCCTTATAAAATTACATTATTTTTGCAAATTTAGCTGGGGGATCTCACAAAGATTATTTAGCTTACTGTAAATGAAATTGGCAACCATGCAAAAGACCATGACCTTGAATGAGAACTGGAGAATTGCGCTCAGGGCACCAGGTTCATTATGCTACCTCATTGCATAGTGTCACTTTTGAAGTTTGTCCTCATTTCTGTTGTTTCAAAACAGTGTTTTAAATTGCATGTCATGTAAGTTTTATACCATTTGGTCAAGTAACTGCCATCATCTTTAATGTGAAGAGGGCCAGTTGACCACTTGGACATGTGCAATTTTAAGACTGTGTGAACTCTTTCCTTTTTTTATTTATTTCAGTAGCTTGTAGGCAGCAATCAAGCCAGCAGAGCTGTAGACGTGATAGCATTGCTTTTTACGGCATTACAACACACTTCGCTAATTAACTTATTGTTCGTATCTTTTTTTTTGCCTGTTAGGAAAAGCACAAAAGGGCCAGTTGACCACTTGGACATGTGCAATTTTAAGACTGTGTGAACTCTTTCCTTTTTTTATTTATTGCAGTAGCTTGTAGGCAGCAATCAAGCCAGCAGAGCTGTAGAGGTGATAGCATTGCTTTTTACGGCATTACAACACACTTTGCTAATTAACTTATTGTTCGTATCTTTTTTTGCCTGTTAGGAAAAGCACACATTGGCATTTGTAGATGAAGCACAGAAGAATAATTTTTCTTCTGTTGGGTTTTTCTTCCTTTCAGGATTTCGAGTGGCTGACAAAATCGAAAATGTGATGTCTACTAGACCACAACACAATGGTAGCATTGGAACTTGAGCAGAATGGCCTGTTGGTACCATCGTTTCTCTGTTCCATTCAAAGCTGCAGTTTACGTCTATACACTCATGCTTTCCCAACTGTTGCCTTTATATACCCGCAGGGGCTTACACTTTGTCAGATGAGTATAGCAGTGCTGGTCGCTGGGACTTTGTTAAAAAAATTTATTTAGTGTAGTTTGGTGTATTTTTGTTTATACGAATTAAGTAAATTGTGCAATTGCTAAAAATCTGTGAACTGCTTTGGCGAGAAAAAAAAGAAAAAGCAGTTGTAAGGCTTTAATGCCTTTCACTGTATGGGTGGTGATGGGACTCAGATCAATATCCTCAGCTGGCATGTCATCTGTCACAGTTGGCAGCTGTGAAGAGTGAAGAAAATAAAGGTGTACAGCCATTAGTGTTTATGTGAACGCAACACTTCATGCAGAACTTGCTCTAATTGTTACTCCTAGTCTCTGTGCTGGCATGTCTCGTGCAAAGCACTAAACCAGTTGTTTTCCTTATCAAGGCAATGTTTTGTTTGCATAGTTCCTGTTTATGTGCATTGATACCTGTTCACAGTGTACTTTGCCTTTGTACGAGGGCAAGTCAGATTATTTATACTTACTGTCCTACGATTTAGTTACACAAAGATAGGTATACAATGCACCCATATCTTTCTGCATAGTCTCATTGCTTTTTGATGCACTTGCTCCATCAGGCCACAAACTCATGTACTCCATCCAAGGAAAAAATTTTCATTTGGTTGTGAAGCCACTTTTTTGCCACCTCTGGCACTCCTCTGCAACACGCCTTCTGCGACATATGTGTCACGTTATTGCACTTGTAGTCTCACATATGCATTTTGACTGCAGATTTGCCTACTAGCTATTGCCCCGTAAAAATGGCCACTCCACTGGAAGCACTCGGGAAGAACAGTGAGTGGTGATTAGATTTCTCTGGTCAGAAAATGTGAAAGAGGCCGAAATTCATCATAGACGTTAATATTAGTACTCGAATACCCTGCCTACATTCCAGATCTCTTTCCCTCCGGCTCTCATATGTTTAGGACACTCAAGGATGCTTGCAAGGTTGCCGTTTTTGCACAGACCTTTACCTGCCAGAAGTGGCACAAATGTGGCCTCGCAACCAGCCAAAAACCTTCCTTTGGGAAGAATACCGTATATATACTCATGTGAGGGCCGCGCCCACAACTTGGCTGCCTGTAATTCGAAAAAAAGAAACTGAAATGTCAGCCGCAAAACTGTTTCATGCACACATAAGATTTGCCATGTAAAAATTATGATGACCATGAAAATGTCGTCCCGCCCTTTATGCTCGGCCTGGAACACCATACACGCGGTCCATCAGCGATGCTAACTCATCTTCTCACATGGAAAGGTCTAACTAGTTCTAGATGGTTACAGTTGGGACCAATTCAGCTGTGCTATGAAACATTCCCATTTGGGAACAGTTGGCAGATGGTCCCAGCTAGAGCCAACAGGAACCATTTGCAACTCGTCCCAGCTGGCTATTATTCCATAACACAATTGAACTGGACCCAGCTAGGGCCAATCCGCCTTTTGCGCGAGGATGTGGCGCCATCATGCGGGAGCGGGCGGGAAACACATTGAGCGGCAGTGTAGCAGGCGACGCGAAAGCGCACCATACGAAATGGCCACGCCAACGCTGGTAGAAAGCGAAAGCTTCCCCCCTTTTTTGGCCTCGAAGCGGAAAGTAGTGACAGTGATTGCAGCATATCATGTTCACGCAGTATGGGGGAAGGTAGAGCGTTTTCACAATCCACTCATAACGCACGTACGCATATACTGTCTTCGTATTGTAAGAGCGTGTAGCGCGGGCCGTGTTCGACGTGACAGAATGAGACGCTCTCAGCGTGCAGGTTTTCGGCAGACAGGAGAGCGTGAGGGCAGAGAGAGAGAGAGAGGGATCTCAAAGGGCAAAGCAGCCAGGGGTTTGTTGATGCTGCAGAGCTAGGTGGAATCGTCTCCTGTGACTTTGAGCGGCGCATATGCGCGGGGTGTCTTGAGTTACCGAGCACAATGCGGTCACCGCGGCGCCGGCATGGTGCAATGGGCGTCGCTTCCTCCTCGCGTCATCTACAACCGTGCAGCTATAGGATTTCATCAACGAAGATCGGCAGAGAGGCACATATACACACCCCATGAAAAGGGCATTGTCCTGGCCGGAATGCACACCTGCAGGAAACGCGCTGCATTTTTCTGGCAATGGATGATTCAGAGCTATAGCTGGTTTCTGGCCTCAGGAGTCAGAACGGATGTGGTCGCAGTGGTGAAAAGGTTCTCGGTGCGCAGAGAACGGTCATTCTGTTATGAAAGGATCTCCAACGTTCATTTCTGCCTCCGCTGCGATTTCTGCGGAATCAACAACTTGGTGACACATGTGAATCTCCTACATATCGGATGCGCATCTCGGTCAGGAACCAACCCTGTTCTACGTCCAGAGCGATCCACTCTGCAAGTGAACGAGCATGAACCCTCCAGGAGACTCATTTATTGTGCCGGGCGGTTTCCTTGCCGTTGCAAACGGTTGGACGTAGACGACGATCATCAAGCTTCCTAACGAAGTGCATCTGATTGCATACACCAAAGGAACAAAATCCGGATGCTTTGGCGTGCACGAAGGCGAGCCTTTAATTTAAAAAAAAATACTGTGCATTGTGCAAGAGTGTCAAGTGCGTCATATGCTCCTAGCGGCAAAAACACAGATACTACAGGTATGTATGCATCTAAACGAAATATGCATGATGAAGAGTACCTACTGGAGTTTTCACCCAGGCTGTAGCGCACCAGGGATAGCTGCGATGAGGATTTTTTCGGTGCGTGATTGCTTTAGTTGCGCCGGGGCCTGAAGGCGATGTATTTTGTCCTTTCTTTTCTTTATGTGCGAAAGGGCTAGGTAGCTTAGATATCACAGGCGGCTCTGTGCGCTAGGCCGTAATATTTAGCATGTTTTATCGTGACTGCCTAACAAGAAAAAATATACGGCGTTTTAATGCACTGCCGCTCGCGAACCTCATGACCAGCTCAACCACTCGGCTCGCGAACGGCGGTGCATCACAACAAACGCCCAATTTTTCTTTTCTTTTTAGTCAGGCGGCAGTTGCGATAAAACATGCTAAATATTACGGTCTAGCGCACACAGCCACCTGTGATATCTGCGCTACCCGGCCTCTTCGCACATAAAGAAAACAAACGACAAAATACATCGCCATCAGACGCGCCGAACAAATGCTCATTGCGGCTATCACTTGGTGCAAACTCCGGTAGATACTTTTCATTATGCACATTTCCTTTAGATGCATACATACCTGTAACGAAGTGTTTTTCGCACAATCGAGAGTACGCAGTAAGTAGCTAAGGTCGGCCATTCACATCTTGGCGCTTGGTGGCCCTAATTGTAGCTTCATGTCGTTGTTGGCCGCGGCTCGGCGAAGGAAACCTGAAAAACCGCGTCGTGCATCTTGGCGCGCTTAGAGAGTGGCAGCCGTACGCAGCAGATGTGGTTGGCATCGCTTTGCCAAGCCTGTGACGGCCACCGTGCCGCCCGGTGCCGCCAGCCCCCGTGCACTGGCGGCGCCGAGAAACGCCGTCGACGCCGCACAATGTGTTTCCATCGGTCGCCGCTACGACTTCGCGCATGCGCAGAAAACTCGTGCAAAAGGCGGATTGCCAATTGGTTTCCTGCCAGTCTGAATATGCCAAATACTTGACAGGTCGAAAGCTGCTGAAAACGCAGTCAGTGACATTGCATATAGCGTGCACATTAGCACCAATACGGAAAACATCAAAAATAGGCTTTGAAAGCAAATGCACTTATTGAAGTCCTGACTGACTGGCTCCCTCCTTCATGAACAGTGGTTCCTTCTGTCCCGTATTTTCTTAGATGTAGAATCGTGAACAAGATCGCCTCCCCATCCACACCTTTCAAACAGCCTTCTGGTGGGGCGTAGCTGATTGGGAAATGTAAGACCAGTAGAAATATGTAAATCACTCCTGAAATTTTGCTGCGGAAGTCTATTTCGTGAAGAGGACTGTTAAATAACAAAATACAAGTTTTCAGGCTCATGCTTAAGTACAATGAGGTGTATGTCAAATGCATATGAAGCCAACATTTAGAGCAGCCTAATGAAAACAGCACTTCTAAGTTCACTGCTCTGCATGTGAACAACTTGGTCACTGATTTAATCTTTATTTAATGCATGAAGTTTTCAAGCAAAGAAACAAAATTGATTCAGGGCAAGTTTGGCAGGGAAATAATTTTGCTTCAATTCACACAGTTCACCAGAACAGGAGGTAAAATTACTACATACATCAGCCTTTCTATTTTGCAATGAGGCTGGCAGATGAATTATGCCAAAAATTTAACATCCAGCTTAACAAGATAAATTGGTATTCTAATTGCAGAGCAAAAACAATGCCTCGGCTAGAATGATAACACTTTTCCGGATGATGCGCAAGAAGCTTGGAGGTGATTCGTACCGTCTGCAAAGTGTTCCAACACTACAGTAAGTGCGGTTTTTGAACGCTGTTGCAGACAATGCACTGCCTGCCTCCAGTCCCCTTTGCGCCTGTGCATCTATGTGTCTATGCACAGCCATGCTGGACACATGGCACGCACGTTCACCCCTAGAATGGACGTCCGTGTACTTCCTTATATCTGCGAATGAATTTATGTTTGACAGCATAGCTTACACTAGGAAATTTCAGTGTGCAGGATAAAAATTAGTTGTGGTTTACCCCGCAGGGGGCACCTGTTAAAGCAGGTGTTTGTGTGTTTTGTGCGACACCACGGACCCCGAGCACCCACGTTTAGCCGTGCGTGGCATCGTCGTGTCTGGGGAAAAGGGGATCCTGGTGGTTGAGCCGATGCCGAGTGTTTGGACCTTTAAGGCCCCTCGGCGGAGGCAACACACCACTTTGGCCCACGCTTCCCATAGACGGCACCTCCGGCCTGACCCGACCGTGGGAAATCGGCAGTCGCCTTTTCCTGTCCTCCCCTCCATCTTTTGCTTTCCTGTCCTCTTGCTTACAACTTTCCTGTCTCCTCCTCTTTTCTTGGATTTTTCATTTTCCAGGCGGCAAGGGTTAACCTTGTGTGGCTAACCACCCTGTGTTATGCCATATTTGGTTATAGTCAGGGTGTAAGGCTGGCGTGGGCTGGACTTTCTCGGAAGCTCCCGTCCCGTCCCCTTGTTGGGCTCGGTGGTGGGCGGCCGCCACCCTGGCCGAACGTCAACAATATTTTATGGCTTCTTTACTCTCACATGATCGATCCCGAAAAAGGGGTCGCACCGACGAAACCTCTAAATTCTTTCTGAAAAACCCAAACAGGTTCCCACGATTTCATGTAGTACACAGTGACAACGCTGAGAAAACGGCTAGACAAATCTCACCTTTCATAGTGACCAAGACACTGACAGAAGTAATAGGTCAGGGTTACAACGTAAAGAAACTTCCGAACGGAGACCTTCTGTTGGAAATCTTCTATAACCATCAACATGAAAAACTGTCCACATTAAAGTCTTTTGGAGAAATCCCAGTGACCATCAGTCCACACCGTTCTCTGAACACTGTCCGCGGAGTTATCTCTGACGATGACCTCAGATCCTTAACCGAAGAGGAACTTCTAAAAGGCCTCAGAGACCAAAACGTAACAGATGTTTACAGAATAAAAATGAGGCGCGATGACAAAGAGATTCCGACCAAGCACCTTGTCCTGACATTTGCACAAAGTATCCTCCCCGAATCAGTCGAAATAGGTTATGTGAAACTTCAACTCAGGAAATATATTCCAAATCCTCGCCGCTGTTTCAAGTGCCAACGCTATGGTCACGGCTCCCAGACCTGCCGTGGCCAGCCGAGATGCGCAAAATGTGCTTCCCATGAACACGATTCCCAAAAATGTGAGGTTCAGACACACTTGTGTGCCAACTGTGAGGGTAGTCATCCTGCCTATTCACGCACATGCCCAATATGGAAACAGGAAAAGGAAATCATTACCATCAAGGTCAAAGAAAACATAACTTTCCGGGAAGCACGAAATCGTGTTCTGTCAAAAAAACCGGCCTATTCTGTTGTGGCACAACAGGGCACTGAGCCACAACAGACTCTGGCACCTGCCCAGGTTTCACACAGTGAACCGGGAGCAGGGCCATCCGTGCCCTTGGTGGCTGCGGCCAGCGCTGCACCACCACCAGAAAAACAGGCTGCGCAGACCCCCAGGTCAGCCGGCCTCAAGGCCTCCCACCATGCGGTGAGGGGAAATACAAACGCACCTGTGCGGTCCGCACGGGCGTCCAGCGTGTCAGAAGACGCGATGGACACAAGCCAAGGCAGTCCTGTGCCGTCGACGTCAGACGGACGGCACAGCTCCTTGGATAGACAAAAACGAGAAAAGCCCCGAATCAGAGGGCCTGAAAACAAAACTTAACTTGCTCTACTCATTTAATACAAAATGGCTTTCTTACAGTGGAACTGCAGAAGACTTTTAACTAATATAAATGACATAAAACACTTATTGGCCACTCACTCACCACTAGCCTTGTGTTTGCAAGAGACAAATTTAGGTCCCAAACATAAGAACATACTCAAAAACTATACAGTCTTCCGTCGCGACCGAGAGCAAGCTCTCAGGCTCTCAGGTGGCGTTGCCATAGTAGTAAAAAATGGAATAGCAGTTCGAGAATACAAACTAAAAACTAAGTTTGAAGCTATAGCGGTAACCTTACAGGCTTTTAAAACTATAACTGTGTGCTGCATATACTTAGAGCCGCACTTTAAATTTAGTAGTTATGAATTAGAAGACCTTTTAAAGCAGCTTCCAGAGCCATTTTTAATAGTAGGAGATTTTAATGCACATTCCATCCTTTGGGGCAGTAGAAAAACAGATACGAGAGGCGAAATCATCGAGGATTGTATACTATGTAATAATATCTGTCTTCTTAACACCGGAAAACCAACCTACTGTTCATCTAGTGCAGGCAAAATGAGCTGTATTGATTTATCCCTCAGCTCACCATCAATTTTTACAGATTTTAAATGGGACGTTTTAGATAATCCACACGGAAGTGATCACTTACCTATACTAATCAGCTTAACATCTTCACCACAAATCATCCCATCCAAGCCGCGACGCTGGAAGCTGCATTTAGCCGATTGGGCACTGTTCCGAGAGAAGGCCAGCCTAGAAAAAATTACTCTAGATAAATATAATATAGATGAACTAAACGATGCTTACACAAATTGTATCCTTACTGCAGCACATATAGCAATTCCTCAGTCCTCAGGAGTGGTGAAACAAAATCACAAAACCTGGTATTCAAAAGAATGTAAACAAGCAAAAAAAGAACAAAACAAAGCATGGGGAATTTTTCGCAGATACCCAACACAGGACAATTTCGTCAAGTTTAAAAAAGCAAGAGCAAAAGCCCGCTACATCCGCCGCCACGCCGAAAAAGCCTCCTGGCAAAACTATGTAACTTCTATAAATAGCTCAACAACAACAAAACAAATGTGGGAACAGGTTAGAAAGCTAAATGGCAGCTACTCTCCATTTACCATTCCCCTTCTAACAGCCCCCGGAGTACAGACAACTATACAAGAACAGGCCGACATTTTAGGTGAATACTTTTCTGAAGTTTCCAGTTCATCACACTACACTCAAACATTCCTAAAACACAAAAACATAGCAGAGAAACAAAAACTCCCTACAAGTAGTGGTACAAAAGAACCCTATAATAGTTTAATTACACTACAAGAAATAAAAAATGTCCTAGCTGCCGGTAAACAAACTGCACCTGGTCCTGACCAAATTCACTACAAAATGCTCGCCCACTTATCCGAACCTGCCATAGAGGCACTATTAAATTTTTTTAACAAAATATGGGTCCTAGGAAAATTGCCAGAGGCGTGGAAAAAAGCTGTTGTCATACCTTTTTTAAAACCCGGAAAGGAGCCGACATCTCCTGGTAGTTATAGGCCCATTGCTCTCACCAGCTGTTTAGCAAAATCATTTGAAAGTGTTTTAAACATCAGACTAACTTTTGTTTTAGAATCTCATCAACTTTTAAACATTCATCAGTGCGGTTTTAAAAAAGGATGCTCAACAACTGACCATCTCGTACGTCTTGAAAACACTATCAGAGAGGCTTTTATACACCGACAGCATTGCCTTGCCGTTTTCTTTGACCTTGAGAAAGCATATGATACGGCTTGGAGGTATGGGATATTGCGCGACCTAGCAGATCTAGGCATATGTGGCAGAATGCTAAAGGTTTTAAGTGACTTTTTATTTTTTTATTTTATTTAACAATACTGTTAACCCTCAAGCGAGGGTCCTTACAGGGAGGGTATGAAAACTCGTAGAAAATAGAATCATTCACAATCACTAAATACATCAGCAGAAGACAGTACATTCGTTCAAGCATCAAATAGCACTTTCAAGCAGATGGTCATCCAGAGATCGCTCAAATTCATGCAGATCATTCTGTTCTACAACACTCATTGGCAAGTCATTCCACATTTCAATTACATGGGGGAAGAAGGAATTTCTGAAAGCTTCACTATGGGCGTAGTACGGCTGAATTATTCGACTATGATTTGTTCTAGAACTCCGTTTGCCTGGCGCTTGTATATATGTTTCCTTTTGAATGTTTACCTGTCCTTGGAGCATCTGGAATAGTAGCTTTAGGCGATTTTTTTCTCTACGTATTTCTAATGAATCCAGGTTACAGGAAGAAAGCATATCTGTAACTGAGGCTGTCCTTCGATATCGGCAACAAATAAAGCGTACTGCGTACCTCTGAACTCTTTCTAATTGTTTCTTTAAATAATTCTGTTTAGGACTCCATACTACTGACGCATACTCAAGGATTGGTCTCACAAAAGTTTTATATGCAATTAGTTTTACATCTCGTGTAGCATTCTCCAATTTTTTTCTCAAAAAACATAACCTCTGGTGTGCTTTAGAGCACACCTCTTCTATATGTGTGCCCCAATTTAAATTTTGTGTTATTGTCATTCCTAGATACTTAAACTGAGTTACGTTTACCAAACACTTGTCACCAATGAAATATGGGAACGAAAGAACAGATTTCTTCGTTGTAATGTGCATGTACGTTGATTTGGAATAATTTATTTCCATGTTCCATTTTTTGCACCATTCACTTAATGCCTGTAAAGAGTTGTTAATTCTAAGCTGGTCTTCCGTGTTTCTAACTGTGGAATAAATTAAACAGTCATCTGCGAATAGCTTCAGTCGTACATTCGGTTCCATGACAGCAGAGATATCATTAATATACACCAAAAATAACAACGGTCCCAGAACAGAGCCCTGTGGAACTCCTGAAAGAACTGGTAGTGAGGCGGACACATGACCATCCACTTTGACCACCTGGTTCCGATTTCCTAAGTACGCTTTAATCCATTTTACAATATTCATATTAATTCCAACTCTTTCCAGTTTAAAAACTAATTTATTGTGTGGCACCTTATCAAAAGCTTTGGCAAAATCTACAGCGATTATATCAATTTGCTGCTTCGCATCCATCGTCATCCATCGTCATCCATGTCATTGCTTCGCATCCATCGTCATTTTTGTCACATCGGTCGTTTCAAGTACGTCTTGGGACCACTTTATCAAGAACCTTCCTGCAGGAGAATGGTGTGCCCCAAGGGTGCATTTTAAGCACCACACTTTTCGTGGTAAAAATGAATTCGATCAGTAAAGTAATACCAAATTCCATAATGTATTCACTCTATGTGGACGACCTTCAAATAGCCTACACGTCATGCAACATGTCCACATGTGAGAGACAGATCCAATTAACAATAAATAAGCTAACAAAATGGGCCAGTGAAAATGGGTTTAAATTTTCCCCGCAGAAGACAGTGGCAGTTATGTTCTCGCTCAAACGAGGCATACAGCCCAATCCTACCTTACACCTAAATGAAATCAAATTGCCCATAAACAATAACCATAAATTCTTGGGCATTACTTTTGACAAAAAACTCACTTTTCTCCCTCACATACAAGCACTAAAGAAGAAAGCCTCCAAATCCCTAAACATCCTAAAAGTCCTTTCACGCAAACATTGGGGATCTGATAGGGCATGCCTTTTGCATATATATCGCTCCGTTGTGCGCTCCTCCTTGGACTATGGAAGCATAGTCTATGGAGCAGCTAGGCAATCATATTTAAAGAAATTAGACCCAGTGCATAACTTAGGCCTCCGCCTTGCTTGTGGTGCATACAGAACGTCTCCTGTGCATAGCCTCTATGTTGAAACTAACGAGCCTTCTCTGAAAGATAGACGAGCTTTACTTACATGCGCATATGTCCTCAAAATAAGGACACGGAAAAAACACATCTGTTACCCGATTGTCACAACTTGTCCCTCCCGAACAATATTCTCAAATAAGCCTCAGACAACAAGACCATTGATAATGCGATTTGAAGACATTTGCCGTGAGCTCCATATTCTGGACACCTTGCCTGATGTCGCTCAAGAAAATAGGCCCCTGGCCCCATGGTACAACTTTCCAACAGTCTGTGACCTCACTCTTACACAGTTCAAAAAGAGCGAAACTCCTACAGAACATATATTACAAGAATATCATGCACTAAAAGAGAAATACAGCAAATGCACAGAGTTTTACACAGACGGATCAAAAACTGCCTTCTATGTGGGCTGCGCTGTAGTGGATCGGAACTCCGAAAAAATTATTCGACTTCCTCAATGTGCATCAGTATTTGCAGCCGAGTGTTATGCTGTCCGGGTAGCTGTAGCAAAAATTGTGTACGAGGGTACTGAGAACAGTGTTATCTATACAGATTCACTGAGTGTGCTCACAGCTCTAAACTCCAGAAATGCAGTCATGCCATTACTCGGTAACATAATACACGATGTAATAAAGATATCAGCCCAAGGACATAACATAATATTCTGTTGGGTTCCAAGCCACATGGGCATTGAAGGAAATGAGAGAGCGGACGTGTGTGCTGCTCAAGCAGGCAGGAAAGAAATAGAGAAAGTAAACATACCTTATAAGGATTGCATAAAGTTAATTAAACGAAAACAAAAGGATATATGGCAGTCTATATGGAATAACCAGGAAAGTAATAAATTGCACCTCGTAAAGCCTATAATAGAAGAATGGGAAACAAGCACTCATCAGGAACGCTTCATGGAGGTTACAGTATGCCGTCTGCGTATCGGGCACACACATCTCACACATAATTTTCTACTAATGAAACAAGATAAGCCTACGTGTGGAGAATGCGGAGAAGTACTCACAGTCAACCACATCCTGATTGCATGCCCAAAACTAGAGACACTACGGAGAAAGCATTTCACTATTTTTTATGATCATGCCATCCCTTTCCATCCCAAATTACTTTTAGGAGAAAGAGCAATAATAAACTTAACATGTGTTCTTAGTTTTTTAAAAGAAGCAGACGTTCTGAATAAACTGTAAACTTAAACGAACCTTCTTCCCCTTTTCAAATAAGAACAGATTTTAACCTTGCTCTTGGCGCATGATAGCCTCAGTTGCTTATGCGCCATAAAACCCCAATACAATACAATACAAAAGTTGTGGTTTAGCTCTGGTTAAACTGAGGGCTAGCGAAAGTCAGCTGTGCTTGGAAATTGGCGGTGGCTTAGTTCAGCTAGATCAGGATAACATAGCAGAAGCATGTGTGCCTGGGTTGCCTACACCTCTCCAATCTAATCCCATCCAATCCAGCCCAACCAACCAAGTACAGTTCATTTCAGTCAAATACAGTCCAATTCAGTCCTATCTAATTTAATCCATTCCAAACCAGTCCAATTCAATCCAATCTAATGCAGTTCACTCCGATCGTGTTCATTGCTGCATACATGCTCTCCCAAAATGCGCCGCTTACTAGCCTATCATCATCACTACTGTCATCTTCACGCTAGAGAAGGAGAATTAAGATGCTCTATTCATGGTCCTGGGCGTGGCTCAGTCGGTTAAGGTGCTTGGCAGGGGATCCTAGGGATGGAGGTTCGATTCCCAATGGAGATATTTTTTTTATGAGACCGCGGCTTCTTTTTACGGCGTAGCTGCGGCCACCCGAGGTCTCGCTTTGGCTGTCGGAGTGTTGCTTTCGCAACAAAACTATGAACACTGGCAGTCAGTCTAAAAAGAGGTAGTTCAGAGCTAGAAAGAGCATGTGACCTTTCATGGCATTGCTTTCCATGTCCCTGTCTGCTTGTGTGTCTGTGCAGGCAGGGCAGTACTTTTCTTTGGGCTGGACACCTAAAAGAATGTCTGCATTGCCATCATCAGCTGGACTATGCCCACTGCAGGGTGAAGGCATCTCCCATATTACTCCAATAAACCCAGTAACCCGGTCCTCTGCTAGCTGCATCCACTTGACCCCAGCAAACTTCTTAACCTTATTCACCCACCTAACTTTCTACTGCCCCCAGTGCCACAAGGCTACCCCTCCTTGCATTTAGAGGTGCCAGGTTCGATCCCTGGCGCGGCCGGGTACCCTCTGGTTTTCAATATAGGCACAAGATTTCCCCCAACCTGGTGCTCAGTGATTGAGTCCGCCATTGGACAACCATAAGCCTGCATCGTACAGCAGAAGCTCATATATGCAGCCTTTTTTTTGTTTTCTTTTTCGTTGTACGATGGCCGAACGAATCCCTGACGCATCGGCGCAACTTTTTGGTTCATGGCCCCTTTCTCAAGCACTTCACATCAGAAGCAGAACAGCCAATCACCAGGCTGGGGGAGATCTTTTACCTATTGAAAACCGGTGGGTACCCGGCGGCACCAGGGATCGAACCTGGTACCTCTCCAACGCGAGGCGGATGCTCTACTACAAGGCCACCGATTCGGTGTCTGCTTACATGACGAGAAACAGGTAGGGTGACAGGGGGGTACAGCAGGCCTACAAAAATAAAATACAGCCGATCCCGGATATATCGAACTCGAAGACGATCGCGAAATAGTTCGATATAGCGATAATTCGATGTACAACATGACAAGGGATTGGCTCCTCTAGCGCAAAAGCATCAATATCGTGTACCCGAGCTAGCGGCAAGCTTCCTGCAGCGATGTGCTGCACGCCGCCTTACTGGCAATCTACCGCACCCCTCGGAAGTAAACATGCGCGGTGAATGCTACGTCCACCCGCGCGCACCCATACGCCGAGCGTCGCGTCGCTCCAGACGCCCAGATGAGCAGCGCATCGCCACATGTCGCTTCATGGACGTGTGCGCGTAGTCTATATATTTAGTAAAGTCGGATTCGGAGCGTTTAAGCTGGCGCTGCTCGCATCTAGCGTATAGTGCCGCGTAGCGTATGTGCCGTAGGGGTTCATGTCAAAGCTGCTGCGGATGATGCTCTAGGAAACGCCACCACTCGTCATAAGAGGTGTAGATGAGCACGGGATCACACCAATGACACCCCTGCAGCATGCCGCCTACCGCGGCAACTATGACCTCAGCAAGCTGTTCCTCGGAGCTGTCCCTCCAGCCAATGGCATCGCTCCGTGCTCACGGTATAGTGCTGTGGAAGATTTTTTTGGAGCACTAGACTCACGGTCTCGCGGACTTTACCAAAATGGCCGCGGCTTCCGGTTGTCGCGTCCGTCCGTCGGTGTCGCCGGCGGGACCACCTCGTAGGGCTCCATGGCGGAAAAGAGATGCAGTGAAGCGCAGAACAAAGAAAGCGTTCCAGGCGCTGCTCGTAGGTGCAACGCGGTCGGCCGTAATGCCATGGTATTGCTCGGCAGCAATTGGTTGAAGGGGGGTCCTTTTGATAGCTGAATGCAGATTTTTTCTTGACCTGTATCGGACTTGTACAGTTGATTTCTCCTCAGCGACCCGCCGTGGTGGTGCAGTGGTTACGGCGCTCGACTACCCCGGCCGTGGCGGCCGCTTTTCGATGGAGGCGAAAAGCAAGGCTCCCGTATGCTGTGCGCTGTCTGTGCAAGTTAAATATCTCCAGGTGGTCAACATTTCCGGAGTCCTCTACTATATGGCGTCTCATAGCCTGTGCCGCTTTTGGAACCAAACCGATTTCTTCGTCTGCTTCAACAGCGAAGCAGGCCATCTGACAATCGCCGTAAGCCTCTGGTCAGCTAGGCTGGCTTCACCGCACGACAATCAATGCATTGAACTCTGGCTCTTCCGCATGACAGCACTGTTGTGCTAAAAACAAGCACACCAGGCGTGAGGTGACTTTCAAGCAGACTCAACGTATACCTCATCAAGCGACATGCAGTATAGCAGCCAACCCAACTCCGTGCACGAAAAAAAGCCAGAGAGAGGGAGGGGGGGGGGGGGGGGGGGTTAAAAGGGCACATTGCAGCGGCGCGACCTGTATAGTTCGATATATCGAATGCTGCTCTGGGCAGAAGTTTGTTGAACATGAACACTACCGCTATACATTTCTACAGGATTTTCAAGGGGATATTCTTAGAGCTCGATATAAGCAATGATTCGATATATCGGGGATCGACTGTAGTTTCAGATGACCGCAATAGGAATGAAGTTTGCGCATGAGGTTATAATTATTTGCTGCGCATTTCTCAGTGCCTTCACTTGCCAGTATGACTTTCTTAACCGAACTTAAGACAAATAATTGCTGCCAGTTTCGGAGTATTCAAGATGAGCGTTTGCTGCTTTTGTATATTTGTCTGAACGCGGCCACCTACGTGATACAGATTTTTGTATAAGGGCCTACTTAGTTATTTCGGTATTTCCTTTCTCAGAAACTGTTCTGACTGCCCCTAGCTGACATCGATTTCTCGGCTGTATCGAACTTCGCGAGCTCCGGCATCTTGACAGGTAAGAGAAAGGTGTGTCTAAAGACGAAGCGGGCTTTTCTGGACGAAGTGCGTTGAAACCCGAAGTTTGATATTGCGTGGAAATATAAAAGTCCACACTTTCAGCGATAATCGAGAACGGTATAGCAATATTGGCGCCATTCTCGCCGACGTTGGCAGCGGCCGGGGACCGAAAGAGGATCCGTACTTGCGGCAATTAACGCACTTAAAAGGCGCACATATTAGCGGTTCGTCGATGCGCGATTAATAAAAACATCCCGCTCAATGGACCCATCATGCTTTCGACGGCCAGGGACTTCGGCTTCCGGGAGGTGGGTGGTTCCAGTGCTTCAATTGCCGCTAAGCTGCAGCCCATGAACCAGGGGGTTATTGCCAACTTTATCGATGCCGATTGGTCGAGCGCCCCCTGCCAGCACTGTCGACAGCGTGGCCAACGTGAAGGTTTCTGGTGAAGGCGTTTTTTTTTTTTTCGCAAGCAGAGCCTGGAGGGTGGTCAAGCGCCTTGCTGTCGCCCACTGCATCAAGATAGCCAACTTCTCCCGAAGCAGCTAGAGTGCCTCGATGTAGCGCGCCGCCGTCTGGTATCGGGGCACCCTAGAAGCAGCAGCATGGACGCGGCACCTGCCGAGAACGAAGCTGTCACGGTTGCCATTGCTGCAATAGCTGATGGTGCCGGCACGACTTCCTCTTTGGAGCAGCTCTGTTGCTTCGCTAGCGGGTTGGACCTTGTGTCTCGGGTCTGGGCCACAGACTTCATTTTTGCCGACGACGACGACCTTGTTGCCACGATGGATTTCACAACTGACGAAAGTTTCCAGGAGCGTCATGGAAGGTACAATGTGAACAGCACATCCGACAGCGTTTGAGACAACACTGGTTGTGCTAGCCCCAAAGCCGGTGGCCGCCGCAGCGGTCATTGCAGCGATGGACGCTCTACGGATGTTTCTCGGGAGTTCGGAGCAGAACTTCGCATGGCGGCCGCGATCCTGAAGTCGGTGCTCGTGAAAGGTGTTCAGGGAACAAGTCGGGACCACTTCCAGCGGCGATAAATGAATGTCCCTATGTTTGTCTCTTTTTTAGTCCGGATATAACGTAGCGATTTTCGATTCCCGCCGACTTCTTTATAACCGGACAAGACTATATATCGATTAGCGTACGTTCCTCTTCAATCGGGGATTCAATCATTTGCAAGTTCAGACATGTCTTGAGCGCCTGCGCTTGTACGCTTCTTACTAATACTGGGAGACTACCGAATGTAACCTACGAAGGGTATCTCGTTAAGTCTTAGTATAGGAGCACTCAGTTTGGTCCCATTTGATACCTGTTGCGAAGTGAAGAACATGGGAAACATTGTAGGCATTCACCGTAGTGACATGCTTCAACCCTGACAGACTGTGGTCAATAAAGAAAATAAGAATTTGTGGCTAACATGCGGTGATACGGTATCGGAATTCCGTGAAAATTTCGGGTAGCGGCAGAGAGATTGCGCGTGATTGCGATCACTGCATACTTTTCTGCTAAGAGCGAACTGAAGAGCTGTGTCACCTTATATCGGTGACACAGCTCATTGCTGCTTCGCTCGAAGTTGTGCGCGTATCGGACAATAAACCCAGATGTTAGATGGCAGTTCACTCATTAAACGAATGAGCATAACGTTAAACGAAAAAGTGGAGCTGAGGACTCCTCCCTCGCGGCAAACATGATGGCGAGCAGCCTCTCAGTCATGCGCAGTCATGTAAACTGAACGGCTCGCTTTGGTAGCTTAAACACATACAGCCGGCCGCCAATGTCCCAAGCAAAGTGCATGAAAAATGGCGTCATATGGAGGAAATTGTCGTACGTTATAAGCCCCTTTGATATCTGAAAATTTAGCACCTACCAGTCAGCGACGACGCTAGCGCTTTTCGTGTTTTACTGCCGTTACGATGTTGACGCTGTCAATTGAAGAGAGTCCCCGACGAAACCCTATATGTGGGCAGCATTACTTTCTAGACCCCACTCAAGTTTCTCCAGCACCATTCGCCTCATAAATTATTCAACACAGCTTGCTATGGCAACTGGCCGATTGGGAGCTCGTAATGCTCGATATGCTTCCCAGGATTCAGAAGAGCGACCAGGCGGCCGACCTTCTAACGTTATTTAACTTAACTGGAAACAATGTGTTATTGATGAGCAAGTGTAGTTTGACCGTCTATGCCCAGATTAGATAGAGCTGGTTTATAAATCTCTTCAGGGCCAGATGCAAATGAATGCGCCTGCAAGAGACAAGAGCGGCATTTATCAGCATAAAAAAAAAAAAAAAGTCTTAGTGGTCCGACGAAGGTAGCGCAAGACACTTCAAACTTGGTGATGGTTCCCGGGTTGTGCCCACAAACATTTTACAAAAGTCTTCCGCTGCCTCTACTTCAACGCGTTGTTGAAGGGCCAGTGCAAGGAAACAGTGCCTTTCTTGCGGAGGTAAACGAAAGTTTATATGACAAATGGAAGACAGTAGCTTGCGAGGATCCAGCGTCTTAAACTTTCGAGGTGGCGCAATATTTGTCGTTGAGCATGGCGAGAAAGGGCGAGACCGTACGTGGATTTTTTTCCGTTCGATCGTTGCAGCACGTCGACAAAATACGCGTATACAGCTTATCGAATTCTGCATCGATGGCATATAGGTTCATAAATGCACTGTGTGTTCTCACCGAGAGAGGACGTAATCGGGCATTTGAGACTGTGGCTAGTGGTCCACAAGCTCCCACACTAGACGATGTTGTAGGTACACGTTCGTTTATACGTGATCACTCCCATGAGTTTACACATCACTGAACCAGATATATAAGTAGCAGAGCTGGTCACTTCTGGAAACGAAAGCCACATGTTCTACGTAGAAGCGGAAGTGAGCCGCCATATTCATGAGAATTGTGCCGGCCAGCTAGGTCTCTTCCTCGATTGTTCTTTACCGCATCGAGAGCTGAGAGTATTAAAGTCGCCCACAATAATATGAGGAGCTGTCCAACACTGCATAGCTGAAGATAAATGTAAATGGACCAACCCTATCTAGCTCTTTCTCGGTGAAATGTAGGTTCAGATTGCAGAAAAGACCTGACCTGGAATTCGGTTGAGTACCGCAGTTGAGACTTTCACCTTAAAAATTAATTATCGGAACTAGTTAATCATCTTACTAGTATCATTACTGACCTTTCTAGAATTATACCTGCCAATAATAGTATTATGCTGCGGAAGCCGTCCTCGTACCTCAAGAAGCCTATGTGTAAAAATTAGTGGCAGGCTTTTGCGAAATACCTGGTATAAATGTCAAGGCACAGCTTTATGCCTCGTTTGTTGGACTTGATCTCTATTCTGAAAGTAAATACAGCTTCGTTTAATTCTATATCGAGACACGTATGGAATTTTGAGTGCGCTGCATATCGTTACGCTGCGTATACACCTACCTTGAGTTAAACAGCAGTTTCTTCCCTTCTATCCCGACGAAGCCTGAGCGCAACAAAATCTAATTGCATTACCCAAACTTTATTTCCATCTACTTACGCTACTGCGGCGCACAACTTCTCGGTCAGGGTACGACCTCTCAATACCCAATCTCCTTGTCTCCTCTGGTGGGTGGTAAGAACATTTATTGGATATACAAGGGCCAGGAGGTATGTTTTGGATCAGCTCATCTCCTTGTCTCCTCTGGTGGTTGGTAAGAACATTTATTGGATATACAAGGGCCAGGAGGTATGTTTGGATCAGCCCTTAAGGGACCGGTTCTTACAAGCACTAGGTGGAGGTCCCTAGTTCGGGACCTCAGTGGCGGCTGCCGCCGCCCAGGTGCGCCCGACGAAGGCTTGTTGGGCCTGTAAGTCGTGGCAGCCGAGCAGGATCGCCTTCCAGTCCCCCCGCATTGGGTTGGGGATGGGGGGAATAGCCGGGTTGGAGGGGCGGGCCCACACCATGTGATAGATGTCAGAAGACACCGCTCCACAGTGCGGACAGCTGCCACTAAAGGAGTGGTCAAAATGTTTTAGGGCTGCCGGGCACAACAATGTGTTGGTGAAAAGGCGGAGAAGGAGCCGCTCATCCGCCTTTTTGAGGCCTTTACATGGGCTGGGTTAAAGGCGATCACAATTTTGATAGTACGTCGTGTTATCTTTGAAGTAGGGAGGAGAAAACAGCCCGGTGAGAGAGCGCGCGGGCGGCTGCGTCTGCTGCCTCGTTTCCTGCCAATCCCTGATGAGCAGGGGCCCATATAAGGTAACGGTGTGCGGGTTCCGTATCCCATATGCAATTTAAGTAGATTTTATAGGCTAGGAAAGGAGTCCAGCCTTGTTTGACGTTCCGACAGGCTCCTCGCGAGTCGGTAATTATGTATTTTGAATCTGAGCGTGAGGCCGCGAGGGCAATCGCCACCTCTTGTGCGTGTGTTGTACTGTGAGCTCTGAAGGTGAGACCGTTAACCGTTTTGCTGTTGTAAACTACAACGGCCGTGTACTATCCCCCGTGGTGAAAGCTGGAGGCATCCACGTAATATACACTTGTTTTGTTCCCATAATGTCAGGCTAGGGCTTCCGTTCGTGCCAGGCGCCGACCATTATGATCTTCATGTGGTGGTGGTGGTGAAAACTTTATTTCGGTAAAGAGAGAGAAAGAAAAAAAAAGAAAGACTTATGTCAAATGATCAATGGGCTTCTTTCCGTTGGCTTTGTGATGTGGCCGTCAGACCGTGTCTTTCGGCGACTTCCAAAGCCCAGCTCACCGCCCGCAGTTGTACCACAGGTCCGCAGCCTCCCATTGTAGTGGGTTAGATAATAGCCATTCGGCTTTGGGTTGGAGCTCAGGGCACATGTGTAAGATATGAGCTAGGTCGGCCTTTTTGGCATCGCAAAGCGTGCATTCGGGGGTGTACAGTTGATGTGACATATTGGCTGGACATATTGGCCAAGGGAAGGAAAGCGTAGCAGGGGGAGGCAGAAAGTTAGGTGGGCGGATGAGATTAAGAAGTTCGCAGGGGTCAAGTGGATGCAGCTAGCACAGAACCGGGTTAAGTGGAGAAATATGGGAGAGGCCTTCGCCCTGCAGTGGGTATAATCAGGCTGATGATGATGATGATGATTGGCTGGAAGAGGTCGCACACAGAGGGCGCGCCTCGACAGTTTGGGATGCGAAACCTGTCTTCCATGAGAGTGTAGTGTTCGACACGGAGTCGGTGGCGATTCAACTCAGTTTGCAACAAACGCGTGTACTGGTTTGTAAGGTGCGCCTCCAGGAGGTATTCATCACCCTAAGGGCCATAAGACGGCTGTTTGAAGTAGTGATGGGGAGGTCCAGGGCACGCTTCATTTTGCGAAGGATGACCTCAAGGGTATCCTCCTCTTGTCTCCGTAGGTGGAGATAAAGTGTCGAATAGAGAATCCGAATGGTCACGAAGGCGTTTGCCAGCCGCAAGCAACCCTTACTTCGTAACCCCCCGCGTTTGTTTGAAACCCGGCGGACCATGCAGCCTACATGGTCCCCCACCTTACGAAGTTTGGCCAATGTAGTGTCTGACCGTCTGTGTTTGTGGATGTAGAGTCTGAGTACCCGTATCTCGCCAGCTTCGTGCATGGGACCACTGTCTAAAGAAAGAGTGATTTGAGTTGTGCACTTTGGCGAGGGGCGGAGGTGCACAAATTCCGATTTTTGTGGGGAACACTGAAGACCGCAGCGGCGGGCGTAGCGGTCTACTATCGTCGCCGCTGTTTGCAGGCTGGTTTCAATGTCCCCTATGTTGCCATGCGTGGTCCAAAGGGTGACGTCATCGGCATACAGAGTGTGCTGCATACCAGTGACACCATCTTGTTGGGCAGGCAGGTGCATCATGGACAGATTGAAGAGCAGCGGGGAAAGTACCGCGCTTTGAGGGGTTCCCCGCCTGCCGAGTAGGTAAGGATCACGCTCATTATCTTGGATGCGAATGTAGGATTGACGATCGGTAAGAAATTGTTTTATGTATTGGAATGTGTTGAAGCCACAGTCTTAGGTTAGTGAGTACGTATTATATCGTGTGTTACGTTATCAAATGCCCCTTTGAGATCTAAGGCGAGTACTACCCGGTCATTATGGGGGCATTTGGGTGGGCCAAGTACTTCCCAACTGAGTTGCAGAAGGACATCTTGAGCGGGTCTGTGTGGGCGGAATCCGAACATGGTGCCCGCGAATACATGTTTTTGTTCAAGATATTCAGATAGCCGGTCCCGCACCATCGTCTCCATTAGTTTGCCTTCACAGGAGGTGAGAGAGATGAGGCGGAGGTTATCTGTGTCAGTTGGTTTGCCTGAATTAGGAATAAAGGTTACCAGAGCCGTTTTCCAGTCGCTTGATATTGAAATCGCATTGATATAGTCGAGGAGGGACTGGTATGCCGAGTCGCGCAGGTTCGTCAAAAGCTTGACGATGACCTTACCCTTCCCGGGGCAGTGCCCCGTTTCATTCTGGCAGGAGCCGCCCGCAGATCATGTAGCTGGAAAAGTTGATCCAGCTCTGCCTGCATAAGAGTATGCTGATCCACGGGGGTCATGGGCTGTACACAGATACTGGTCCCGGAGTTTCTGTGCCAGTTGAGTCGTGTTGACAGAGAAAGCATGCATGGCTCTCTTTTCCGTGTTTCGGTTCGTATTTGGGTCGGGTCGATGAGGGCTCGAAAGAGGCGCCATGTGTTGCGGCTGGACATTTGTCGCGCGGCCGTGTTGCACCTATCCACCCAGTAGAAGTAGGCGAGATGGGCCGCGTACTCAGCCGCTTTTTCTGGTGGTCGAGGCAGGAGGCGTCTTTATGCCCTGTCTGGGACGATTCGACTGCGCATACATCTTGCAAGTACTATAGTGCGACTGCGAAACTACTGTCTCCATATGCAGTGCATAGGTGCCGATCTACCAACCTAGGCTGTCAGCAGTTATCACACTGCCAGCAAGTGGAGTATCACCTGACCATCAACGGTTTGTAAGAATAGGCTTTTCAAATTAAAAGAGCGCGCCTTTTTCACCATAGCATTAGGAGTTGTGATGTGCACCGGAACACAGCCAACACTTGCTCCTATCAGGCTTCGCCTTCGTTCTCCCGTGAGGGGCCAAAAAAAGGGCGTTTTGGGCACTTTTTGGGGCCCTTCGGGTGGTGCGTTCGAAAATCGTCTACTGATATTGTTATACGATTACGATCGGCTACGCATTAGCGTCAACTTGAAAATTTAACTATTCAATATTGATTAACCAGCCCGCTGGTTAACCTGCCTTACCTTTATATAAAAAGGTCCTTTTAATGTAGTTTTCCGCCTCAGATGTTTTGCTGAGATCAGCGCAAGAATTTTCCTCAAATGGAAGAAATTAAAACAACAGCTGAACGGGCTAATGTAGTTCATCTGTCCATACGCTTATTTTCACTGTGGTTAGGGGATGTTAGATAGCACCTATTTGGAGACATTTTTTCGTACTTCGCAGGTGGCGATGCCTCCTCCGGTGACGTTCTTCCCGCAACCCCACACAATTGTCCGACATGCGCTCCGCCCCGTTATGGCAGAACTCTCTTGTAAGCACTGATGTCATTGACAAGCTAGATAGGCATTGACATTCCAGCTGGGAATCAGCGAGGTTTGGAGCAGTTCCAGTTTTTTTTTTTTTTTTTTTTTTATAATGTGGACAATGCTCTGGGTTTGTATGCCTTCATGCGTGGAATGGCATACAAAATTTCGTTTGTAATGTCTCGCTACACGTGTCCAAGTTGCCATTACTAAGTGCAGCCGCTTGGGTCTCACCTGGATTGTTGGTATGGCAACGGTCGGGACATTTCACGTCGTGGCCATTGCGCGTAATGGAGATAGATATGACGCGTGTATACACCGGGCTCTGCAAACAGCGCATGGTCACCTCCGGCTTTCCGCATAAGAACGTTATCTCGACTGGCGAGACAAGAAAAGCACACAATCGGGGGAGCTTCAGCTAACGGCTTGGCTAGATTGCGGGCTCCGGATGCACGGCTGTCCAGTCGTCGTCACCGCTAACGCTGCGTCGTTCATTGTCGGATTCCTGGGAGGGGCAGGCGGGGACGCATGTCACCGGTTTGGTCGGCCGCAAAGGCGTCCAAAAACAGGTCGCGACTGAGGAGCATGCCGCGATGATTTCGCCACTCTTGACTGCTGCTGCTTCTCCTCGTCATTCGGCTTGCCAGCGGTGCGGAGCTGGACCGACCGCGCGATAAACTGTATGTCCTCGGCGAGCTGTTGTGGTCGTTGGCGCTAAGCGCTTGTGTAGGGCGGTCGCCTCGATGACTTGGCGTCTACGCATAGCCCGTGCACGTACATCCTACTTGAGTGATGTGGTCGTGAGTTGGCTGGATGGCTTCTTCTGCTTGAAAGTCGTCGTAGTCTGAGCTGCGGGTGCCCTGATAGGCGGTGCGTCTCTGCCTCTGCAAGATGGCTCTACGTTGGAAGACGGCCAGGAGGACGCTGTCCATGCCGGAGGTGAGAGAGCGGGCGTTCGACCGGACGCTCGAGAGGTCAAGTTGCTTTGTGCGCAGCTCGCGGCGAGTTCAAATCAAAGAAATGTATGGTACAGTCGCGCAGGCAAATGTGATGTCTCGGAGATCGATGCGGATGTGCTGGAGTACGGTGTCTGCCTCCCTAGTTGAATAAGTGCATCGGTGTGTTATTGCGGTGGGGTAAAGAATGTGGAGCTGGTTGGTTTAGGGGGTTTAACGTCCCAAAGCGATTCAGGCTCTAAGAGACGCCGTAGTGGAAAGTTCCGGGAAGTTCTACCACATGGGGTTCTTTAACGGGCACTGGAACAGTTATTACACCAAGTACAGATTTGTAAATTTAAACACAGCCCTCGATAAACGTGCTTGCATGTATTATTGTATTCTTTCGAAATACTACAACATCGCTGCCGAAACTGCTTTATTTTGAAAAGGAAGACGCAAGGCCACAGTGGAGCCTTTTTATTTTTTAATTTATATGGCGGCATTCTGAAGAAGATTTACTAGAATCGCCCCAAGCTAATAAGGTGAACAGCATCTATATCTTTCTCCTCCACTTCTGTTCCCAAAAAGCAGCTGTGTGACATACTGCGCCTACGATTTCCTATAAACTAATTTGCATTTTTTGTTTCATTATAAGCCTTATAAGTATAACTATGCAAGTACTGCGGCGTACATATGCGAAACGTGCTTGTACCTTCGTGTACTGCTGAACCAAAATGCCTTTCAGAAAGCTGTTTTCGCTGGTAGACAGCTGTGCATGTACTACATTACATACGCAGGACCGAGCAACGGAATACATGCTATTATGCAGTGCCGACACTGACAGGGCGCTATCAGGAATATTGTTTTCTGCGGGTGCCGCGCAATATGATCCTCGCTTGAAACATGAAGCGCGGCTTGTTCGCTGCGTTGCACGCTTATGCAGTCCAGTGAAACTAAACTGCAACATAAGCTGGCAGAATATGCGCCCGCGCAAGCTGCACAAGTGCGTGTGCATACCTGTAAGGCTAGCATGAGAGAACGCTTCGAGGTGCGGCGTGTGCTGATCGCGCTGTCGTCGAGGGCTGAGAGATATCACTATCTTGAGCACTATAATATGACCGAGCGCGACAATTGTGCTTCTTGTAAAGAAGGATTCGGTTTGCGCTTTATATGTTGCCAGCCAGATCTATTTATAATTCACATGGCGTGCCTGCCCGCATAAATGTCAATAAGGAAGTTCACTGCTCCCTGAGCAAGTTGTCGTCTGCTGCGCTCCGCAGAATACGAAACGAAATCCGTCTGCTTACTTCTGGTGGCGCCGTCGGTGAAAGTCCTGCTTGATCTGATCCCGGATTCCAGAAACTCGAATGCTCAGTTTATCTACTGAGCTCCAGTACAGCAGCTGGTCGTGTAACCGGTCGCGTAATGCTGTCGGAAACAGGCTTCGCAGAGAAGCACGTTGGTGCGGCCGCCGTGAGGATCGAGGAGCGGTGGGGCGGCCGAGTTGTGTGAAAGGGGCGTGCTCTGATCACGTGATGATGAACCGGCTGCGCGCGCCGCCGCGCCGGTTTCGTAGCCGCATGGCCGTGTTTGTGTAGGCGAGCGAACGAAGTGAGAAGTTCGCGCTCTATCGGAGTGTTTCTCTTGACCGGTGTGCTTTTGCAGCCAGAGGATAATTCAGTGTCGTCGTCCCTGTGCACTTGGCGTTGCGTAACGGACGCAGCTTTGCAAGCACTTCCCAGCGAGCAGCCGCATCAACAGCGGGCACGAGGAACAGGCGAGTGTCTTTCTCCGCCCTCCTGGGTCGAGCGCATGGCCGTTCCTCAACGTGCATCTCTCGTGGTGATTTTGGCAACCTCGTACCTCGTGCGAGGCATCCAAGCGGCGCGTTGACGGCCGCGCGGCGTTCGTCGCATCCGTGTTGAGAAAGCGCGGCGAGCAGCGGCGGCGTCGCGGGTGTCACGGCCGCGAGCACAGGACAAGGTTAAGGCCAGCCGAGCACATGTTTTGCCAGCGGCAGAGCGGCGTGCGGCTCAGTTCGAGCACCACGTTGGGTCGGAGCGCTTCGGCCGATCGCCGCCGCCGTGCTTATTTTTGCCACGCGGTGCTTATTTCTTGCGTCAGGGGAAGCTGTGCCGTGCTTGGCATGTCAGCGTTGTCAGGAAGACTTGGCAGTGCCGCTACAGCAACCGGCGCTCTCCCCCGTGACTGCGCGCGTGTGTTGTTTTGCTGGCTTCCGGGGAGCGAAGGGGCGCATGCAACGCCACGCTGCTGAGCGCACCCATTGCTCTCGCCCTGTGTGCTGCCCGAAAATATTGATCCGGGCAGAATCTGTCAACAGCGGTGCGCGGGTCTGAGCTCGCGCTACTCATATGTGTCGCGGCGGTGAGCGTTGTTGTGATCACGTCCGTGGCTTTCTCCCTGAACAGCCACCGATCGGATCGCCTCTGGCGAGCAATGTTTGCCGGCGTTCAGATGCTGAGCTAACGGCCGTGGCATGCCTGCGCTGCCAGCAGCAGCAGGACTGTTTTCGCCACGCCGGAGGCATTGTCCATCGCCTGTTGGTCGTGGTCGCGGCGGCGTGACCGCCCCCCTTTTGCGGTTTGTTTATCTGGCTCACTGAGTTCGTGTGGGCGACTTCCTCTCCTCCACGATGTGCGTCCCGTGAGCGGCGGGCTTTCCTCGTCCAATTGTCCCTTGGCGGACAGCCAAGGTAATATCGCGTCTCTTCCGCTCGCAACGGGCCCAACCTATGGTCGATGATGCGCCCTCCTCTCCAGGTCGTCGTTGCCACCGCTTGTTCCGGCATTGCTTTGGACGTACACATTCCCTGCGCACCACAACATGTGTGTTATGTGGACGTAGTACACCAAATTGGAACGTGAATAGGGAATGTTCCCGCACTCTTCTTTCAAGCCAGCTGCATTTTTGGGTGCCGGGGTTGTGTGTTTGTAATCGCTTTGTAAAATTACCGGATCGTCCACAATGGTATAAGCAACAGCTGGCTGTAATGGCCTGGTCGGCAATGTGTTGGGAAGCTGCGGCTGTTCTTTCTCTCTCTCTCTATAGGTTGATAATATTAAATGAGCGCCATGCCCCTTTCTCACCATCGCCGAGCGCGATCGTTCCAATGTCGCGCTCATGCTTCTTGCTCCGAAACGGGGCTAAGCGAGGAGGCAATGGTGCCGAAGCCTGGAGGCGGCAGTTATTCAGGTTTGCCCGGTCCACATCGCTCCCACTTATCATTGAACCCTGGAGGAATTTCACGTTTGCTCATTCGTCGCCTGTAGTGCCAGCAGCAGTTTCCACGCCACAATAGCCTTGCTGTCATGTCCACTTGCTCGTACGCACTCCGGTGGACTCGCTTTTTGTGAGTTCCAGGCAAGAATGACGTCATAAATTACATAAGCGTGTGCGTGTTTTTTTTTCCCCCGCCATCACTGTCCAAGAGGGCTGCGTGGGGCCTACATGTCTCGAAAGTTAATTGTAATAATAATTTCTCCATGACAGATGTCATTTGCGCGTGAAGTATGATAGGGCGGGCCTTTGTGACTTCATTTTCTTGCTGATCCCAAGACACGTCCGCATTGGTGGCAGCGAGAGGGCGGGGTTCGTAACAGAGAAATTATGAAAATGTTCCCCATTTTGCATGAAGTCACTGCACTGTAAACTGACGGTCAAATGCTAGTTCACATGAAGCCATCAAGCAAATAAGTTACACCCATTAAAATTGATCTTTGGACTCAACGGAAGTCGTGCAAGCATCGAACGATTCACGGAAGAGATACGACTTCGCATTGGGCGCACGAGCCCAGCACAACTTTGTCCGAAACCAGATTAACTTAACTGTGTGTTGTGCAGAGGTGTGGTCACCGCACACCACATTTACTCTTCGTGCGCTTAACTCGACGAAGAATGTTTTTGACTCAAGAGTTTAGAGGGGGGGGGGGGGGGGGAGGCGATGCTGATCGGGGAATATGTTTTCAATGGAGGGAGGTCATAGATTCCGGGGAAGAAAAGCTCGGGCCGAAGCATGCGCGCGCTCGTTTCCTTCAACTCCCTGGTGATCCGGCACCCATATCAGCTCCTTCCGTGTAGCTGAACTTCTACATTGATCCGAAATCTCACAGGCTAGCGGTGTGATTCTGAGCCGCCTAGGAGTCTGTCACAGCGTAATTTGACGCGGAGTGCGCCGCGGCTAGGGCTATTGCCACTGCCTCCGTAGCTACTGTTTCCCCCTCACGAACTAGAAGCCCGTCCACCTGCATGTGGTGCACGGTGTTTCCTCTACAAAGAAGGCTCCTTTTGAATAGCACTCGTTCATCCTTTTACTCCTAGCCACTCGTCTAGCATGATGATACTCCGGGTGCATGTTTCTGAGACGTGGAAGGAATTTGTTCTTCCACTTTTTGGTCATATCTTGTCTCCCAGCCACGTGTCACGGGAAGCAAATCTAAATCTTCCAAGACCCTCTTGGTTGTGACCAGTCACATTACCTGGCCTGTATAATAATCTATCTATCAGCCATATTGTGCAACTCCCTTTTTTCAAACGCTCCGTAGATGCCTTCATAGGTAGTCCGAGTGCCTTAATTTATTTTGCCATTAGAACCACTTTCACCGTTCATATTGTTACAGGGAAGATTAACATACGAAAGTCTTCCGCCTAACTATAGGTTGATGGCAGCTCAGATCTGCCCACCCTCAGAGTCCTTGTTGTTGTTGTTGTTGTTGTTGTTGTTGTTGTTGTTGTTGTTGACCAAATAACTTATGGCACATACCCACAGAGGTGGATCGGCCAAGAAAAATTGTTCTTAGGCCGTCTACCCCACTTCATCGTCCTCTGACGCAGGACAAGGGCTTACAGCTATAAGTAACGCTATTTTTGTTTTTGCTCTGTCCAGTTTCTCACTATTCGAATTTTTTCCCTCCGCTTTCTAAATTTTTTTTCAGACATGCCCCAAGCAGAACGGGGCGCATGTCCATAATTTAATCAAACGGATCAATCACTCCGGTTATCATCGGCGCACAAAACCGTCATCCCCACGACAGCAGCGAAATGATGGTTGTGTGGAAGAATTCCTATGAACGGTTGCTCGCTTTGACTGATGAAATTTCGCAGGGCATTGTTAAAGACGCAGGAAGGCAGTTACAAAGTTTGGACAAGTGATAGAGCTCAGTTCGTGTAGAGTGAGGTAATAGGATGAATACGGCTCTGACTTCGACAGTTACCGTTTATATATATATATATATATATATATATATATATATATATATATATATATATATATATATATATATATATATATATATATATATATATATATATATAGCTTATTCACGTGACGTCATTGCAGCCTTCCTGGCAACCATGGAACGCATAACGCAACATGAGAGAGAGGGAGAAAAGAGAGAGAGAGAGGGGGCCTATACGGCGAATCATGACAAGGCATCGGTGAAATCCGAGCTCTGGTGGAACGGCATTCCGAACGGCGTTTTAAGTATCCGACAAATGAGACGCGCAGCAGGGAGGACGCTGGTAGACGCTTTTTAGTTTCGAACCGCCCGATGTTATGGCCTCTCCGCAATACAGGGTTGCCACAACCGCCGCCTGCTAAACCTGATAGTGAATAGGGTCTATATTGAGGCAGCTTTAGGGCATGAAGTCTAGCTCCACCAGAGGGGGGTGTCTACTGATTCGAGCACAGGTAGAAAGGGAAATAACGAGGAAGAAAAAGAAAGCGGTCTTCTTCGCACATTGTTTTATACAAAGGAGAGCAATTATTTTTCTCCATCCGGGGTTTTAGAAAACATGTTAATGGCGAAATTGCCGAAAGAAAAAAGAAGAAATGTTCTGACAACCACTCACAAGAATAAAACATGGTAGCATGATTCGTATTTATGCAGTCCATAATTATATATTCGAGCGCGGAGTTCTCAGACCCTTCTTAAATACTGGAGGGGGGTCTCAGACCTCCCGATACCCCCTGACTTTAAGCTCTGCTGCTCGGTGAACCCAAGGACGCGGGATAACGGCCGCTTTTCGATAGAACCGAAAAGCAGGGCGTCTGTGTCAGTGGACGTCAAACAGCCCTAGGTGGTCAAAATTTCCGGAGCCCTCCGCTACGCTACGGCACCCCTCATAGCTTGAGTCACTTTGAGACGTTAAACCCCATGAACGATACCAAAAATACCTGTATTATAAAGATCAGCAACTGTTGGCTCAGTATTTATCTTCTTCTCTGGATGAGTAACCATACATGTTTTGCTATTGTTTTCTTTCGGCTGAGTGTGACGAAGTGAAGGTTTTTGCCCTGCTATGGAATGAGATGTCGTGGGCCTGTGCTTTGGCCAACGAACTGTAGGTGTATGACCGTCAAATGAAACGCGAACAATAGAAAGAAACACTGAGAGAAAAACGAGGAGATATTTGTTGTAAGGCGTGGGAAACAGTCATTCGTGCGGTTGATTCCTCGAAGGTGGCAATGCCGCTATCCGGATGCTTTCATACACTCCGCCTGTAATCCCACTCCCGGAACTGACGACATTTTTGTGTTCGCGTTTATAGTTGTCACTCGACGCAGCTATGCCTTTCCGCAAGTACCTCATCGGAGCCGTACCTGGCTACACAGTCGAGTCTTGTCTTTCGCATCTATAATCCACAGCACCTTTATGAACCTGTTTATACAAAGAAACCACGAAGGTATCTTAGAACGAGAAGGGCCCCAACGTTTGTTTTTGTTCTGTCTCGTTGCGTAACCATGTTTGAACTTGTTTAGCTGTGCCACCACTAGAGAGGACAGCCTTCGACAATTAGCCGGGAGGCGGAAAGCTGCGTTGAGAAAAATCAACCTTCATCGATGTTTTTCGTACATTGACAGATTTTGAAACTAAAATTACTTTCAGGATGGTTACCATCGTGTAACTCGAAGTTTGCCTGCAGAGTTTTGCGGCGGTGAATGCCGTGTTCATCGTTTTTCCTCTGTGGTAGAGTGCTCGTGACCGCACTCAGTTCGGACCATTCAGTGTGACGCCTTGTAGTGACGTTATGCGTGGCATCACTACATGCTGACCAGTCAACGTGGGGTAACATGAATTTAGTAGATATCCCTGTATATTCCTGTATATCCCTGTATATCCCTGTATAAACGAAGACAAGTCCACTTGTCGAAACGTTGGCTCATCTGCGACCTGAGGCGTACCCTATTTACCCTTGTTCGGTTCTTCTTTTTTATACCGTGCAAACCATCTTCTTCCTATCGTTCTACCTGAATCCTCAACGAGAATAAATAGTCAAGCTGTCCATATGATATCGAGGTGTCGGCATATTTTTTTTTTTTTTTTTCATTACCATTTTCTCCGGCAACGGGGATAACGCTGCATTTGTTCTCGCTATCAATGCACTGCATATGCCCTTCTTTGTTCTAAATATACACACGTGACTGATACCGCCCTGCCCCATTTTGCACGGCGTCAGTACTGCGACCGCGCAGTCAAGCGCAGGGCACATTATCTTCTAGAATACGGGGGGAAAACTAGCACATTGTGAAACATATTACGATCGGTCATTAGCAGCGCGATGGAATTACCCGACTGTCGTCGAAAATTCGTTAGAGAATCAGTTTCGCTCCACAAAGCTCGTGCGGTGGTCCCGCAGCCGTAGCTCGCCTCTCATTCTTTTCCAACTCCCGGCGTTGTGCGAGGGAGTCGCTGCGAACTTGTCACCCTGCTTGTCCTATATAGTGACGCAATGGTCCGCGGCTCGCACGCGTTGGCAAGAGCTTAACCGGGGCGGCACATGCGCACGTTGTTTTGACTATGTCGAGACGACGGCTCTGGCGATTGGCCAAGAACAGCGCGGGCGGCAGAAAGGGCGAAAAACGCTGCGCCTCCAAGTTTGACGCGGTTTATAAAAGGTCTGCCGTTGTCTCTTCAAATGTTTTTTAGAAGCGGGTTTCCGGCGTATACGCGTCGGCCAGTCAAAGAAGCGTGCTACGTAACGTTCGCAGGGACGTGTGCTGCTCTTGGCATCACTAACGTTTGCTTTCGCGAACGCATAATTCGGGCTGCATGTGATAACGGTCTCAGCTTCGTAAGGTACTGAGTTTCTGATCACCGGATTCACTTTCAAATTTTGCGACTTCCTTTCGGCTACCGCGATGATAAACGTGCCGAGGTGAGCAGCTGGAGAACCTCGGGTATGCGCAAAGTCGCTGGGAGCTGTCACTTTTCTTCTCGGCTGTACTACTGAGCGGCGGGGGATGTATCAATTGGTAATTCATGCTGTCTTTGTGAAATGTTGCTGGACTACCTTATCGGATTACTGGACTGTGCGCTGCTACTCGTGCTGTATTCCTTTCTTTTATAATACCTGTATACCTGTGTACTCACGCTCCTTGCTTCTGCAGAGCTCTGGAGTAGACCGCCAAGCAGCTTGTTTAGCGAGGCGGACTGCACTTTTGACGAGGATGCACCTGCACGAGGAAGCCTGCCTCATGTTAGAGTTTGCATCATGTGGTTTCGTATAGGAAACGTGCTGTCGCTGTCAGCTACCTGGAAAACATGGACGGGTAACTTGCAGACTCAGTTTTCCTTCGCTTCTGTTTGCATTGGGCGAATTCGGTTTTTTTTTTTTGTCTGCTTTTTTTTTTTTTTTCGGGGGGGGGGGGGGGGGTTCTCTTTTGAGGAACACGCGCTGTAGATTCGCTCTGAGATACCTGGAGTTTTTTCATCTGGCATACTTTGGAGCCAAAAACAAGGCTCTGGCACTGCGTCCCAAGAGGCCTGCTGGAAAGACTAGATCTGTTTATATATCGGTGTAATGCAAGCGGTAGCGAAATAACGATTTTTTTTTCCGTGTATGTGTGTGTGAGAGAGAGAGAGAGAGAGAGAGAGAGAGAGAGAGAGCAACCACACTGCCAAGGAGGAATGAAAACAGTGCGACCTTGTTGCCTGGATGTCAGTGTACGCGCGTGTACGTTGTCAACTTTACTCGTGAGCTACAGTGAACGCAATATCATGAACACAGCGGGAGCGGGCGCATGATCACATGCCTCCAGGGCTGGTCGCACGACGACAGAACTCCTTAGTACAGCTTCCGCCGGAAAGATAAATTGCTTGTGGGCAAATGAAAGGCACAGTACAGTAACTGTCTCACTTATCGGCGGATACAACTGCGTCTTCAGGTAACGGATGAAGAAGGGAGTGAAACGACAGAGAGAAAAGTGACGTAACGGAGATGGGGCTGCGCAGTATTTTCGACCAACTGGGGATCCTGACGTGCGTTGGCATTGCTCAGTGGGGATCCTGACGTGCGTTGGCATTGCTCAGTGCGTGGGCATATTTTGCGTTTCGCAGCTGGCGCCCGTGTGCTGTGCGTTAGAGATCCTCAGGTGGTTGAATTTACTCCGCAGTGCTCGTGAACATTGCCGGCAGGTAGGGGACGAGTGAGCGCAGGGCTCCTGAGGGACAACGAAAGCTCAGGCCTCTAGAAGAGAGCAAAGATGAAAAGTGTTTGCCGCAAATTTAGCCGCAGCTGGAAAGCACGCGGTGCCTTTGAGCCGTCGGTGCAGGTGGTGAGAGAAGCTGCTGGTGCGCTTCCTTGCGGCGGATTCCTCGCGCCGCTAAATAATCCCAAACCTCAACATCAGCAGCTGGTGCGTGCGTGCGTGCGTGCGTGCGTGCGTGCGTGCGTGCGTGCGTGCGTGCTCGCGCGCGCGCGCGCGCGTGTGTGTGTGTGTGTGTGTGTGTGTGTGTGTGTGTGTGTGTGTGTGTGTGTGTGTGTGTGTGTGTGTGTGTGCGTGTGCGTGTGCGTGTGTGTGTGTGTGTGTGTGTGTGTGTGTGTGTGTGTGTGTGTGTGTGTGTGTGTGTGTGTGTGTGTGTCGGAGGGGGTATGTGGAGTTGAAGTGTGGGATGGGGTGGGGCATGTTTTCTCTTTTTTTCGACTCGGTGGCCGTGGAGCGCTTCGTTTCCCGGATACGCGCAGCGTTGCGCGTCCTCCGGGGTGAGGAGTCAGGCGGCAGCCGCGGTGGCGTGGTCGGGGGAAGCCGCTGCTGCAGCTGTCGGTCGTCCTTGGCCTCCGAGCTCTCGCGCTGCTACTACGTGTACGCGTGACGACTCCCTTTGCACCACCGTCGCCCTATTTATGCACGCGGCGTCGTCGTCCGCCAGCTCCTCCCGTGGTCTCATGGTGTGGTGCATGTTCCTGTTCGACACGAGTTGGCCATTCTCTTCTGTGTAGGGGGAACATGAGTGAGCGGAAGCGTCAAGCAGCAGCGCTGTTGTGAATGCAAATTCGAATGCACCCCAGAGATCGAGATAGGAGCTGCGATTTGTTACACACTTCATGTTGGACTTCTGGAAAAATTAGAGCGTCTCTTAGATGCCCCCTAAGAGGAGAATGGCGAAAGCCTACCCTTCCTATCCTATAATTTGCCTTCCATCATTAGCCTCTTGTCGGCATTCGTTGCAGTGCTACATATAATTATAATTGGTTTATAGGAAAGGAAAGGCGCAGTATCTATCACACTTTCTCCGGCAAGTGTGTTTGGACGGTTCATCATCGCTCCTGTCGTGTGGCGTTCCTTGGCGCACGTTCAAGTGTGGCATTGCCGATGGCAGGAACGCATCCCGCCTCGGCCAATCAGAACGCCGCAAAAGCGGGACACACTTTGTCCACGACAGCATGAGCCATTAAAGGCTCTCGCCTTAAAAAGGGTGGGGAGGGGACAAGTGTATGCCGCGATAGCATTACTGGTTCCCTACATAGTCACACACTTCTTTGTCCACGTTACTAAGAAATACCCCCCCCCCCCCCCCCCCCACCTCGCTTATTAGCAAAGTCAACGTTCCCAACGTGGCCTAATCGGTAGCGTCCCTGGCCAGGGCCACTTTCAAGGCCTCGGTACTCCTGCCCTGGCGTCACTGCACGCGACCGCGTGGAAACGACCTTAGCTGCTCCACTGTCACTGCGTCTCAGCAGGGGCGTGACATCGCTTTGTCCAGGCAAAAACGGACTGGTGGTTGAGCGGTGCTGAGTGTAGCGCCAGGGATCGTCACCCAGCACCTCCACCACAATGTTACGCCCTTAGCGTCGCGACCGAGACGTTCTAGCCGGTTCAGTACGCCAAGTACACGCGGCCAGCGGGAAGCAACACAGGTGTCACTAGACAAAGGTCGAACTGGCGCGCACACTCCTTCTTCCTCTTCCTATATATATATATATATATATATATATATATATATATATATATATATATATATATATATATATATATAATATGAGCCCGCGCTGCGGGTGGTCGAGGTGCCAATGGCCGCCGTGTCTCCTCACGTATCTGCCGTCCATCTAATTACGGAGATACACGCGTGATGAAAAGCTCCGGTTTGTGATGGGACCGCGGCTTGTCTTGGCTACTCCGACCAAGCACACTGGTACAAAGGATCAGTCGCCTTGAGCTGCTCAGCACTCGTTGCGAGTCGCGACGCGTTGAGTGAAAGAGCTTTTGAAATGTTTCAGTCCACGCCGCGTGTGATAATAGGGCTGCATATGCTTTTATGGCTGTTTTCCAGTGAATATAATAATAATAATTTATTTCACTCATCGGGAAAAAAATCCCGATAATTCGGATTCACTAGTTCTCAGCTTCCCGAGCACAAAATGCAAGGAACCAAAATGTTTTGGCGCGGCAACATAAAAAAGATAAAAGAAATAAAACATTTTGGTGTAGCAACTTAAAAGAAACACAATGAATATGCAGAAATAACTTGCTGACCAGGTAAGAATAACTGATTCTAGAAATAAAAAGTTCTTAGACTGCATGAAAACACCGTTGGTAAAGAACGTATACAGCGAAGAACGAATGTGCAAAGCACGACGTACGTCAAACAGAAGAGGCGAAGAAAATGACAACTTATATAATCCGAACATAACTCTTAATCCAATGCGCGGACAGCGTACATAAGGAGGAGGAAAAAAAAAAAAACGTGATATTCGTTCATGTAATCGGATTCTCTTCTCGGAAAAGCACTTTCAGTTCTTTTGGCGAGGCTGTTTCTGGAGTAAATCCATTATGACACAAGTTTAACATGTGCGGTAGTGTAGTGCTTTCTATTTGTAGGCCATATGCGGTCCGACACGTTTTCATTAGCCACGGCTGCGTGCTTCTACTCTCATACGGTACGATTATTTTACAAATGGATGCCAATAGTAATAGAGAAAATCTGTTGTTATTTATTTTTTATTGAAATTGAATTGGTAGCGTGAGCACATGTAGTAGGAGTATAGCTGGTTAATTTTCATTACACTGTACTTCAAGAAGAGAGGATGGGAATGGTGAATTCTGGGGACGTTCTCAATACGTCTTAGCGTTTTTTCTGCAATATCATTTTTTTCTTTTTTTGCAAAATACGTTTGGCTTTATTCATGCAAAACAAAATGGCAATAGTTTATATAGCAGTAGTAGAAGACTTTATTAAAGCGCAACACTTGGGCGCCTAATACAACGATGGCTTGCTGGACGAGCAGGCGCTGTTCTGCCTCACCCTCAGCACCAAGCCAGTCCACCCAGGTAAAGATAGTATGCGAAGGCGTGGGAAAGAAACCCGATTGCAATGCAACCAGGCTTGAAAATAGGTAGTGGGAAAGGTTGGAATAAGGGGAAGGGCAGATGGGGCATGATGGATCACGACGGAATTTGTACAGATATAGCCGTGCAGGGGTTATGAGCGTATTCAGCTGTATGTGCCGAAGGACATGAGCCTCGAACGGAGAGATTAGGATGAGGTTCGGGGTAGAGCTTGCGGTCTAAGCTAGCAGCATTGTAATATTCGCTGATGGTGGCGCGAAGAGACAGCCTCGACCCGCCCTCAAATGATCTTGGTCAGGAGATGAACGGTGTCCGGTTACGAGTTTCACGGGCGAGCTGATTCGCCAGCTCATTGCCGTCAATCCCCCGAGTGTCCAGGGATCCATTGGAGGAAGACGGGGCAGGGCTGCAGAGCAACAAGTGCGGCCTCGAGCTCCGTGGACAGATGAGGTGTGAGAGTTTTAGATTGAATGGCACGGATAGCCGCCTGGGAGTCAGTGTATATAATATACTGAGGCACAGGGGGGAGAGAATGGAAACTTTGAATAGCATGAATAATGGAGAGGACATCAAGCGAGATAATATCCGGAGAATGGAGAAAGGGGTGGCTAGTGTGAGTGACAGGGGTAGACAGACTGGGATGAAAGAGAATCTGGCTTCCGGACCCGCGAGGAGCCACATATGAGGCATCTGTGAGCGACTCCATGGGTATTGAAGGGCGGACTATGATGAGAGGCAGCAGCATGTCGGCGGCCAGCATGCAGGACCGGTGACATATTGGCTGGAAGAGGAAGTGTACGGAGGTTAGTAGAACTCAATCCGTCTTCGTAAATGAATATAATTCCAGCTCCCTTCCTGTAACATCTGGCGTCCCTCAAGGTTCCGTACTAGGTCCCCTTCTGTTTTTAATATACGTAAATGATTTACCCTTTCAAGTGTCCTGTAAAATCCGCATGTTTGCTGATGATTGTGTTCTTTATCAAACAGTTAATAACACCTCTGATCAATTATACCTCCAAAATGACCTTAACAAGATTCAGGAGTGGTGTGAAATTTGGCAAATGGAACTAAACCCTCACAAATGCAGTGTACTGTCTTTTCATCGCCGCCGCAACCCACTCATATCCCTTTATCAAATTGCCTCCGTTCCCGTGCTACCAGTGCTATCATACAAATATTTAGGCGTAACTCTGTGCGCTGATTTGTCCTGGAAAACTCATATAACTAACATCATTTCTTCAGCTAACAAATCTCTTGGTTTTCTAAGACGTCATCTTCGCGATGCTCCCGTGCACGTCAAGTTACTAGCTTACGAATCACTTGTGAAATCAAAACTAGAATATGCATCACCCATTTGGCACCCACATCAAGCTTACCTCACCAATGCACTAGAACTTTTGCAGAACCGCGCCGCCAGATTTATTCATTCGTCATACCATTACAGCATCAGTCTATCATATCTGAAATCCCTTTCAGGTTTACAGCCACTCGAGATACGCCGCCGCATAGCCAGTCTTTCACTGTTTCACAAGTTTTTTTACAGCCATCTACAAACTGCACCCTATATGATCCCACCAGCACGCATATCTCACCGCACTCTCCACCATCTCCAGATCAGCTGTCCACGTGCACGAACCGTCACCTTCGCAAACTCATTTTTTTCACGCGCCGCTGCGGACTGGAATGACCTTCCCGAAGAGATTGCAACAACAACCTGTCCGATAATCTTCGCACAAAAAGCCTACAGCTATTTATCATCATAGCACATGACTTTGTACCATGTCATCCAAAATTTGTATCCACCCCTTATGTAATGCCCCTCCAAAGGGGTCTTTAAGGAAATAAAAATGAAATGAAATGAAACACGAGTTCACCAGAGACCAAGTTCACCAGAGACCCCCAAATATAGGAGCGATGGTATCGGCGGCAACACGACAGCCGTGCGTGTAACCGTTCGCAAACGTAATAGACTTCGTAGCCAAACCGGCCGTCAGCTGGTCACTGAATCATTCGCGTCAAGTGAAGCCAGTCGCTTGACTGTGGCAAAAGACTGTTTTGCGAAATGCCCTTGACAAGAGAATTGCGCGCCGGCGGAGGAGAAAAGTAAAGGGTTGAGTGACATCGAAATAACTGCATATAGTTAAGCTCTTTGGCAAACTGCGCGCTTCAAAAATAAGATGCATTTTTTTTTAAGTTTTATTTTTTAAATATCACGCAATACAATATGGTCTAGTGCGAGTCTACATAGCGGGTGCAGATTCAAAATTATAATTAAAATTCTAATTAAGAAAGCGTCCGAAATAGACTTTCGGATCTACTAGTAATTCAGCTTGGTCGGATTTCAGGATCTTTTCCTCTCGCCTTCTTTTTTACCGTGCGGTCAAGGTGCGTCGATAAAACGCCGTCACGCACCGCGGAGGCTGCGGAAACGAGTTTAATGAGAGCGATGGTAGTTATCGCAGATTTACGCCCCTGCTAATGACTGCCATTAGGCCGCGGAGGCGTGTACGTGCTCCGCTTGGGTCATTCAAGACTTCGCGCCTCCTCGTGCCCAGTGCCGACGTGGTTCAAAGGTCAACTACCTCCGCCCACCATTTGTTGCTTTGCCTGTATGTGCGGTGACCAAGGTGACCTCTTACCTTCGAAACGTGGTCCTACGTAGGAAGGCTGCACGCTCAAGCGCCTGCCTTGTGGACCGCGTTACTGCCGCGAAGCGATATTTTTTTTTTTTTCCTGCCGCAAGCTCGCCGTACGTGGATGCGGAAAGTTTCGCCCTCGATATGCGGAACATGCGTGCGGGGTCAGTCCTGCGCTCGTGGTATAATAAAAGCCGCACGAGCGGCTACGGGACGCTTTGAGCGCATCCACCGGCCTGCTGTCGATTCTGACGCTTTGGCGAGCAAAACGCAGAGTTGGAAGCTCACGGCTCCTTTTGCTGTGCAATCCGCTAGCTATGCATTTTTAAACGTTTGGACTATACACCGGACTTTGAGCTCTGTACGTGGTTCTTTTTTATTTTAAATTTATTTTTCAATTATCGGTGAATATAACGTAGTCCATGCGAGTCTGCGTGCTGGATGTGGATATTCCGGCAATAAAATAAATAGAGCGTCCCCAGATTGAGTCTTTCGGGCTGTATACTAGGGATTACGGTAGCATGTTCTGTAGAGTCACCTATAGTGAAAAGGACTGCGCCCACTGCACAGGTGCAACTGTCGTCAGCCAGCCCCCGCGTGTTTTGTGTGTGTGACAGAGAAGGGTATGTTCATCTGATGCGTATAGTGAAAAGGACTGCGCCCACTGCACAGATGCAACTGTCGTCAGCCAGCCCCGCGCGTTTTGTGTGTGTGACAGAGAAGGGTATATGTTCAGGGGCGCCGCGCGCCGGCAAGAGGCCACTACGTACTACCCGACTACTGATTCGGCGTCTATGCCTATATTGTATGATATTTTTATATTTGAAATATAACACCTCTATGAGGTTATTGCATCATGCAGATTTTTTTTTTTTTTCTAAGTGTAAGCGCCGTGTACCATGTGCTTTAATGCCACAGCATAAAAGGTCCCGTTCGCAGGAAAAGCGGGCTCCTTTATCACGAAAAATCGCCATTGGCGGAGAGGTTCACGTCACATGGTCGCTTGACGCTGTTTTGACGTCGTGAGATGTCTCCAACCTCTCGACCAATCTGAATTTTGTGGCAGACTTTATAGAAGCCCCGGCAGGTTACATGGCCTAGTGCTGATTGGCCGGCAGCATGCGTGACGTCATCAGGTCATGTGACATTGTCGAGTTCGCTGCTGCACTGGCAGTTGGCAGGTTTACTGATCACATGGCATGGCCGACAGCGAGGGCGGCAGGTTGGATCCGGAGCCTCTTATAAGTGCTCAAAGACAAAAGGGGGAAAAAAAAAAAAAGGCTACAACGAGCACGTTAGACTGCAATGACAGACACATAAGCAGCAACGCGTTGCTTTTAATCAAGTCGCAGTCTATGTTTAAGTTAAGGTGACGGCGTCTCCATAATTTTTTCTCTTCACAAGTTAGAAATTAGACGTTGATGGCTATAGTGCAATTATCGTCTTGGCCCAACTCGTTGTGCCAATATTTCGATTGCATATGCTGTTCCCGTGGCCGCGGGCAGGCTCTGATGCGCACATATGGCCGTCTCTGGCCTTCTCAATGCTCCTTCTTTATGTTTATGTTTATGTCTGCTGGCCCGCCGCATCTCCCAACTCTCGAGTGCGTGCACTCGTTAAGATATGCAGCGATGCGTACTTCGTAAGCGTAAGCGGACTTCTCAGGGCGTGTATGCCTTCACTGATCTGTGCTCCTTGCTTCCGGTCTGCAAACCTCGAACACCCAATGCGCACCTCAGAAAGCCCTCTTGTGGAAAAATGCCGAGGTATACATCGCTCTTCTTCCAGTGAGCGCAGCGAGCGACGTCGGCTGTATCTGCTGCTTGTGCCGTGATCAAAACATGCTCTCTCCTGTACGCGCTGTTGCAAGATTTGCAAACTCCACATCGATGGTGCCATAGTTTTAGAGGGTGGAAATTCTTTTCTTTTATTTATTTATTATGCGTGTCTTTTTTTTTTTTTTTTTTTTTTTTGCTCAGGGGTCGCTTGGCCAAAGAGAGGAGGATCGAGGTAATTTTCATATACACAGAGTAGGCACACTAATGCCCGTAATTTTAAGCATTTCACCGCTTGTGCCAATTTCACTCTTGCAGCTTGCACCTATGCGTCCCGTCACCGCATGCAGTGATGGGTACCCGGCCGCAACTTGGCGGGTCGAACCCCGCCCCTCCCGCGTACAAGGCATATGCCCATGCCGCCATATATGGGCCGCCGCTTCGGTAATGGGCTGAGGTTTTAATAATAATAATAATCAATTAATCAATCAATCTTTATTTAATGTGCGCAGGAACAACCATGTGGTCTTCGTGCTGCAGCATAAAAAAAAAATGAAAATGCACATGTTTACACACACAGAGAGAACACAAAAGAAGAAATAAATAATACATGAAATGAAACTGAGACGAAAAGAATTACGGAAAGTAAGCAATCAATGAGTAGCATCACTTATATACACAGTGAGAGAATTTTTGAGCACATCAGGAAAGAAAAAAAGAAAAAGAAAAGAGAACGGTAGATAGAGGAGAAAAAAAAAGAACAACAAATAACTGACATTGATTATAGTAATATAGAAATATACATAAAATAAACAACCATTCCAGGCGCAACAAGTGCATGGTACTTAAAACACAGACTAGAAATATGGAATAATACAATAAAGAAGTAGAATTGAGCATGGGACAGTAAGATTCGAATATAAAGTTTAAAGTTGAAATATAAGTAAGAAACGGAAGAAAAGTAGTTCAAGATACCGACAGAATTGAACAGGAGAAAAAGCAAAAAGTGAAGTAAATACAATATTAAGGCTAGAAAGTGGGAGTTATATGTGATAAAGTACTGTTTAGAATACAACGCTACGAACATCCAATGTAAATGAACAGAGCGAGTTTTGGAAGATGTCAAGGTGAGGACAAAAAGAGTTAAATAACCACTGCATCCTGTCCAGAGGGGAGTGGGAATGAAGAGGAGAAACTTGAAATGGTCTGAATTCCCTCATGCTCTTTCGCGGAACGCGCAATAGGATATACTCAAGAGTTGAGGGCACATAATGTGGCCGTGAAGGAGTTTGTACAGAAAAATGATATCAAGTCTGATACGACGGCAGTGAAGAGAAGGAAGATTCAGTTGGGCGCTCCTGGTGGAGCGAGAGGGGGAAGTTGCGCAAGGAAAGCGATAATGAAATATCCGTAATTTTTTTTTTTTTTTTTTTGTACTCTATCAACCTTGTCCAAGTTCGATTTGCAAGTGCCATTCCAAACAACCGACGCGTACTCCAAGAGCGGCAAGCGTATGGACAGGTACAGTTTTAGGAACGGAAGTGGAGTATGGAACTCTCTCGAAAGTCTGCAAACGAATCCGAGTGTGCGCATAGCCCGCTGAGCAATGCGTTTAGTGTGAGAGGAGAAGCTGAGGGTGCGGTCAAAAAGTACACCAAGGTCATTAATTTCATCAATAATAATAATAATAATAATAATAATAATAATAATAATAATAATAATAATAATAATAATAATAATAATAATAATAATAATAATATTGTTCATTGCACAAAATTTGTTTGCAACTTTACAAAGAGCGGGCCCGTCAAAGCCAGCTTGAGGCTTGTTGGACTTGGCCCCAAAAAAAGAAAGCATTTCAGATGCAGTCTGATGTTAATATATATATATATATATATATATATATATATATATATATATATATATACAGATGCAGCATGAAAGAAAATCAAGGTGCTATTTAATAGATACTTGTCTTCAAAACACAGCATTGTAGTAGATTCACTGGCGAGGAGTACAAGACAAATAATAAAGAAAAAATAAAGCAAGAAAAGTATGAGACAAATCAAAGAAAAAGTACTCGTGTTTATAAGAGAAAGATTTCATTTCGGCAGTTTGGTTAGCTAGAGTACACTAGTCCAAAGTTTATTGTTTCATGCCTGTAACGAATCGCTTGAGTTTGGACTTCGAGTCAACTTGTACGCAGTAGTCCGGAAGAAGAGTGAAAACAGTCGGGGTATATTGTAGCGCCCGAAGGCGACTAAGCGCGATCTGGGTTCCCCTACCTGTTGGGCTGGTTCTCCATATTACTGTGCTGACCTGAGGTCTCTGCCGCCGCCCTGACCCTGTGTGTCAAGAGGTGACAATATATCGCTCGGGTTCCTTTAGAAAAATTCTTAGAGTAACGCGGACACGATATCTTGCGTATATTCTTAATGTACGGCATGGAAGGTTGACATTCTTAAAATCATTGCTCTAAAAGTAGCGCGAGATGACAGTCTGCTCGAAAAGAAGACGAAAAGAAGGCGTATCAAGGAATTCAAATAAGGATACATTATCATGAACCGTGCAGTTGTATGCAACACTTCACAATTCATTTCATCACAGCACCAATTAGTTTTTGAATATGGACAGAGCAGTTTAAAACAAAAATGGTTATGCAGCAATGTACAATGCTGTAGGCGAGCGCCTAAGCCACCAGCTCGCAAACAGAAAAATGAGCGAAAGATTTGATATTGAACAATAGCCATGACTCGAGGTTTACTGCAAGCATGCATGAATTTATCATGTCAAATCACTGTCAAAATACACTATTAAGTATTTGAAATAGTTCACGCATTGCACAGGGCTACAACAAGGTGAACGCTCATCGGCATGTAAACGTAAGGATATTCATTACGGCCTGCTTATGGGGTGATCGAAAGCACTTTTAGTCGAATATTTAGGGAAATTTCCCAAGGGGGAGACCTGCGATAAGGAAGTAACTACTCATTGACATCCACCCAAGCGCATCCATACAGCCACAAAGGAAAGCTATACAGCTTTCTTAGATAGTTAAAAAAAAAAAAAAAAAAAAAAAAAAAAAAAGAAAAGGCGCGACTGTCCTGGAAATGCGGTGGTCCCAGGTTCGATCTCCGGACCAGGTGGAATTTTTCTTTAACTACGAAGTTTCTGAGAAAGCTGTGTAGCTTTCATTTGTTGTCGTACGGCTGCGCTTGGGTGGATGTCAATGAGTGATCACTTCCGTATTACGAATCTTTGTTTTGTTTTAGAGGCGCTGATACGACTGCGTTCTTCCGGAACTACTTGACAGTGGCAATGATTATTTAGGGAAATTTCCCAAGGGGGAGACCTGCGATAAGGAAGTAACTACTCATTGACATCCACCCAAGCGCATCCATACAGCCACAAAGGAAAGCTATACAGCTTTCTTAGATAGTTAAAAAAAAAAAAAAAAAAAAGAAAAGGCGCGACTGTCCTGGAAATGCGGTGGTCCCAGGTTCGATCTCCGGACCAGGTGGAATTTTTCTTTAACTACGAAGTTTCTGAGAAAGCTGTGTAGCTTTCATTTGTTGTCGTACGGCTGCGCTTGGGTGGATGTCAATGAGTGATCACTTCCGTATTACGAATCTTTGTTTTGTTTTAGAGGCGCTGATACGACTGCGTTCTTCCGGAACTACTTGACAGTGGCAATGACATTATTTCGCAGGGTATTCATTGCTACCCTGTATTTAATACGTTGGGTGGCCAGAACAGTGTCATCAGCGTATTGAAAAATCGCGAAGTTTGACAAATGATCAGGAAGGTCATTAACAAGTACATTAAAATGTGTGGGGGGGGGGGGGGGGGGGACAAAACAGAGCCCTGCACTTAGCAATCAGCAAGCGTTGCTCGAGGATTTGGCTAAAGAATAGAAATGGGTCTGTGGCTCTCAACTTCATCTCTTTGTCCACCCTTGAAAAAGAGGTCAACAAGGGCAGTCTTTAGAGCAAGTGGAATATGTCCGGAGTCGATACCGTTAAACGTAAGGATGCCGGAGAAGGTATATACGTTTCGTTTAAGCATGACTATTGAAATAACGTTTAAGTCGGGATGCCGTCGATGCCGCACTCTGTCTTCCCCCCCCCCCCCCTCCTCTTCCCGGTTACGTGCCTCCACAGACAGCGACGACAGGGAAAATCAGCTTTTTTCGAGGTTTTTCTCTGAGCACCTGTGCGCCATCCGCTTGTCTCTCTGGAGAGCATCGTGGTGCGCTTTCAGAAGGATTCCGATGTTTGTTGTTAGCACCAGCTCCTTCAAGTTGCGCGAAATCGTACCGAGTCTCCGTAATATTATCCGAATTATCGAGTTCTCAGCGCGATATATGCTATGGCAAACGAAGTCAAGACCAGAAACAAAGAAACGATGCCTATTGCATGGCCATTAACAGAAAGAAGCACGCAATATTCTCAATTAGGAGAAGCGCGCTGGACAAGAACTCTGCTTCTCCACGCGTATCCCATTCTCTCTCTCTCTCTCTCTCTCTCTCTCTCTCTCTCTCTCTCTCTCTCTCTCTCTCTCTCTCTCTCTCTCTCTCTCTCTCTCTCTCTCTCTCTCTCTCTCTCTCTCTCTCTCTCTCTCTCTCTCTCTCTCTCTCTCTCTCTCTCTCCCTCCCCCGGTCCTTGTGTTCCCCCCGCCGTCCCACTTCGCCGAGTGTGGGAGTATACGAGACGGAACGTTACATTCTTAGTTTTCCCGCAAATCCGGATTTCGGGACGCAAATCTCCTTGTGTAAACGAGGAACGGTCGTGCACGACGTCAGTCACCCGAATATGCTCGGGCTCTGATCCCATATGCTGGTTGCTTCTGTGCTTCGGGGTCAATATTCGTCCCGGCGGGCGCAAGACTTTCCTTCGTTGCTCTGTTTTCCGAGATCTTCCTTTCTCCGTCTGTCAGCAACCTGTTGCGTGCAGGCGTGCTTTTTTTCTGCTTTTGTGTCTTGTCTGCTTGACCAGCGCTCGCGTTTTGCCAGCGTCCATCTTCGTTCGGTACCGAGGCCTTTGGCGCGCGCGGCCGTATCGGGAAGCAAATAAGAATAAACCCTCGGGAATTCTCTTCCTTACCGCGTGCTCTTTACTCCGCGGGTAAAAGAGGCAGCAGAATCTCCTTCTTCGCCGTGTGTTCCCTGCGCCGGGGGAAAGGAGGAGAGAGTGCATTTGTTTTAACAGCGCTGGCTGCATACTGTACAGGGATGAACTTTGTTTGCCAGTCGAACGGGCGTCCCACACGGTCCGCAACCCTCTCACTGCACATCTTCTCTCCTGTGAGGTGTCGGGGAAATATGATGTATAACACTACAGGAACGTCGAGCGACCGGCGCGGTACTCCTTTCTGTTCGTCGATCCGCCAGGTGTATTAGTATACGCTCCACTGATCCTAGAACAAGGAAAGCTCGGATATTCGATTCGCGGATGACGGCACAGGCACATGCTAGCTTAGAGCTTTTCTTTTGCCTTTTTTTTTTTTTTGGGGGGGGGGGGGGGGAGGTAATTGTTGAGGGGGGGGGGGGCATTTGCATTTTTTCCCCCTTTTTTTTTTTTTCTCTTCGAAAACGCTTGCAGTCCTCCAGAAACGTCCAAGATAAGATGTGCGGTTGTGGTAAGTGAAATTGTGCTTTTAAACTCTAGAAACCGATATGATTGGGAGCCGCGGCGCGAGGTCTGGCCGCGCCTCGCTGGTCTCAGCTATGCTCCGGCGCGACGTGAGAATGAATTAGGCTTAGATTGCCGAAAAATTGCTCATCTGGGTGGAAATGGCATCTAGATGTGCCGGTCACTTTCACGGAGGCGCTGAAATATTTTTGGAGTCGATGCCGGGCGAAAATCCGCTGCCACCATTGGAAAACGATCGACGGAGCCGAGCTGAAGTGTATCCGAGCTCCCGCGGGTGATGCGCCTCTCGCAGTTATTACATATGACCAGCTACAGATTTCGAATTGCCATTGAGAGTTAAAACTCCAACTATTGTAATTTAGTTAACTAGCTTCCCAATTAACATCACTGACCTTATCCGGTGACCGTCAACTTTGGAATTAGTTACTTTTGTTGCCTAAGACACCCTCTATCTTTAATTATTGCTGAGTTTCCCCGTAACGTCGGTATATCGCGTGTTCGGACTAAAGCGTGTTCCTATAGATGACAACGTCTACTGGGCTCAGTGCGTTTCGAGGCCAAAATGTTTCTCCGTGATAGCGCCGCCGCAGGAATTCTTGTTGGGGCCATGCCTCCTGCCGTATCGGGGGATAAATGGTATAAATGGTTGATCTTCTGAATTATTGCGGATATCTTTTGGAACAAATACATGTGGGGAGCTTGGCTTTGTGCCAGAAATCGACGCTGTCTGCTTGACCTAAAACGATATATCACCCCCCTCCCCCTCCCCTCCACGAACGGAACAAGTAGCTTATTGTTACACCTATATATAGTTCCATGAACAGCGGAGGACCTGTCTACTTGAGCAGAAAATGCCTACTATTTATGGAAAACACGACGAACTGTCTAAGCTCGCAAATGACGCACAAAACTACTGAATATATGTATATATGCACTTCCTGCCGCGCTGCTGCTGTTCTGATTTGGCAACAAACCTGCAAGCAGAGACGACCGTTTGATCCCCTGCCGAAGACGGTGGGATCGAACGGCGATGCTACGACGACGACGCTGATACAGAGGGGGTGTTTCCGCGGGCGCGATGTTTTTCTCCTCTTCTCGTTTCGCTTCTTTCTGGTGAAAACAAAGCGATAAACAAGTGGCTGTCACACAGAAAGGGCTGTTTCCACTTCCCGCTGCCGTCGACAGGGAAACGCGTTGTTTGCGCCTGGCTGAGGGCCAGGATCGAGATTGGGGCTTTCGCGCCGGTTCACTTCGGACGCCGATGCGTGAGCGCGTTTGGTCGTTTGTTCTGAGCACTGCGTGAACGGTTAGCGCGTGCTGCTACCTTGCACCTCTCTCGTTGTCACTGCGTGCATGTAGCAATGCGCGCATCGTATATATCGCTCGGGCTGCAATAAAATGCTCGACACCACCTAAGTGGGACACTTCGGGGTCGTCACGTGAGTCGTGCGCGTGTTTCTCTCTGTGTGCTTGGTTTCGGTTTGGCTCATGGGGTTCTCAGGCTATGAGAGATGCCGTAGTGGACGACTGCGGAAATTTCGACCACTTGGGGTTCTTTAACGCGCACTGATATCGCACAGCACACGGGCGCATGGCTTTTCGCCTAAATCGAAAAAGCGGCCGCCGCGGCCGGGTTTCTACCCTGTGAAACTCTCTCTCCCTCTCTCTCTCTCTCTCTCTCTCTCTCTCTCTCTCTCTCTCTCTCTCTCTCTATGTGTGTGTGCATGCTTGTGCACTCGGCAGCACTCCTCCGAAGATGGAATGGAATAGATAAGGAAATGCCTCCTTAAAAAAAAAAAAAAAAAAAAAAAAAAAAGAGGAAAGCTCGAGTCCACTAGCCGCCCGTCCTGTTGTCAGTGTTTCTTCTCTTGTCTCCATCTGTTTTGGCGCTGGTCATTTCGAATCATGTCCCGCCAACTTTCCCAATCGGAATTTTGGTTGCTTAATATTTAATCAAAGGAATAACATTTATACGCTGTCAACAGAAATTTCATTCAGCAACACGATGTCTATATGGATGTGTGCGTCCCGTCATGTTTTATGGCGAATTACAGTCGTCTCCCCGGAACAAGTTTTCTCGGACCATGCCACCGAAGAGGGGTTCCAATGGGCGATTTGGATTCAGGTCTCGAGTTCTGACCAGATCGCGGTGGAATAGTCCCTAGAGTGCTTTCGCGGTTCGGATAGCGCTTCGGGTCGCCATTTCAAATTCGCCATATTGCTGTTCGTTATCTACATTGAGCGCGTTCAGGCTACACAGAAATGCAATACTTTAACTGGCCCCGTTTCTCGCATCGCTAAAATTTTCATTCTTGCCTGAAGATCGCGTTTGATATGTTTTCAGTACAAAATGGCCCCGTTTCTCGCATTCGTGACGTTGACTGTTTATTTATTTTTTTTTTTTATTGCGCTTGAGCAAAGGCTTCGACTCAGCCGAAAAGGCGTTGTCTGTGATCAGTCCATCAGTGTGCGCAGTCCCTTCTGACATTGGAAGAAGTAAAGTAAATACTGTCGCGATTGGGTTTCTACCCTGCGGCGGCGCCAACAAATCAGCTCCGCTGGTCACCCAATCGCTTTGCCCTGTACGGGGCAAAGCACCCTCTACGTCATAATGACTCAAGAAATGTTTTCTCATCATGGACACAGCACGCGCGCGGATCGTGCCTCTGTACTTGGATTCCTCGCGCGGCTGCGACTACCTCAACATCCGGATCCAGTTTTGATGCCGCGCTCTCCCTATCTCCTACCGCCCCTCTCACCAGGACGCGGCTCTCGGCCGCCCGCGCCGGTTATCAAGGGAGAGAGAGAGACCACCGCATTACTGCGACAGGCGGTCGCGACAGCTATTGTGGAGGCCCGCCCGATGTACCGAGTGTACAGTGACCTAAGACATTTGAAGGCGGGCCTCAAACAACCTACTGTATATTGTTGCATAGTGTATATATCTCTCTTTATTTTTATTTTTACCTACCCTGTCCTTTCTCCCTCTCTCTCACCTCTTTGATTTCCTTTACCGCTTCCTTACTATCACTTTATTTCCGCCGCCCCAGTTCAGGTGCTTCATATACCAGATAGCAGATACCTGGGTTGGCAAACATATCTTCCTTGCTTTTTGATACCTAATAAAGAATAACCGCATACTACTACTGTACTGTCACCTCAGGATCACAATATACCTTACCTCCTCGTTGCGATTCTCAAACCAAGTGGGCCGGGAGCTGAGCGTTTTATCATTTGCGCTGCCATCTTTAGCCATCTTGTGTATGTGGAGCCATCTAGCGTCCAAGTTGAGAACAACCGCCATGCTGATATGTGCGGTCCCATCCGCGGAACAGGCGACAAGTAGCGCACATCGGCATTTCGGAGCATTCGCATGCAAATGTTTGCTTTCTGAAAGTACCTGGCTGAAAGAAAAAAAAAAAAAAAACTTTTCAGCAGAAGCCAATCCATTCGGTCAGAAATGACCAAAATTTATGCGCCTGATCGGGTCGGCCGAAGGCTACAAGCCTGGTTGCAATTAGTGTGTCACTTTTATGTGGCACAGAGAGGTGGTGGTGCACCACTGGCCGCGAGGGCGGTGAAGCAACCAAGGCGGGGCTGTTTTCGATCTGCTTTTTATCCTTAAATGATTTCTAGAGACGGCGCTACCGTAACAATTTGAGTAATGAAATCAAGCGAATGTAGCCGTTTCATATCATGTTTAGGAGCAATGCTAATCGCGCTACACTTGTTTGGTCAGCCGATCGTTCATATACTGTTTACTGCTTGAGCGGCTACTGCGTGGAGTTCTCACACCTCCACTGGGGTTCTATTCATAAGGTTCCATTATCCATTTTGGATCCATTTACTCTGCCCTAGTCTACTTTTGTTAAGTGACGAAGCTGGGGCAGGACGTTCAAGCGTCCACTACCAGGCAGTCGGATTTCAATGACCCAACCACCGGTTTGCCGGTATGTGTGGGGAGTGGCGATGACTTGTCGACGGCGGGAGGTGCTATCCTGCAATTTCTTTGAGTAGCCGCTAGCTGCACTTGACTGATGCTGCTTTCATGCTGACACCCAGATGAAAGAGAAAATGAACAATTGATACTTACCGAATAGTGACCTTAAATTATGTCCCATAATGGAGCCCATTTGCCGTCGCAAGATTTGCTTACTTCAAGAAATCGCTGCTTTTCCTGTGACCATATTCCCATTTATTATATGATGCGAGAGAGAGAGAGAGAGAGAGAGAGTAGCGCTGTTTCACTAAATAATTAGTTCGCAACCAATTTATTAGGCATCGTTGTCTTCCCCGAGTGGAGGATGTTCTTTCATACTTTCATAAACATCAGGTGACTGCATCGAAATACTTTTTCTTTCCCAGGCGGCATCTCGTAAATATTTGCCCCAAGGAATATCAATCGCTTGTTGTCCAAAGGCTGCCGTTGTTGCACTGGTGTCCAGTTTTTCTTGTCCCTTCTCTACAAACACAGTATTCGGAACTCGCACGAAAGGCTGGCAAGGCGAAGCACTTTCGGGTGGGGCTTGAAATTCAGAGGCTGCTTGTCTTCGCCCAATTGAAACAGTTGGAATTGGAACAGCGTAGAGTGACACACGCGCCAACCACCGCTGTTAATATTTTGTCTTATGTTATTCATCTCCTTTTGGTTGTTATTGTCTCGTTAATTCGAGCTACAGAGAGAGAGAAAAAAAAGATTTGCTAGCCGCGGAACATCTTGTCAGATAAACTGCGGACGGCGGAAATTAAAGGAAGGAAAGAAAGGGGCGAAAAGAAGAAAGAACAGGAATGGGATATGTAAAAAGCGTAGAAAATATAAAAAAGGCTGTAAAGATAGCGCATCGCTCGCATCAGCTAACCAGCTTAGACATTTTGCGGCTATTCAAGACTCGTTCGCGCTATTCCATAATATGAACTATCAGTAGCCCTTGCTGCGCCGCTCTTCCCATTTCAAGCGGTCCGAGTTTTCTCCCATTTGGCTATCCTTCGGTATTTGGTCAATCAAGGAGCATTTAATATCTGCTGCGTGGCCATGTTCAACTAGAGCGCTTGCTCAAACTCTCCATGCTTGCCATTTCGTCAGGGTGACTGCTGACAGCGGGGCCAGCCGTTGTGCGGGCGCTTCCCGGCTGCCGTGAGTTGATATTAAGCCGCAGTCTGACGATGGGCGTACCCCTGTTTTCGTGCGACATGTTTACTTGCCCTTCAATGCATTCAGGTGTCAGCAGGCGAGCAAATGATCGAACGCTCGAGCGCCCTTGGAATGTCGAGTGATCCGCGCTGAACGATGTGTGATCGCGCAGCCGACTGTGTGGAGTGCCGCCTCGCTGCGAATTTCCTCCAGGCACCCGAGTTGGTGCCCGTATAATGACGCTGAGTATAACTATATTAATAGTGCAAAAAAAAAAAAAAAAAAAGCGGGCACCGGGAAATGAAAATATCTTGCCAAATTGACTTATCTTGTAAAGATCACTGCAGATGTTGAAGAAATTGGCATTTATTGTCCTAGTTTGGCATTGAAGACAACATAAAACAAACTGAAGCGATAGCTTTATGTGAAGCCTTGCCCTGGTCGGTGCATCGCAACACGTGACCGGGGCCATATGTCTCCAATATAACAATGATTTGCTATTTTAATATGACTACCAATTAAGCTTTAATGCCGCAGTATTCTTTTTTTTTTCTTTTTTTTTTAGGCGCAATGGATAACTTAGTTCAAGGTGCCTGATTATGCAACCATTTGGTCAGGATTGCTGCAGAATTATTTTGCGGAAACTTTTTCCATCAGTAGTCGAGTCCGTTTCAAGTTTTTCAATGTTAGCGACCATGATCAGCTCGCGCAGTAGCGATTTCACGCCCGCAGAAGTGACATGCACTAAAAGCTAATGTATTCCCAGCTGCCAGACAGTAACTGGGCATTTTAGTATAGCATAGCGTCCATTACTTTTCGCACTAAAAGCTTTTACGGCGCAGTGAGGCTTCATTGGAACGCGTTTACTGCTTCGACCAAAACAGCGCAACGCACTTCATATGCGATGAAATAGCATCCACTGAAGGGCGCACTTAGGAGCCCGTAAATTATACATGACAGGCACCTTTCAAAGCAAAAGTGCTTCGCTCTTAATAACATGTATACTGTATACGCAATGATATTTGTGTATTATGGTGGTTCGTAAAATGAGGCTGCCAATGATTTTTTACAATAATAAAAAAAAAAAAAACGTGTTTATTGGAATTGATAATACTGCCGCGAAACCTTCAAAACTGTATTTGTTGTTTTTCAACAGCCGCCGGCATACAGGCTTATCACTCTGATTCTGGATCGCGTATCAGCTCCGTAATCTTTGTTTGTTAATGCTCGATGTCGCGAGTCACACCTTTATCAGTTTCGTTGTAGCGCAAGATGCACCGAGATCTATCTCGAATATTCCGGCCACTCGTGTGCATAGGTCGGCACACTCACTCATGAGTGCACTCATATCGCCTCACTCACACTCACACTCACGCCGTGAGTGTGAGTGTGAGTGAGTGGACACGTATGAGAGTGGTCGTGAGTGTGAGTGGGAGTGAGTGGCTATGAATGGCAGCTGCCATGAGTGTAAGTGCGAGTCAGTGACCGCGAATGGGAGCGGCCATGAGTGTGAGTGGGAGTGAGTGGATGTGGGCGGTAGTGGACGTGAGTGTGAGTGCGAGTGACTGGCCACAAATTGGAGCGGCGATGAGTGTGAGTGGTAGTGAGTGGATGTGGGCGGTAGCGGACGTGAGTGTGAGTGCGAGTGAGTGGTTGCGAGTGGGAGTGGACGTGAGTGTGAGTGCGAGTGAGTGGATGCAAACGGGAGTGGACGTGAATGCGAGTGAGTGGTTGTGAGCGAAAGTGGACGTGAGTGCGAGTGAGTGGTTGTGAGCGAGAGTAGATTTGAGTGCGAGTGAGTAGACATCAGTGGATAAGTGTCAGAATAGAAATAAGACTAGCAATATGATCGGGTCGGAATGCTTCTCTTCCCAGACATCCAGATACAAAAAGATCATCAACCCGGATTCCTTTATTTTTCCTCGGCAGGCATTTTTATCAAATTACCACGCAGATAGTAAATTCTCAGTACTGTACAGCCACAAGGATCAGCAAATTTTTATTACCAAACAGCCAAACTGATCGGGATGAAAGGAAAGCCTCAGTCCATTAACCAACAGTTCAATGAAAAAACTTCTTTGTCATCCCAAGTACGTCCATCATTAGCTGATGCCATGTGCTGCGCTCCTCACTTCAGGAGCAGGGACCAGCGTTAAAATAAAAATGAAGAACACTTAGACTTGAAAGAAATATCCGAATGCACAGGCTGTGACTGCTGATCCAAAAAGCAGGGTTACTGGTCGTGATAACCTGAAAAGAGTCTTTTAGAAACAATACAAGCAAAGCAATCATGAAGGTGAAAAGTAAATGGCACCAAGAAAAGCAAAAAATAAAAATAGCACAAACAAAGATGAAAAGTAAGACAAATCCATTTGCGCTAGCACTGCCGACATTCCAGACGTGGTCAGGGAATAGGTAATAGTTTTAATGGGTAGTGTGCTCTGCGTTTCAAGCATTCGTCTGCTGAGGATGAATTGTAGCCATTTAGAGAAGCTAGATATTTTCGAAGTGCAACGACAGTGCGCGCTATGAAGAGCCACCTAGTGCGCAGTCAAATTAGCATTCTTTTTACTGCAAAAGTTTTAATCGAAAAGGAGCGTGTTCAGAAATCCACATTTCGCCTATTTTCTTCAAACATGGGTGAGTTTCGTCTTTTCGGGCATCAAATAAATACCACGATGTACAAAATATGCAAATGTGACTATGTTTTTCGTGCCATGTTTTGACCTTCAAACTTCCCATAACTTAGGAGATCGTTAACGAAACCAAGGAAAGCAGGCCACCGGTCATATTGATGGCCTGACCGTTTTGTTAGGATCAAGGTAGGGCAAAAGCTTGCGACCACACCGCCGCCCCTTCGCACTACAGAATAGATTACCGCTGTCCAAATTGCGCGTATGTTTTACTGTCATGATTTTATAGCAAAATTAGATGCCTGCGCTGATATCCGAACCAATAGTGTGACCTCTTTATTCACTGTGCAACCTTATGCCACTGGTTAAATTAACGCTGCAACTCAGGAGCGCTCAGCCTCTTCCAAATTTTAAATCTTGCGGGCCGGATTAATCGTTAAGAAGGAACACGTGAAAGTTACTAAAGAGTATAATTATCGCTAAGTAGTCAGTGAAATGGCCCCAAAAATAAAACAGACTTCCTGGCTTGGTCAAAGCGACTGCTTACAAGCCTGTACTTGTTAACGCATTGTCAACCATGTATCACAGCGCCATTTAAATATGTAACTTTGTGCCTATAAAATCAAACAAAATGTGATGAACCCGCTTACCTAAAGGTGGCGTCAAATAAGTCCGCTTGAATTTTTGCATATCACTTGTCTCCTCAACGCCGGCATCCGAAGAAGTTGCTTCTGATGCGCCGTGCTGCCGACGAAGTCGTAATCAACTTTCAGGCCAGCCGTCAGCAGGACTTCGATGTCCCGGGCCTGAAATGGCCTTTCCAACTGGACTGTGTGCGCCTGTGGCAGGATCTTCCTTGAAGATGGCTGAATTGAGTTTCCCCTTCATGTGGCGACGTGAGGAGCACTTGATGATCATGAAATCGGGTTTCTTGAAGGATTGATGGTTCGGACTCGCAAACATTCACATTACTCAGCGGCAGGAAAAAAAGGGTAACTATTTATTTACACATAAATAAAACAAGCAGCAAGGAGAAAACTATTTACATGACTGACCCCTTGATCAGACAAAATCAGCCCTGGTTTCACCCAGAGCGCTTACTTTTAAGCCCTCTGTCTCCGCCCTTGGCGGGGACGGCAATCAAAAAGACAACACTTCTCACCAATCGACGATTAGGGAAGGGAAGATATAGTTTTCGTCAACTAATCAAAGACCGGGGAAAAAACTTGGGAAAGGAGTGGTCCCAAGCACACATACGAACAGCATTGACGTCACTGCATTCCGGACCTCTGCTTTCTCCTACGCTTTCTTTTCCGCACACGTGCATAAGGAACCAACGTATGCCGCAGGAGCAAAAAGAAAAAAAGAAAGAAAAAGTTGTCGCTGAGGGGTGAAATGCTTGCACCTGCAGCCCAAACGACCATTGGTGCCTCACCCCACACTGTTCAGCCACTGTACACCTGCTTCCGCACAATAGCCCTGAAAAAAAAAAAAAAAATGTCCACTGGCCACTGAAATGGCATTCAACACTGTGAATGCTGCCTGAAGTTGGGCGCTGAAAAGACATCTCTGGTAGGAATGCAAGACGAGGGGGGAACGAGTGCTCTGCAGCACAACCGAGCACATCGGTGGTCCCAGCACATCGGTAAAGGGTACAATTTGGCAATCTCCGTGACCGGGGACAGGTGCACACTGATTACTACCTCGCACCAACCATTCTGCGCGGGAGACCAAATACCGCATCCGAAAGTTCAGCGAACTTCACAGATATAAAACAATTCCACCAAGCAGTTATGTGTGGAAGAAGGAACCCAACTTAGAGGGCAGAAAGGCATAATGCCTCTCTGTTAACTTGCGGTTTTCTGTTTTCCAGCCGCTGAAATTTGTTGAACAGAATATATATTTTTTGGGCCATACTGACGTTCATACAACCGAAAAAGATGCAATTATCAGAGTGAAAATATGTCAAAAACAGAACATTGTTTCTCCCAACACTAGATTATAGCACCTGACGGAAAAACAAATGAGTTCTATGATCACCCGTTGTAAGGTAGTGCGTTGCCGGTTGCCTCGCTATAATTCCTCACGCCTTGATATTACTTAAATTATCATGTATCTGCTGCATATGTTGCTGGACCAGATAGTATTTTCCAGTCATTAAGAAGCCGAGACATTGTTAAATGAAATCGAACTTCGCCGAATGCAAGAGATCAAGCAAAAAACTAGCCTTTAATTCTGACGTTCATCTCGTTCCACATTCTAATAACGACTGTACAGAGATCGAGAGTTATAATATTTTGTGCTCGTCACCGACTATTTAGATTTTATCGACGCATGGACAAACCAGCCTAACGAATGCATGAATGTACAGTAAGGCGTATCGATCACCCGTTGTTTCATATGCGCCATTGGGGGTCGTATATTTTAAATCTTTTTCTTAGCCGCAAAGAATACGTCGGGGACAGGCCACTGGTGTCAGCAAAAGACTGCAGAAGCATATTCACAAAGAGAGAAAAAATATTTGGTGACTTGACCATTCACTGTCCTGAAAGTATACACTGCAGCTGCTGCCCTCCGACGTTTACAAACACAAGTATGACGGCAAATAGAAAACCAGCTTATTCGCGAAATACTTGATGCAGCCATCACCTGTAATCAATAAGCAATCTGAATTGTAGCACACCATTGTATTTCTTTGGAAAGAAGAAATTTCGTCCATCTCTGGATCAATATATATTCCACCTGACTTAAGCCCAATGCTGTACTTGCCACCATCAACGATCCCTTTGAAAGTTTCAATTTCTTTTGTTCCCTCATCCTATCAGCGTTGTGCCTTGTCAATTATTGCCTCAGATATATATGACTCCTTTTTAATTTTACGTCTTGTGCACCATCACTTTTGCAATGCAATCATCATAGCCACTTTGGTTGTTGACATTTGTTTACTCGGCGTTGGCTGAGTTTTCTTATTAAATTGGTGTGTTGTTGTCTTTTCCTCTTTTGTTTGTTTTCTTGAGGATTTAGCCTTCGCGACAAGTCATTTCATGAGTGCCTGCTATGGAAAATTTGTACTGGTACCTTTGACCGTAGGTCACAGAAATGTGCGTGTGCACGTCACTTCCTTTTGTAACAATGTAAAGTATGCATTAAATGCTTCAGAAATAAAATGAATAGTTCAGGTACCATAGTGAATATATTTGCTCAGTTCAGAAATCATTCGTCTCTGAGCGCTGCATGCTTTGTTCAAAAGAGTTAAACCAACTTATGTTCTTTCAGGAGTCCAGACTTCCTAAGGGTCTGTTTTGGTCTCGGTATTTGTTTTTTTTTTTTAATCTATATAAATAATGTCGTAGTCTTTGAGTACAAATTTAGTTATATTGCATGACTCTGTCATTTATCATGCTGTGCAAAATGATCACTATACATGTTAAGAGTGTACTCAGCAACCTATGTTTCTTAAAGTGGGGCATGCCGATTAATGGTAAATGTCAACATGTTAATCACCCGTGCGCGTCTGCCTACGTCTCGGAAGGGTTTACACCATAAATATCTTGGGGTCGAGTTTTCAGTAAGCATGACACGGAGTAGATATATTCAACATCTAATGCGTATCCTCAAATTCTTAGCCGCATTCGACGTCACTTGCATAAGGTCACCTCCCCCCCCCCCCCCCCAAAAAAAAAAAAGAAAAGCAAAAGAACAGCTTTTCATTACAAATCTGAACGCCATACGCTATTCGCTTGTATCCCCGAGAAAAACTTGAACACATCCAAACTCGGGTTACCAAGTTTATTTCTGAGCATAATACTCCCGCAGCAATGGTTCAATGATTAAAGTAAACCTTGGCTGGAAACAGATAGCTACACCTCCAACTAGCCGCGAAATTAGGGAAATTTCCAAATTTATTCCGCGTTTTGTGAAAAACAAACAAAACAAGAATTCGCGCATTTTACCACCATACTTCATTTATAAGCGATAAGCGATCATGTGTTGAAAGTTCTTGGAGAGGGCTGCCAAGTAGGCAGCACGTGGTTGATATGATTTTGCTTGTGAATACAGCCGATGGTAGTGATATATCTGGTAAATATTTTGCCTTCCCTGTAATAGTAATACAGTAGTAGTAAGTGGTTTTATTCACGTAAACAAGAACGGAAGTAAAAAGATGGTCGCCAGCACCGATATCTGCTATCTGATCACCAGAAGCCCCTGTACTGGAGCGGCGGAAATAAAGGGATAGTAAGGAAGACGGATAAGAAAAGAGTTGAGCGACAGGAAGAAAGGACAAGTAGTTTTGCCTTTCCTCCCTTACAAAATCCCCGTTTTGGTCTGATTATGATATGGTATATATAACTTTAATGAAATGCTGGCAAACGACAGTTCTATCTTTGTTAGTTAACACATCAATAAAAGCCGTCAGTCTATGTCCCTTAAAAGCAGGGCGTTATAAACGCAGAAGACAACAATTAGGCATGGCGAGAATTAAAAAAAAAAACATGACAACATCCGACTAATGCACTGCAACAACCGGGGCACACCGGAAAGCCGAGCTCAGCCTGTTCCACATTTGTTGAGACCTTTCGGCTCTCGGGCGTGAGCCAAGATCGACAGCCATTTTTATAGGACCTTTCAAGCAGTCGTACTACGTCAATCCGTGGTCTGTGCTGTACTGGTTGCAAGAATGATCAATTACTTGTATACTTTGTCCCTATTATGCTACACAATTCGATTTATTGCTGCTCTAGACTGCTATCCATAGTGTTTCCTTTAACTGACAAAATAAATGCTCTCTTCTACGAAAAGTAAAAAGGCTGCAGGCCAAATATCAGGGCATTTATTACGATGTTGCAGTGCTTGAAAGGCAAACTGGAAATAATGTACAAAGCTCCACGTGTCCTTTCTTGCTGTCGTTCCCCTCTGCACATCCCCTCGCTATCCGCTCCCTATCCCTTTGTTTTCCCGCCGGTAGCAGCTCGCTTGCTCCAGATTTTAGGCAGGAGATGCCGCGGCAGGCAGCACTATTTTCCTTCCTGTCGTTTGATTATTCAATAAATACGCACTACCACCACCAGTCGTCAAATCTAAAGGCTTGCGACTGTTAGTGAAAGCCGCATTCAAAGTAAACGCTGTTAGGGGCGCCTTTATAATTCATCGAAAGGAAAGAATAAAACAAAGAAAGGCCAACTTTGAACGATTAGAGAACCTTATATGAGGGCCATAACTCTGAGAATTCCAGCTCTGGCTTTCTCAAATAAAATGTCTGAATGAAACGGGAAATTTGAGCACTGGCAGTTTTATAATTACGATTATTGTATGTCCTTTTAATTTTTTTCTGCATTGTTTTGTGTGTTCCTATTGTCTTTCATTCGTTCGTATAAAAAGGAGGCAATCTTCAGAGCATAATTTTCTTTTTATTTCAGTTTAGAATGTTGCATACCTTTTTTGGTTGGCGCTTTGCAGTGCCCTCACGCCCCTGCCATGCGAATGCTCAGCAACACGAGCGATCTATGAAGCCTTAAATGAAGGCTTCAGGCATATGAAGTAATTTTTTGAACCGTATTTCTTTTTCCGCCGGCTGCAGCTCAGGTGCTTAAGATGTACCAATGGACATTTTTCAAGTAACACTACTGCGCACGCGCGATGTCTTCTCGGCCGCCACTTTCGCCTGGATTTGAACGAGAACATCTTCAGCGGAAATCTGCCTGGCTGGGTTCTTGAAACAAAAGTTTCAGAAACACTATCACCAACCAAAATTTTTATTAGAACCCGACGTTTCAGGACCAACTCGGTCCCTTTCTCAGGAACGACTGAAATGCAGGGCCAGCAGTAGCAAGCAGCGGCATTTGCTTCCCCTTTCCCAGCACTTCGCGGAGTCCAATTGTGTACGCGGAGGGTGGCGTCCCCAAATTCCTATTTACAGCTGCTGCTGTCATTCGGATGAACCAAGACTCGACGTGTCGTCTTTTGAAAAGATTGGTTTCCACTGCAAGGACGCTCACCTCTTCAAAGGCGATTTTATGGTCAGCGCAGTGCTCGGCGAGGGGGTTGCTTTCATGCCATGCGAAAATGATCGGAGGTGTTCGCTGCCCGTGGCTTTCCGCGAAACGACGTCTTTGCTTCATCGACGCAACAAACTGTTGCACAATAATTGTGTACAGTGCTAGCATCTTCTAGGCCTTCGGAATGTACGCATTGCATTGTCCCTGTCTCCCCTAGCTCGCCTCAAGCGAGGAGACATGGCTAGGTTCGTCACCGTCCTGTTGTCAAGGGTTAAAAGGGTAGAGCGGAAGAAGGATCGGAGGGAGGAGTGAGTCACGGTGGGTCCACAGTTGACTCGCAGCTCTGCCCAGGTTAGGCGAAACGGCTCTGCGCACAACTACTGCTTGGAATATAAGCCCACCTCACCATTGTGAAATAATTTCTGCACAATTTTACAGCAAGGCAGGAAATGAGCTTTTGTCCCCGTGCAGTGTGTGTGTGTGTGTGTGGGGGGGGGGGGGGGGTGATAGAGGAGACGAACAATCACTAAAGGGATGAATAAGCCCGAAGCTAATGTTAACCATATGATCAGTGAGCAGCAGTAGGGCCGCGTCTTTCACCTCCCCTCTTTAGTTAGCTGGTGGGCGGAAGGGAACTAGCGAGCTAGCGTTCCCGGTAATCTGCTAGCAGTCGCCCTTGTGAGCTGGGTGTGATACAACTTTAGGGCAGTATGTTTCACAGCTCACTTTCTCGAAGGTGATCTTATGGCCAGGGAACTCGCCGTGCTCGGCGACGGGTCGCGTTCGGTGTTCCTTGACCGTTATTTATGTGTTGCTGAATTATCAAATATAGGACTTTAATGCGATACATATGAGAAGTGCTGTGGCGAAAAACGAGCTTTTAGTAAGTTGGATGGAGGAATGGGCAAGAACGAAAGAAGCCAGGACGAGAAGTATAGATATAACCGAAAAGTTGAGTGAGATGAAATATACGGGTCGACCCGACCCGGCAAACTTCACCTTTCATCCGCTCCAGGAGTGCGGTATTGTCAAAAATGTTCATTAACTGAAAAAAAAAGGGCTATACTATGCCGAGCTCTAGAACCCAATCTTCTAGAGAACCACAGCTATACTCGATCTCTGTACTTCTTGACAGCGCTACTAAAGCTGCGATGAATATGTTCAAACGCTGCAGGATAAAATCGCCATGGGGATAACTGAGATACCGTACTTTAAATTAATTTAGTGCGCTTGCGCCAAACGAAAATATTGATGTTGATGTTGCAGTGTGATTTTTAATTAGTGCTTTCGCATGCCACGCTTATGCAGTGAGTACGATTCGACCGACACACAAGGACAGCATGCAGGGTTGCTTGATGTTTGCATAGGGAATCCGGGATTTCTCGCTGTAATGTTAACAATACGGAATGCGTTGATATTACAATCAGTGCGCTTTCAGATTCAGTGAAAGATTCAATTTAACTAGAACAAATAGTTTCACCTCTGCCGCGGCAATTTATCTCACGTGACCGTACATCAGAAGACGTCCCGGTGTTCGTTAGTGTTCGGACGCAGAGCGAGCACAGTGACGCTGCTCAGACCGTTTGAGGCTAGACATACACTGTTCTGTCACAGGCTGATGATGATCGCAATGTCCGCGGGTGAAACCGCTCTACATAAAACGGACGTTTAGCATGCGCGAATCTTTTTCGTGTTTATCGTTTCCAAAATCACGGCTCACTTTGACGCCGGACCCATCGCTTAGAACAAATCTCGTAGCTCTAATTTTAGTTTATTTTTATTTTTATACGGAGTGATGATTTTGCCGAAGAAATGGGACCTAACAAGTGTTGTTGTTGTTTTTTTTATAAAAACGGCTACTGTTTTAACAACAAGATGACGCCAGTAGACTAAATTAACGGCTGAGCCAAAAGCGCAGAAGTAACAAATAGCGTAATGTCCTGCATAATGCATTTTTAGCGTGCGTAAACCTATCTGCTCTATTCTAATACTTTCTTGCATCGGTCGGCGCACTCCCTGATGAGTGCACTCATATCGCCTCACTCACACTCACGCAGTGGTCGTGAGTGTGAGTGAGTGGCCTTGAGTGTGAGTGAGTGGCCGTGAGCAGGACCGGGCATGAGTGTGAGTGTGAGTGAGTGGCCGCGAATGGGAGCAGTCATGAGTGTGAGTGCGAGTGAGTGGATGCGAGTGTGGACGGACATGAGTGTGAGTGTGAGTGAGTGGCCGTGAGTGGGATCGGGCATGAGTGGGAGTGGGAGTGAGTGGACGTGTATGAGAGTCGCCGTGAGTGCGAGTGTGAGTGAGTGGCCGTGAATGAGAGAGGGTGTGAGTGTGAGCGTGAGTGAGTGGATGGGTACCAGAGTGACCGTGAGTGCGAGTGTGAGTGAATGGCCGCAAACAGGAGTGGCCATGAGTGTGAGTGTGAGTGAGTGGCGGTGAATGGCAGCGGGCATGAGTGTGAGTGCGAGTGAGTGGGGTTGAGAGTCACTAGTCGCGAGTGTGAGTGTGAGTGAGCCCCTTCTCATGGTGCCGACCTATGCTCGTGTGTCTTTCCACAATGTTCCAGCCCGTGCTGGTAGCTGTTTGCGACGTTATCTAGATTGTTCTGTGCAGCCTTTAAATTGAGCGTTGACGAGTGTGATGAGCATTCTTTGTCCGACGACCGACAAGCACGTTTGTTGCTATCGCCGCCGCCGAGTTGCTTAGTTCCTTTGCGGGCGCAAGTCAGCCCAATAAAGAGTTAATTTCCGTACCATCAAGCCTGTGTCTTCATTTGTGTCATCGACCCTGGTCACCGCCACGTGACAATACTTTTTTTTTTTTTTTAACTTAGACTTTCCCCTGTTTCTCAACATAATCGTCTTTGAGATCAATGCATTTTTGCCTGCGGTGTGACTTATTTATGCCTAAATCGTATAACTCTCCCGCCGCGCCGCGAAGGTATCTTAAAACACCTTTCAGCTCTTCTCCTATTTTGAAATGGGTTCCACCCAGGTGCTTCTTCAGTTCAGGGAACGAATGGTAACCATTCGGGTCTAAGCTCTAGGGCGGGCATGTTATAGTATCCCATCCAAATTTGTTGATAAGATCATTTGTTACACGGGCGATGTGCGGACGAGCGTTGTCCTGATAAAAAGGCAGTCCCTTCGTGACCATGCCTCTCCTCTTGTTTTGAATCGCGCGGCGAAGGTTCGCCATCCCCCTGAGTGACTCCTCTGCGGGTTCCTTCACCATCTCTGCTCTCCTATTGTCCGCCCATCCAACAGTGGGCCGACCTTTAGCGATCCCGTCTCCTTGCCTCGCGCTTATCCCGGCGCTCAAGGCTCACTGGATACTCTTGCCCTTTACCTTCCTTCCTCGCCACTATCCCAGACATCCTCCCTTCCTTTTACCCCCCTCCCCCTTAATTCGGCGCAACGGCGGTGATCCCTCACACCTGAGGAGACAGTTGAACGCGCCGATCCCCCTTTTCATCCCCAATAAAGAACCACTTCTCTCTCTCTCTCTCCAACGTCTATCGATTATCGTATACCGGCCGGCATGATTTCGCACAATAACCCCTTCCTTTCCGAAAAGACATTCGTCATCACTTTTCAGTGATGTCAGTGTTTGAACTTGCGCGGCTTCCTTGCGCCATTAAAATCCACCGTCATCCGACTCTGGATGTTTCCACTGATGGGATTGTTGTTTCGTCTTCGGTGTCCTGCAGTGGACAAAGTCTCGTACCCAGTGAGTACCCAATAGAGTCCAAGAATTCCTCGCCATCGGTTTCGTGGGCCTGAAGAAATTCGCGAGCCGCTTGATTGATTGGTTCATTGATTGATTGACTGCCGAACTTTGCACGTCCCGCTCGCGAAAAAAAAGAAGAGAAAAAAAAAATACCGGCAAACTTGCTGCTGAAAACTGCCTTTTGCTTACTGTCTGATAACGAAGCAAGAAGAAGCTCTGCTTTCGGTTTTCCCGAATCAAAGCAGAGCAGCTATTTTCTGCACGCCACCATCTACACTCGCGCACAGGTGAAAGGCAGCCGTATAGAGAAGCAAAATAATTGTTCTACAAACACGTTGAGCAGCGCGGGTCTTGGTGTTATGAACTCCCGCGAATTTTCACCTACTTTTTTTTTTTTTTTTTTTAATGCGTTCTTAGCTTAAGTACCACAGAATATTATGCGCATTATGGTTCGGAGCTGCCTGTTGCGGCTTGCGTAGCGAAAGTTTGGTTAGCTATGTGTTGGCAATTCTTCCTTCGTAAGGCACTCAAACCTTTGTCACCACCAGTGTCGCGTTTACTCGCACATTTTACAGCACGCGCACACATAGAGTTCTCTAAAATGGAATAATGAACACGTGAGCGTTGCCTCGCAGTTGAGACAAAGTACAATTCGAGGTATAAATTATGGCGTATACTTTTACTATTTAAGTGAAACATTCGTGCTTTCCTTTTTTTCTTTTGCGACATCTGCATGATTTTTTTTAGTCTGCATTCCCTTTGCTATCTGCGAATGGTAGTATTTGTGAGCAATCTCCCGCTTCTTTTTGAATGCCCGGATAAGGCTGAATTCGTCGAATATTGTTTGTGAAGAAGCCCGCGTATATTTATATAGTCATCAAAAACTTGCGCTCATGTGTACGTACAAGCTATAGTGCGCTTCTCTTCTGCGCTCAGTGCCTGGAAATTCCATTTATTCTCTACGCCCCCAGAAATAACGCCGTCGCAGGTTGTTTCGCGACGGATTATGATCGGCATCTCATATCGCCAGTAATGGTCGTTCAGCCGAAAAAAAAAAAAGAAAATGGCTATCTCTTTCCGAGTAGTGTAGAATTTCCCCGCGTTCGCCTGAACTTCCAGAAAAAGCTCGTGTTTCGTAGCTCATCCGAGGTTTTCCGTGCAGCTGGCGATCATTCGCATTCTGTCCGAATCTTGCGAGTTTGCTTGAGGCAAACAAACATTCAAGTTCGCGCAATCTATGCAAGAACTGTGTGGGCGACGTGTACAATATTTGTGGAGGGAAAGAGTCTGTTCGGCGCCTTTGGCATTTGGTCGTTTCTCTGAATCCCCGAGTTTCCGACAGCTCTTCTACATCGTCCCTTTTTCCGCTTCTTGGGAGTCAGCAGTACGCGGTGCAAGAACCAGCAGTTGCTCAACCACTGTTGCGTTCAGCCGAGAGACGACGCAATCCGGCTGTCACCGATGGTGGTGTATACTGCGGTCTGTACACTGGAAGGCCAGGGTTCCCTTGGGATGTTATAAGCCTGCCTGCGAGTTGAGAATAGCGGGAACTTATTTCGGTATCGCTCTGTATAGGCACCCTGCAGGGAACTCCAGCGTTCGACTGGAGTTTTCTTGCGTGTCTCGGCCGCTATACAGGCCCGCGTCTATATAGCGAAAACATGGTGTGCAACGTCCAATACCTACACACTTAATCTAGTTCCACGTACGCGTTAAAAAAAGTTTCAGTTCCATTTATATAAGTGGAAGTTCCACTTTCAACTGGAACTTTTTTTACACGTATGTGGAACCAGATTGAAAGTGATAGGACTGTTCGCCGGCCATGGAGTTTTTAAGTCATTTTTATTTATTCATTTTGCCGCAACGCGTGCTTGCAGATAATGCACCGATATCCTAGCGCCATCATCCGCACTGTTGGTGCTTTCTTCCTTGTGCTCATGAGTTCGATAAACCGAATCGATGTGAAAAATCACTAAACTTTGTAAATTTCGTAAGGGACAGAAAGTTTACTGTCTTGATTAGGCTGTGATACGCTGAACTGCAGGGAGATTATAGGTCTTAGAAATTTGTCGGGAAAGATGCATTATTTTAAAGTCAATCTGTTACAGTTTGCTAGACAGCACCGCTGAATATTTTCGCCTTTTTCGTCCTTCAAAAAGCGCCGGGGCCCGTTGACAGTGTTCGAGAGCAGAAGGGGCGAGATCGTTTAGCGAGGAGTTTCCGCGTGTTTCCTCGCGGAAACCGCGAGGTGTTTCCTGTTAGGGAACAGCACTGACGTCCTCACGAAACATCAACACACGACTGACGTCAGCGCCTTCCGCATGCACTGAAAAGAAACATGTAGAATTATTAACTCTAAATGATCGCGAGCGATTTGCTCTCTGCGGGCTGCAGTCTTTTTTTAGACTTAGTAAATTACTTTAAAAATCTATTCTTTGGCAGAATGAACCTGCGGCAGTTTTGGGTTCACTTTTCGCCAAGAAGGAAGGCTCCACGCTCGCGACTGTTACTACCGAGAGAGAGAGAAAAAAAACGCGTGCACGCACACACACGCACGCACACGCACGCACGCACGCACACACACGCACACACACACACACACACACACACACACACACACACACACACACACACACACACACACACACACACACACACACACACACACACACACACACACACACACACACACACACACACACACACACACACACACACACACACACACACACACACACACACACACACACACACACACACACACACACACACACACACACACACACACACACACACACACACACACACACACACACACACACACACACACACACACACACACACACACACACACACACACACACACACACACACACACACACACACACACACACACACACACACACACACACACACACACACACACACACACACACACACACACACACACACACACACACACACACACACACACACACACACACACACACACACACACACACACACACACACACACACACACACACACACACACACACACACACACACACACACACACACACACACACACACACACACACACACACACACACACACACACACACACACACACACACACACACACACACACACACACACACACACACACACACACACACACACACACACACACACACACACACACGCGCGCGCGCGCGCGGGTGGGTAAGTGGGTGGGCGGGAAATAAATAAAGAGTTGTCGTAATGAAGGACTGTGGAATAACTTTGACCACCTAAGGGATCTCTTTCACTTGCACTGACGTCACATCATCAGCATTGAATGATATGCGTATAGCTATTGCTCTAACATACATCCGAACAGCTCCTCCAGAATTTTTTGTCGCGCTTGCAAATCTTTGTTACCACCTAGGTACAAGCGACGACACGAAATGCGAGCAGGGAGCACGTAGGCGACGCTCTATTCGCATTTCTTTTTTATCAACCCTGTACGCGCAGGGAAACAACGGTGTGACTGCTTTCCATCCATTAAAGCGTGGCACAACGCTGCCCTAGCAGCACCGACTCATCTGCTGCCGTGGGCCTAAAATGGCAATGCTTCAATAAGAGATGTCGTTCAGACATACCTTACGAAAAAAGAAGCTTCAATTATCAGGCAGCGTTGTCGTGTACAAACGCAACTAATTTTAAGCTTCACTCGCGTCGACGGGGTGTTTACTTTTGTTTCTGCGGAATGCATTTTCCAGTGGTAACCCGCTTCGCGTACTTGCTGTCGTTTTTGCAAGTTTGCAAGGCGGCAAAAAACAGAAAGACATAAAAGTTTTTGAGTTTCAGGACGCTCCTCGAAACTGTAACGGGTCCGCCGATTCTCCACTCGGCAGCGTGCGACGAATAAGCGGCCACATATATGTACACCGGGTGTGCCAGCTAAATGTAACCGCGATTTTAAAGAATAGGATGTGCCCTATCTAGAAGAGCATCTAGAAGAGGCGATAAGAGTCAGCACAAAATGAATCCGCCATCAACCTAACCTGCAAAGCTTCGGGTCCCGCGTTTAGCTTGAGTCCTGGTTAGGTTATGTGGATGACGGGTTCACTTTGTTATTCCTCGCTTTTTCTCGGGGCTCCTTAGACAATAATACTCGCCATCTCGGCTCGTTCGTACCACAGGCATAAATACATGCATAATTCCACAAAAACTATCATGCTGCGAAGCGTTTTGCTTATGATAGTACGTAAGTGGACTTGAGGAAAATCGTCTTCAAAAATAATTTTTATTTTTTACCGTTACCGAGGTAAGAAATAATATGTTTTAAGAGCTGGATTGAACATCACTGCACCACCAAATAAAAGGAAATATAGGATAGAGTAAAAGCTAAACCATCATTTTTGTTTGCCCGTGAAATGACAATAAATAGCGAATTTACAAGCTATCATTAACTTTGCCAACAAGCAGAAAACGACTTTTATAAGCACCGAGAAGGCTTTGGATATTGCATGAGATAAAATGTAACTAAATTCAGCAAATAATGAATTGAATTTCTGACACCTACTCGTTAAGGGGAAGGCCCAAACAATTCTATAGAATAAAATCATGCTCTATGTTTTATATTTATTTTTATATTTTATTCTGCATAATGTAATGTGTATTTTAGTGCTTAATACTTATGAAGAACTGAGTATTAAATGAAAATCGAAGTTGGTGATGCTTCTTAAATTCGAATCAGAGTTTTCCACTTTTTTACATTTTTTAAAAATTTGGCCAGTTTCGAAGTAATGTGGAGAACGAACAGACATCTCAGGAGCTACACAATTTTGGAGCAAAAAAGACCAAGGCCTGCGCAATACCGAGAAAAAGTTCTAATGTTAGCTACATAATGAATGGTGCCAGAATGGGGGGCTAAATATTTACAATTTTCAGAACAAGCTCTCAGTTTTATACTATTTTTATACTTTTAAACAATATAATGCAATAAATTTTTAGTCTCCAATGTTTATAGGGTATTTAGGGTTGTTTAGGGAGGTTTTATTAAAAATCGAATATGAAAGCTTTTTTTATTGAACTGTAATCAAAGTTGTACCTTTTTTTCCGGTTTTCGAAATTTGCCCGAATTTGATGCATTGTGGAGAAAATACCTAACAGCCTAGAGCTTCAAATTTTGCCTTAAATTAAGAATATATCCTCCATAATCAAGACAAAATGTTCTAATGACAAAACCTAATTCTTTGTGCTAGAATATATGATCGAAAATCGACTTTTTTGCAGCGTGTTGCTGCTGGAGCAAAGTTTGCTATTTTTAGTAAAGCAAGTGTCGCAGGAAAATGTTTTTTTTTTTTTTTTTTTTACTAACCCTACTTGAATAAAGTTGCATGAAATTACCGAGGGAAAAGGAATAAACGACAAAATTTTATTGCCAAGAAGTAGGGCTCCAAACTTGCAAATTTTTGAAATGGCAAAAACGGTGTTTTCCACCTCAAGTGATATAAGATTTTTTTTTTCCCGAGAAAACTGCTGCGTACGTATGTTGCAATACTAAGGCTTATTCCTTTGTGTCGAGACATCTACCCGCCCTATATAAAATTTTCATTCACTACAAAAAGTGGTCATAGGACCTCGATTGCCGTTCTTATATATATATATATATATATATATATATATATATATATATATGATTGTTTTCAAATAAGAACGGTAATTGAGGTCCCATGACTATTTTTGTTTTGTAATGAAAATTTTATGTGGTGGGCAAATATCTTTACACAAAGAAATTGGCTTTAGGTTTTCGAGATACGGCGTAGTTTCCTCGGAAAAAAAAAAATCGTGTTGTATCACTACAGGTAGAAAACGCCGTTCTTGCCATTTCAAAAAGTCGAAAGTTTGGTCACCTGCTGATAGTCTACTAAGATTTTGTCATCTATTCTTTTTTGCCCACTAAATCTGCAGCTTTTACTTGTGTGGAAATTATTAAAACGTTTTTTTTTTTGTTGCAGTTGATTTAATAAAAAATTGCAAACATTGTTCCAGAAGCAATGCTCTACTGAAAAGTCCTTTTCAACCCTAAATACTGGCATGGTACGTAACGTTTTTAGTATTACCATTAAGTCTTTTTACGTTTGTTATTCAGATAATTTTCTTCATTTCAGGAAAAAGTGGAAGCTCTAGACTGCTAGGTGTGTTCTCCACAACGCATCAAATTTGCCCATGATTCGACAACAGAAAAAAAAAAAAATAAAAAAAAAGCGCAACTTTGAATTCAATTGAAAAAAAAAAAAATACCATCTTTGATGTTATTAGAATTCCTCTCAATAATCCTCAGTACCTCAGAAATATTACGACCTGAAAATATGTTGCATTATATTGTTTAAAATTATAAAAATAAGCATAATACTGAGCGCTGACTTTGGAAATTGTCAATATCCAGCCCTACATTCTGGCACGACTTAATAAAATGTTGCCACTTAAACTTTTACTCTATGTTATCCAGATCTAGTTCTCTATTTCTTCAAAAATTGGGAGCTCTAGACTTCTTTGTTCTTTCTCCATATTATCTTGATGTCGGCCGAAATTCAAAATTATCAAAAAAAAAAAAAAAAAACTGACAGCTTTAACTCGAATTTAAAAACTACCTAATCTTCATAAAAACAATTGTAAGTAGTTTATAAACATCAGGTACTAAAATGTATTGCAATATGTAAACTTAAAATGTAAATATAAATATATAACTGAACGCATGTTGTCATTCTATAGAAGTCATCTTATGGCTTCCCCTTAAGAAATAGGCGTCAAAAGTTCGATTGATTATTTGCTTAATTTCGTTACATTATCTCTGCTCATTCGTGCCGCTGCCATAAAGCAATATAAAATTTCCGCCTAAGCTATCATGCTGCAAAGCGTTTTGCTGATGATTGTAATTATGTCACTGCTCCTCGCAGAGAAAACGAGATTTCACGATAGAGAAAATGTTCAAACTTCACTTGCGTTCTCCCATGAAATTTCAAGAAAAAGCAAACTTTTTCCATTTTAAGCTGTCATCAACCCTGTCAACAAGCAGAAAATGACTTTATAAGCATTGACATGGCTTTGGATATTGTAAGATAAAATGTAGCTAAATCGATCAAATAGAAAAATCGAAGTTTTGACGCTTACACCTTATTACACCTTATTACACCTTATTACACCTTATATTATAGTATTATAGTATTATATTTATTTTTATATTTTTAGTACATACTGCAATACTTCTTATTGCCTGGTATTTATAAACTACCTATGATTGTTTTTAGTTTATGTTGATAGAAATCGAAATTGGTGTATTTTGTTAATTTCGAAGCAAGGTTGTCAATTTCTCTATATTTTTTAACTTTTGCAAATTTTAATATAATATTGAGGAATAAAGGACATATTTAGAGCTTCAAATTCTTCCTGAAGTAAAGAAAAAAGGGCTGTGTAATATAGACGAAGTTTCAGTGGGAACACTTTATTGAGTCATGCCAGAACGTAGGACTGAATGCTGGAAATGTTCAGAACAAGCGCTAGGTATTATATTTATTTTTATAATTTTAAGCAAAATAATGTTACACTTTTTTAGTCCGTAATACTTCAGAGGTACTGAAAGGGATTTTAATAAGAATCGATGTTGATGTTTTTTCTTAAACTGGAATCAAAGTTGCCCCTTGTTTGCAGTTTTCAAATTTCGAGTGACTTGATGTCTTGTGGAGAACACACCTAGTAATCTAGAGCTCCCATTTTAGTGTGAAATTAAGAATGTGACCCGCATAATAAAGAAAAATAATATTTAGTGCAAACAACTCGAGGCATCATGCAAGTATGTAAGGTTCAAAATGAACATTTTTTGCAGCGCGTCGCTCCTTAAGCAAAGCATTTTTTATTTTATGAAAAATAAAAAATGTTTCTTTTGATGAAGCGTATACTTCGCTATATACTCTTTATATATATAAAACAGGATGTCACACAACTTTCCCAATTATCTATTTTATAATAAATAAGCGGGAAAGTGTTGTGACATCCTGTTTGGCCCATTAGTAACAAGGAAACCATGTCTACACACACACACACACACACGCACACGCACACGCACACACACACACACACACACACACACACACACACACACACACACACACACACACACACACACACACACACACACACACACACACACACACACACACACACACACACACACACACACACACACACACACACAAACTTTGAGACTTTTTGTCGCAAGCCAATAATTAAATAGCTTGTTAGTCCGTACTAATTAATCAACTGTAGTGAACGAAACAATTACTGGAGGTTAGTATAGGTGACTCTGAAGATCTCTCTGAATACGTTTTACTGTGTTAGGGCAAACCGTATATTTTAAAGGTCCAAGTCAGCTGAGGCACCCGGTATATATATATATATATATATATATATATATATATATATATATATATATATATATATATATATATATATATATATATATATATACCGGGTGTCCCAGCTAACTTGAACCAAGGGTTACAAAATAATGTATTTGAGATAGGTCATTGAAATCATTTGCGTACAACTACCAGCTTGCTTGCGCACTACAGGCAATTTTTTGTTTTGCAATTACTTAATTTGCTAATTATGTTAATTTTTCTAATTTAATAAATATTCAGCTTAGACCAAAAATGTGAATTGGAAAGTTGTAGAGCACCTTCAGAAACCCCCATTCCATTAATTGCGATAAAGAAAGTCTCACGTGTTTCTTTTTTTCCGGGCTCAAAAGAAAGCCCGCGAAATACAAATAATACCACGTGACTAGCGCATTTGTGCGCCGCGATTGTGGTGCTCTCAGTCGTGGTTTGAGCGAACGAAATCAGCTGCGGCCGTGACCCGATTGTCCCGTTGCAGAGGCAGGCAGAAATGTTGGCGATGGTTGGAGCGAGCTCGAGCTCGCCCGTCGCCACCGCGATCTTGGCCAGGCCTACGCACCGCAGCAGATTACATCACGACAGGCGGATGACGATAAAGAACCGGCAAATGAAGGTGCAGCGCTAATTTTAGTCGAGTCACATGATGTCATCTCGCCCCTTTACCAAGGTATATACCTTGCCTTTACCCAAGCCTGTATGAGCAGATTCAGTGGCTGATACCTTATCGTTCATCCGTTTGTCGTGACGTTCGCTGATGGGAGAGAAGCAGGCCTTGTTCGTGGTGTCGGCTCGCCGCTCTGGCCGCTACTTGCACCGTCACGTGGGCCGGCTGTCTGACGCGGGCGAAGAAGCCATTGTAGGCATATCGGCCTGCCGCATTAACGGGGCCGAGACACGGCCGCCGCTAATTTCGTTCGCTCAAACCACGACTGAGAGCACCACAGTCGCGGCGCACAAATGCACTACTCACGTGGTATTATTTGTATTTCGCGGGCTGTCTTTTGAGCCCAGAAAAAAAGATACACGTGAGACTTTCGTTATCGCAATTAATGGAATGGGGGTTTCTGAAGGTGCTCTACAAGTTTCCAGTTCACATGTTTGGTCTAAAGTCGATATTTAATAAATTAGAAAAATTAACGTAATTAGCTAATTAAGTAATTGCAAAATAAAAAATCGCCTGTAGTGCGCAAGGAGGCTGGCAGTTGAATGCAATTGGTTTCACTGACCTACCTCAAATGTATTATTTTGTATCCCTTGGTTCAAGTTAGCTGGGACACCCGGTATATAACGAAACAAATCCGACGTGACGTTCGCGCACGCCCTAAACTTCTCCCTTCCTTGCACGAGCGACTACAAAATAATGGTACATCCGACACGTGTTGCTCCTTTCATCGGGTACCGAATATAAAAAATGCATATATGCCGGCGCTAGCATGAGGCTATCTCTGCGGTGACTGACTTGTTTTGAATGGAGTCCTTTAAGCAAATTTATGCAGAAGTCCTCGCTTATGTCGCCGGGTCCACTCGTGGTTCTGCTGAAATTTTGGCTGTAGTTTCGTTTTCATTGGACGCATGTTGTGACCATAATTTATACAAAGATGTTTGGACTGGGATGCAGGCGAAATTTCCGGCCTGAATTTCATGGAGAACGCACGCGCGAATAGTAAGAGGAGCACGCACTTGAAGGTAGAATGCTGAAAAAGTACACCTCTTTCGTGTTGTCTTTTTATTTTGCACCATCGGCTCGTTGAGCTATCGGTTCTTCTCTATTGTACGGGTTGTTCAAGTCTTCGGCATTGTCGTCGCGATGTGGCGCTCCGAGCGTTTTCCACATCGAGGCACCCTATTTCTCCAAACGGACATCGAGCGTTGCGGCTCCCTCGACGTCTCTAGGGGAACCCTTTTTCTTTTTTGTTGCTATTTGTAGAGCTGTGCTCTACGTTTCACTGCCACAATGGAATTAAATACTGCCGCGATGACATAGAACCGCGCGGGCACGGAAGAATCGGGGGTTCGACTTTCTCGGTCGCTCTTTTTGACGTTAAAAAGAGAAGGGGGGGGGGGGGGGGGGGGGGGGGGGGGGGGCTGGTGCCACGTGTGCTATGCGTTATATACGCATGTTCATATCACGGGTTTCGTAAGAGTATATATAGTGCGCTCTACATAACGCATACTGCGTCTGGGCTTTAGCAGTATTAGAGGCTGCATTGTTTATTAATACGAGAGCGTTGTGCCTCGTGCAACGCAGAATGTTGCCGGAAGTGGGGGTATCAAATGTCCAAATGTCGCGTTGCAGGACGTTTCACGATGTCATAAGTCAAATGAATTGTAGTAATTAGCTAAAAGTCGTCCTGGGTCTTAGGTACCGGATATTGAAAATAGTGTATAACGGAGTGTCGCATTATGTTGAACGAAAAACCTGATATTCCATCGTGCCTCTCTCGCTTCACAGTTGTCATAGAAACTGACAACGGCACGCGCAACACGTACTCCTGTGGCTTGTTGTGCCAAGGGGTTGGGTCCATAGCTCTCGTCACCCGTTTCCGAGTCAGCATCGATGGGATGAACGAAATGCGTCTTTATACACTATTTACAGAGCAATATTTACTGTACACTATCGGCACGGAGGCCAAGCGCTACTAGCCGCCATACACGACTGTTCTCGCACAGCGACTGCCGAGGACACTGCGACGCGTCCCTTCCTGGATGATGATGATGATGATAAACTCTTTATTTACTCCCAAAGAAGGGGAACCAGCCGAAAGACTGGTTGCACTGCTTAGAGAAGGTCAGCAGGGATCCCTTGGGACTCTTCGGCCTCCAAAGCGCGCAAAATGAGCTGGCGCTGTTGGGCGAGCTCGGTGGTACGCAGGAGGGACTCCCACGCATCCACTGTAGCTGTATTGTCTGCGTTGTGTCGTGTGCATGCACACACCATGTGAATGAATGTAGCCGGTTGTGAGTAGTGTTTGCAGCTAGGTGCAACTGGAGAGCGGCGCTGCACTCGACGGACGCTCGTGAAGGTCTCGCTCTCTGGCGGCAGCGCTTCCTAGCTCATATAGCCTGGGAAACCGTTGCCACTCATATTGTCCAATCCACAGGCGGCACGTGACGGCGGCCCGAGAGGTCCAATCAGCGAGCGCGGTGATCGTTCTGCCGCCAGGGAACCGGTGACAGGCTGTCTGGGATTTGCTGGGTGTTTCAACATGAAGCTCGCCGTTGCTTTTTTGCAGTACGCCGCTGTTTTGCGGTGCAGCACTGGGGCTTACAAGGGGGTGTTAGCAGGAGAAGCTTGATGCCAGGCTCAGTTGGAATCCGGGTGCTTGCCCGGACACAACAGGCTGGGCCGTTCCTCATTTGTCGCCTCTATATGTGGCGCCTGATTTTCCTTCTTTCATGTCCAAATTTTGACGCAAGCATTTCGGGGGGTGTCTACGATCTCGCTACCTATATTGGCACGTATCTGATAGGAATTCGAACCGACATATGTGTCCAGTTGCATGCGCTGATCGCCTCACTACACGGGGCCGAGCGCATCGGACGTTTGAAGAGGAAGAGGAGAGCGCTGTTAGAGAAGCACTAAAGGTATAGAGGGCATTACGCTACCTGTCGCGGTGTCGCGCGCCGCAGGAGGAACCTTTAGAGAAACCGTGCGGTTGCATACCCGTTTTTCTGCTATCATTTTGCATTAGGGGGAACACGTTGATTGTAAGTGCTACTTCTATGCAAGTTCTCTGGAATATAAGGTTGGTCACGGGGTGTAATATTGTCACGTGCTTAGGGGCGTCAAAAAGGAAGAAGAGGCTGGGGAGAAGAAGAGGAAACAGAAGAGACAGTGGTGCGTGCTGGTGTTCCTTGGGGAACTCGCAGCGCTTTACCCCTACTGTGGGAAATAAAGTTTTACCAAACTAAAAGACGACAAATAAACACCCCCGTTACGTACTGAGTACACAACAACATATGACGCCCCGAAGCACGTGACAATATATAGTTGAGTACGTTTGCAAAAGTTTAGAAGAGAAAAAATTTAAGCTCTTTATATTATAGCACTCTTTCTGCCGGAATTATACGGTGATGTTATGTATAAAAAAATTCGAGGACACTTTGGCGACTAAAGTGTTGAAAGGCGAAAGCCTGAGTGCTGCATTCTGCAACGCGACTGTTGCGCATGTAGCGATGAATACTGCTACGAGTAAAGCGAGCGACTACTCTTTCACATTCTGCGAGGGCATTTATTCAGTGAATTCTGCTTGGCAGCGACGAGATCGCGCTCATTGTAACTTCGCAGTTGTTACAGTTATCGGGTGCGCGACATTAATTAGTAATTAATTACGCAAGTGTCAGCAATTAGTAATGATTGGTTAGTTAGCAATTATATTCGTAATTTGTTAGTATTCAATAATTAGTAATCAGGGTGTAGTAATTAGCAGATAATTGTAGTATTAGTCGTTATTTAATAATGAGTATTAATTAGTAATCATTATTTAATTAAAGCATCAATTGTTCATTAGGCCCAATAATAAATTAGTAATTATTAATTAGCAATTAGTATCGAATATAATTAATTTACCATAATTAGTAACTGATCATTGATTGTCATATGGCCATATAAGGCACGCATTCGCGCATACTGTAATGGTGCTCTGTGATTGGTCGAGACCTCCGTGACGTCAGCCTGTCTCGACCAGTCAGAGTCGCCGACAACGATGCTGACGACAATGATGAGGCAATAAAGGCTTTCGCCTTAATAATTGATTAATTGATGTGAACATTGCGTCATGTGTGTTATCGTCACTGTGTTGCTTTTCGGACGTGATACAATGTACGAGTTATATGAAGCCAGTGTAGAATCTAGTTTTCAAGGTTGTACAAATAGTGCTCTAATGATTCACACTCTCATGCATTAATCCATATCATTGTAGAATTATTTCCCGCAACCTTTGACTTTCTCCAAGCTACGTATATTGCATTTCATCTACCCCGGAAAGATTGCGGCGCGAGATAGGGAAAAGTTTCATATAGTTTAAATTAGAATTTCAAGAGGTTGGTGGGCGCTGCCCTCAGTCGCTCGCCATTTGGTGGCACCAGGAAAAAAGAATACGGGGTTTAGGGGAAGCGTGCAGTGAATGGGGTCTAGTGAATCTCGATCGTTATCCACAAATACAAATTCGCGCATTTTGAGTCTTGCCTGTTGTTTTAACTATCTTTCAAAGCAGACTTCATCGTCGCGTCTATCTTTGTTTTTTTTTTTTTGTTTTTTTGCTGACTGGGGCTCCTAGTTTTGAGTTCATTTTTGTGCGATGGTCCTATCGATTTCAGTTATTTGAATGAAATTGAGCGATTTCGGTTAGTTGCACCGAGCTTACTGAAAGTGAATTCTGTTCAGATAACCGGCTGAATTGAATAAGATTGAAGTGACACTAACAACGCGTATGTCCTTCAATGCTATTTCTTTTTCTGTGTTGGTAAAGAAGGGCTTTTATACATCTGAAAGAAGGCAGGAGCAGTGGAAACATAATATTTTGTTTATTAGCGTGTATGATTTCAGTGGCTGTTAAACAGAATTTTACTTGAACTTATAGGCATCTGAAACAGTTTCACGATATTCCCCGCTTTCCCACTGCTTGGATGATTATTTAAGTGTTGCAATATCTAAGCACTATCAGTTTTTTTTTCTTTTTTTAGTTAGGACGGACTACGACACGACTCGCCACTTTCACTTATTAGCTATGACGGACTACGACGCAATGTCTCGGCACTTTTAGTGTTTCTGTTTTTATTTGTAATTCTACTTTTTATTTTAAATTCCCTTATTTTAACTATTTTGTTGATCAATAACTAATCAATTATGGCTTTAGCATTAACCACCAATCACCCGTCACACTTTCCATCCGTTGCCTATAGCACTTATCGATCAACTACAGGCCTCAGTTTTTCATACCACGTTCCAAACATTACCGAGAACTCCTGGCATCATTCGAGCCGAAACTGGGGTACGGCGACGGCTTTTCAACCGAAGAGGGCATTCGTGCACATGCAAGAAGTCACAAGCCGTGTTTACATGAAGGCGACAGTAGCGCATCGTATCGCATCGCATTTAGTAGCGCCTCACGGTAATGCGATGTGACAGCGTTTACATGTAGCGCATCATCTCTATCGCGGTGGTGGCGGAACGCGGTGTCGCCTTTAAGTCGACTTACCCCTCTAATTCCAGCCCTGCTTGGCGCATTAATGCGATGCGCTTTCCTGGCGCATTACCCCTGTTTATATGAATGCGATGCGATGCGATGCGCTAGGTGTCGCATTCATGTAAGCTCGGCTACAGGGCACGCCGGCGCCTGCATTCAGCTTGCGAGGCTGGTTCCTCTGCGCGACGGCTTTTCCCATGCTTCGATGTGTGCTGGGACCCCTCATGACGGCGGGAGCGAGTGAGGGAGCCGTATCGAGAAGCGCCATCGGTAAGCTGCGGCGCGCTTCACCACTGCATATCAGCCGCATCTGGGGTGTCGCCAGGGCTTTAAAGTGTCTTATTACCGGCGATTACGTTTCCTTGCTACGACGGGCCCCGTAACTGACAGCTCTCGAGCCGAAGATAGCGACATCGCGACCCCTCGCGAACAGATCGCGCACAATGTGATCCCGCCTGTGCCGACCGTTATAGGGCGAAGCTTCCTGCAGACATGCAGTTGTGCAGGGATATGTCAGATGCTCTATAGGGTACGACATATGCGCGCGATGTTGATTGGCTGGTCGCATCCTGTGGTGCTGCGTAAAGTGCTGTCGACCCTGTTCTTTTTTAGCTTTTCTGAGTATGAGGACTTGGGGGAGTAGGAACGTATGTTTTGAAAACGCCGGGCACGAAAACACCGGACCGAATATGTACACAAACGACAAGACCGCGGAGCCGTTCGTTTCGAGATTGCCAGTCGAACGTCTTGAGTCACTTCCCGAAACACTTATCCGCCGTATTGGTAGGTATCTAGGCACTGAAATTAATCGGTAAATAGGATTTTAGTTTTAAGGAGTGTAGTTTCTAAATACCCGGCTTACTGCTGTCAAATATAGGAGGCGGCTAGCTTGTGGAGGTTGGTTACGTTCATCGCACTATAATTATAGCCGCTGCTAGCGTGGAAACGTACTACGTGCAGACAGCGTCCACGCTCTTTGGGCTGCGCTCTGTTTTCGGCTCCCCAAGACGCCAACTGCGTCGCGTTTGCGTGCATGATCGCTGGCCGCGTTCGCGAAAACAGCCTCTGAGGTCGGGGTCGTTGCAGCGAGGAGCACCCGGTAGTCATCAAGACCTCGCCGCAGTGATTCCACTTCCGGGGCCGCTTACTGGAGCGCGCGCTTGGAGTGTCCGCTTGTATCCCCGTGGCGCTGCCATCGACAGCGCTTCTTGCGTATACCGACCGTGTTCCGCAGTTTCCGCCGTCTGCTACAAATCCAGATTGGCAAGCGGGAAACGGAGTCTGCACTGGTCCATGCCGCTCGTCCGGTTTTTGCCTTTTGTAGGCCGTGCTATAGCCGTGCCGTTTCACTTTGATCTTTGGTTTGATATGCCTGGCCGGCTGGCGGTTACTCGCTCTCTCTAAATCTGAGCGTCCCAGTATGTTCTCCGCATTTGGTTCTCCGTGCGTTACCTCAGTTGCGGCTCGGGAGCTTGCGCAAGGCAGAACAGCCGTGGTCGGCGCTTACGTAAAGCGAGTGCCGTAAGGGGTGCGCCCGGAGCTTACGATTCGATTTGCCGAGACTGAATTCATCATCATCATCGTCGTCACTGGTTTCTCATCCTCCCTTGGCTCCAACTCAGCTCGCGGGAAAAGCGCGCGCACGCGCGTTTGTGTGTGTGCGTGAGTGCGTTGGTGTTCTTGCTCTCGGTTCCCCCACTCCCGCGGTTTGGGCCCGGTGCGGCGGACGGCTGATCGTGCGTGTGTGTGCGTGCGTGTTGTGCCCGAGTGCGGCGGCGGCGGCGGCTTCGGGGTCCGAGCTCCGGGGAGTCTGAACGCAGCGCTCACCAGCGCCGGCTGCTCGACAGGCCCCGAGATGATAGCCATGGAAGCGCCGCTAAAGGTAGTAGCGCACGCGACTCTGTTGTTTGTGCATGTGTGTGCCATCGCCCCGACCTGCGACCCTATTTTTCTCTCTGCGCGTGGCCTCTCCCCTCCCGGAGTCCTTGCCTGTTTGTCGCTCGCCTCTAGCTTTCTGTGCACGCGGTTAGCGCTTGCATGGTCGCTCTCGCGCGCTCTCCCCGCGGAGAGGTCGACGTCCTCGGCCACCGATCGCTGCTCCGCTGTCGTGCTGGTGACGGAACGATGCAAGACGAAACTATTGTATTCCTCGTTTCCCCCCTTTCTCTTTGTATGTCGCCCCTGCTTTTTTTTTTATTATTATTATTCATTTTCACCGCCACATGCGGTGCGTGTACTACGAGCGGCAGACGTTCGTCTCTGTCGTTCCGACGCCAGCAGAATGGTAGGCCACGCCGGAGGAACCCCAACGGTCGCTGTTTGGCGTGGCTGTTGTAGCTAACGGAGCTGGCTAACAGCTTGAGCGCGCATTCTGGGATGCGCGCCCGCTTCTTTTCTGGCGCAGTCACGCGTGCGAGGTAGCCGCATTTCTGGCCCAGCTTTTTCGGAGTGCTGTGATAGTGCGTGGCCGATGTTTTATCGTTGTTGCTTGATACTTTTCCTGTCCATTTCTGATTTATGAGCTTGCTCCCTCGTAATCAGTCGTGGAAGTGTGCTGTTTCTTACATAGCAGTCTTACAGCTTGTCCTGTGCTCTACGGCTTTGGAAATTGATGGCGCTTTTCAGAGTGTTATTATTAAAACTTGGCTCAATACTGAGTGATTCCCAAGTTTGCCGCGGTGATAACAACGATACGGTATTAGCAGGCCCGTGGAGTCGCGTTTTTTTTATTTTTATTTTATTTTATTTTTTTTTTTTACTGCGTGCAATATTTCGCTCTATTTTGAGTCCTCGTCACTCATCAGTGTTTGAGTTACAATTGTTGTTCCCGGACGTTTGATTTAGCCTTGACTGTGCTATGCATTTTAATCCTGATTTCGTTTGAACTAAATAAGGAAAAAAAGAGAAGACACGCGATGATGATTTTTGGGGGCAAAGACAGTTCTGTTACAAATAACTGAAGGTTTAATTTTTGTCGCGTCTCAGTTTATCTCTACCTTCCGTAGTATAACGCCGTGAACTTTCACGAAATCAATAAAGAGCTGCTAGAAAACGGAGAAGTATCTCACTCCGCATGGTTTAGTTGAAGCTGAGTAAAAGACAAACACGCACTGCGAACTATTTATCTTATATGTGCAAATGATATATCACCCTTTTGGCGTTCTCTCATACGACGGCCGCTCTCTGCAGCTCAGTGTGCGCCCACACAGCAGGGAACAAACTGACCGACGCGATGGCCTCAATAGAAACCCCGTGGCCTTGGCACGTGAAAGCACCCGTGTCTCAATCGGCCAATAACGTCTCCCTAGTATAAAGCGTGTTCGGAAGTAGAGCGTTGGTCAACGTCTCGCGTGTGCGCGCGCTGCGCTGGGGCGGAGATTTATGAAAAGAAGTTGCGCGGTGGCGTAACTGAAAGCTCTCCAAGCTGTGCCCGCTATAGCCTCCTTATATTGGCCGTATTTCGGTCATCCCCCTGAATAGAGAGTGCCGTCTATAAGTCACTCGCAGTAATTGAGGTGGTGGTGATAACAGCGGAGAAGAGATATTTCTCTCCTGCGTACGTCCCCTGTATACGAATTTCATCGCCAAGCGCAGAATACGTGCACGTCCAGACTTTGTGGCAAAAGTTTGGCACGCTTTCGCATCGGTTCAGTGCGCGAGGCGCAGCTCGTCGCCTTGATGCGCGGAAGAGAGCGAAGGGAGCGTGGCGGACGTGTTTACGATTCCGGGCCCCGGGCGCTCCGCGGTCGCTCATTGCTCGCCTTCATCGCCGCCGGGAGACGCGCACAAACGACACCGTCGAGCCAAGACGGAGGGCCTCGCCTTTGAGCAGCACGCGAAGCGAACGCGACATAAACAAGAGCGTTCCGACTCGTGTGATGGGCTTGCTTCGCTCGTTAAAATTGTATCCCGGACGGACGCCGAGGAAGGTGCCTCAATGCTGCTAATTAGTGGCTTGCTTATGCGACGGTCGGCGCCTTGCGCGGTAAACCACAGCGTTTGGCTCGCCGTTTTTCTATTTTGGGTCGAAACGCGGATTTTGAATGAGTAGAGCATTGCCAGTCGGTGCGTGCGTTCGAACAAGTGGCGCTTGGCATCTTTGAGCGCAGCCAATGAGTGGCGTATTACTCACGTCACATATACCTGTCACAAACCTTTCAGAAACCGATCAGTTAGCCCCGCCCCTGTTGATCGTTCTCGACCGGCCGACGTAGGGGCAATTAGGAGGTGAACTGACTATTTGTGACAGCTTTTTTTGCGGCGAGATTGTTGTGTAATTCTTCCCCTGCTTTGATATATTTCTCTCTTCTTCGACTCCCACCATCTTCCCTCGTAGTGCGGCTGAGGTGTGCGCCGCGAATTGAAACATTCATTTTGCCTTTCAGTTCCAGAAAGCCTCCCCCCCCCCCCCCCCCCCCCCCCCACCTTTTTTTTTTTTTTTTGGCCAGAGCTGCACCTGGGTCATTGACATTCAGCAATATAATTTTATTTTATCGGTACAACTGACTGAAACTAATGTATATAATTTTTTCCGAGTTTTGCGCCTACCTTCGGAGTGTGCCTTTGATGTGTTCAGGTTAAAAAGAGAACGAGAAGTGGCTCGCGTAGTCCTTTAGTAAGAGCCACGCCACAGTAAGGTTTTGGTTGAAACGGCCGATCGTCTCGGATGACAACACCGAGATTGTGGCGAGGCGGAAAAGCGGTAGCTGTAATCCAATTAACTCCACTGAGCTCTGCATCTGTGGAGCATGCGGTGTAATAGTCACACAGGCTACGGATTACTCAATGTGTGAGAATATAATCTCATTTTCCGCTTTTTAGGGACCTTCAGTAATTCCAAAGGCCCCTTGGGTGGCCTCCTTCCTTCTGGCCTGGCTCGCGTGCGATGACCTACACCGCGTCGAAGATGTTGCTGCAGCGTGTATAACGCGTCGCTGTCGCTTATGAAGAGGCTCTTTTGTACGCCGCTTTTTTTTTCCTGATGAAACATTCATGAGCTAACCTTGCCAAAAGAGAGGACGAGATCCAGGGAAGGAGTTTTGTTTAGAAATGAAGGGGTTAATAGGGGTCACTCTGGGGCCTATTCGTCGGCCCTAGATATGTTGTCGGACCGTTATGCCCCTTGGTGCCGTGCAGAGCTTTTTTTTTTTTTTTGTGTGTGTGTGTGTGTGTGTGTGTGTGTGTGTGTGTGTGTGTGTGTGTGTGTGTGTGTGTGTGTGTGTGTGTGTGTGTGTGTGTGTGTGTGTGTGTTCTGCGCGTGCGGAGTTCCTTCTTTTTCTGCGTATAGGTGGCACTTGACGTAGTTTGTTACTACTTGGTGGCAGCGGCATGCACAAAATTCACTTTAGCGCAAGAGAGAGAGAGAGAGAGAGAGAGAAATAACTTTATTTACCTCAGATGTCGTGAATTAGGGCAGCATTGATAGCGATCGCGCGGTTGAAAGGCCGTAATCATTGGATGGCCGGTAGCTGCTCCTTCGCGCAAGTTACTGCAGTAGCAGTATTACTTTACGAAAATGCCTTCGTTATCTGTGTGAAGCTTCTATCTTGCAGAAGCACCACCCTCCTTCAACCCTGTTCATTCCTCATATCCCACCCTTCAGAAGCGCCACCCACTATACTAAAGCCAGCTTCCACGAGGGCTACACCCACTACTAGCCATGCAGCAGCGCAATTGAAAACCGACGGTCAAATCGAACTCAATGGCGCAGCGGAAAGCCAGCCGCCCTCGAGGGGCTACTCCACCCGCCCAGTAAAAATATTCATTATAGTAAAAGCATCGAAGTGAAACATCGAGCGAAAATCCAGCAGACCGCAGCTTTCTCGCATCATGTTTCATATGACAACGGAAGGTAGAAACATGCTTTCCGTGGAGACGAAAAGCAAGGTGCCCGTGTGCTGGGCGATGTCAACGCATCTTAAAGAACCCCAGGTGGTCGGAATTTCCGGAGCCCTCCACTACGGCGCCCCATATAACTTGAGTCGCGCTGTGACTTATATTCGACCACACGAAAATGCCAATCAAAAACTTTTCAAAAGGACGGACGCTTGCTGTGGCCCACAGAATTCTTCGTTCCGCTTCGCCTACCGCAGTGCACACAAATCATACAAATAAGGAAATGAGGCCACCCACTGCATCGCTCGAGGGTACGTCAACCGAGCAGGGAACGGTACTGAACCTGGCAGCACCCGCGATCGCACTGTGACGTATTGTTACGACCAAGCATCCGCAATTGCGCGCTCTATTGTTCGCCTGTGGGCATGGATAAGTTTTGTGAATATGTGGTGATGGTCCAATGGCTCTAAGTGAGCCTGTTTCCAGGAATCCTGTTTTGTAAGCATGTTTTGCTTTGTGGACAACCTGCAAATGCCAAATTGACCTTGTCAAGAGAACGTCTGGAAAAACACAAAGAAACGTCCCCCTGCGGGAAATAGCAGGAAGTGCTTTCTTTCTTTTGTTCACCCTTCCAGTGGAGAAGTGCTATCCTCCAGTGATGAATGCCTCCTATCCAAAGGAGACGACAGAGTGACATGTCCGCTGACGGGCAGGACAAGAAAGGAGCATGACTCATACGGCCATTAAGTGATTTCCCGGGAATGCAGGAAAGATTTGCAATTGTCGAAAAGGGACAATGTTGGGAGCCCTATGCGGCGCCACGTGCACTCGGGTTTCTGAGAAGTAAAACCCCTTGTCAGAACCAGCCTGTGGATTCTTTGCTGAAGAATAGAAATGTACCTCCTCTCCTCGCCGTTCCCAAGCTTTTCCCGCCAGCAAGTGATCACGCCCAACGAATGAATGCCGGACCAGTCAGTGCTTCAGACCATCAGTGCAGTGATGTGTTCGATTGGATGCCGATACCTGAGGGGCGTGCCCTGGATTTGGTTGGTCAGCATCTTCAGAGAGGGGCTGGACATAGGGGGGTTTTAAGGACGCTGCAGAGCACGAAATGTCGCTCTGGGCCCTGGGTAAACGGCTCATCCAGTCGCTTCTCGCTATGAACTCTTAACGCTTGCCATTTTGCTGATGTACCCTTCTTTTTCGTGTAAATATTGTAAATAAGTTTTCTCAAAGTGCCAGTAAACCTGCTTGTACATATTTCACCAACTTCGAAGATTCAATCCTACTTCAACCCCGAGTCTCTGCACGCTACCAAGTGAAGGCCGGGTCGACTTAGCCCCAGCGTCACGACAACTGGTGGCAGCGGTGGGATCTGAATCTGCAAGCACAACGACTGGTGCCCAGCGTTGGGATCTGAATCTACAAGCCACAACATCTGGTGATTGGAGGTGGATCTGAAGCTACAAGCCACAACATCTGGTGATCGGAGGTGGCATCTCAAGCAACAAGCAGGCGCAACAATCGGCCAACAAGAGAGCAGCTCGGAACATCGATCGCATGTGTGGGTGAGTGCTTGGCTTTTCTTCTGATGTGGACCAGGTTCTAGAACAGGGTTAGATTTTAAGAACTGGTAAAAAGTGTTGAAACGCCTTTAGGTTTGGTAGTTTGCACTGTTGTTTTGGAAGTAGCCGACACTCGGAGCGATCATGGACCTACAAAAGCTGCAGAAACCGGAACTGTTGCTATTGTGTGAGGAATTGGGAATTGATACAAGTGGTTTGGCACGAAAACCCTTGATTTTAAAGGCAATCACTGATTTGGGAGCCGATGATGAGGAGCTCAGGGAAGCATGGAACCTCATCGCCCAAAACAAGGAGGAACAACTCAGACAGGAAAAGAGGCGTGAGCGCGAACGTCAGAGGGAAAAAGAGGAAAGGGAGCGCGAACGTCAGAGGGAAAAAGAGGAAAGGGAGCGTGAACTTGAGAGAGAAAAAGAGGAAAGGGAGCACGAACGTGAGAAGCTTGAGAGAGAAGCAAAAAAGCGGGAGCTAGAAATTGAGCTCCGGAAATTAGAAGTAGAGTTGAGCAAGAGGTCGGGCGATTGTCCCCAGCTAGCGGTACCTCTTCTCAACAAGGAGGCAGATTTCAAGATGTCAAAGTACATGCAGCCATATGTGATATCAGGGGATATCGGTCTGTATCTGGCTAACTTTGAGCGAACCTGCGAAAAACTGTCCTTCCAGCGAGACACTTGGTCTCAGAGATTATTGACGGTTCTGCCCAGCGAGGCAGCGGAGGTTGTCGCGCGGCTAAGCAAGGAGGACGCGGACAACTACGAGAAGGTCAAAGCTTGCCTTCTGAGAAAGTATAGGCTTAGCGCCGAGGCGTTCAGACAACGTTTTCGGAACGCTACTAAGTCCAGGGACGAGAGTTACCCTGAATTCCTGTACAATTTAAGAGTAAATTTGGGCGAGTGGCTAAAGAGCACAGATTCCTACAGTGATAGGGACGCTGTAGTCGAGCGAATTCTTTTGGAGCAGTTTTATAACTGCCTCCCAGAAAAAGAAAGAAATTGGTTACAGGACCGAGGCGAAATTAAGTCGGCAACTGAAGCTGCCGAACTCATTGAGGAGTATGCTTCGCGCCGACAATTCAGCAACCCAGCAGTGGATAGGCCCCGCAATCCCAAGTTCAGTGTGAAAAACCGTCAGGAAAGGCACTTTGCTAGAGTTGGAAACGAAGAAATGAAGGTTTCTTCAGGCAAATTCCCTAGAAAGGACGGCAGTGAGAAAAGTGGGGAAGTGACCAACGTGCAGAACACAAAGAATAAGCTTGAGGCTAGGAAGCCGCTCACATGCTTTAGGTGTAATGAGCAGGGTCACATTGCCGTCAACTGCCGGAAAGAAAAGATTGCTTTCTCGTATGTCAGGGACTGCGATGAAAATATGCAGCTTTTAGAACCCTACCTGCATGACCTAGTAGTCAACGGGAAGCCTTGCAAGGTACTGCGCGATTCGGCCGCAACGATGGATGTTGTCCATCCGGCGTATGTATCGCCTTCCGACTATACAGGACAGTGTGCATGGATCCGACAGGTAGTTGAGGAACAGAGTGTGTGCTTGCCGATCGCGAACGTGGTCATCGAGGGCCCTTTCGGCGAATTAACAACCGAGGCTGCCGTTTCAGGAAAGCTTCCTAAGTGCTATCCGTATTTGTTCTCCAACAAATCGGACATGCTACTGCGAAAGAGGGGCATCCTGTTCGGAGACAGAGTTGTGCAAGCCTTAACACGTTCAAGGGCGCGAGAACTAGCTACACTGCTCATACCAGAAAATTCCACAGCGGAAGAAACGGCAGTTAAAACAGTGGTCGATGTGGAAGATAGCAGGTCAGAAAACTTTGAGAGCGAGGCATCTCAGATATGTCAACTTGAAAGTGAGCTTGATGAGACGCGGAATGAGGACGTTCTTGAGAGTAACCTCTTGCCGCCAGTGTCTAGTAATCTCACGAGACTTTTAAGTGGAACCCGAGAGGACTTAGCTATAGAGCAAGCCAATGATCCCAAGATACAGGAGATAAGGGAGCGCCACCGCGCCACTAAGACAGCAAACAATATTTCTTTCGAGATGAGAAAGGGAGTGCTGTATCGCTTATTCAAGGATAAGCGCGGAGTAGAGCGGGACCAATTAGTTGTTCCCCAAAAGTACCGCGGAGACTTACTGCGACTTTCCCATGGCAGCTCGTAGTCATGTCACCTTGGAATAAAGAAAACAAAGCAGAGGCTGTTGCAAGAATACTATTGGCCTGGATGTTTTAAGGACACGGAAAATTTTGTACGGTCATGCGACACGTGCCAGCGGGTTGGAAAGGCGCAAGATAAGTGGAAAGCGCCGATGGTGTTAGTACCAATCATTACCGAGCCGTTTCACCGGTTAGTAATAGATGTAGTTGGGCCACTTCCTGTGACAGAGTCAGGGTACCGTTATATCCTCACTATGTTATGCCCAGCCACAAAGTTTCCAGAGGCTGTTCCGCTGCGCGAGGTGACGTCCGAGAGTGTAGTGGATTCGCTGCTGTCAGTGTTTGCACGAGTTGGATTCCCTTCCGAGGTCCAAAGTGATCAGGGTAGCGTTTTCACGAGTGTCCTCACCACCTCATTTCTCGAGCGATGCGGCATTAAGGTAGTGCATAGCTCGATCCATCATCCGCAGAGCAACAGCGTAGAAAGATGGCACTCTGTTCTCAAACGAGTCCTGAGGGGACTGTGCTATGAAAACAAGCGCGAATGGGATGCCTGCCTGCCTGCAGCGCTTTTCGCTTTGCGGTCAGTGCCGCACGAATCCACTGGATTTAGCCCAGCCGAGTTGGTGTACGGAAGGTCACTGCGCTCACCTTTGCGAATGGTGCGCGAAGCCTGGGAGGGGCGCGGAGAAGACCCAACAGTAGTAGAATTCATTCTGAACCTCTTGAATCGCTTACATAACACTAAGGAACTCGTTGAGGCCAGCATGAAGTCAGCCCAGGCTCGTTCCAAGGTGTACTATGATAAGACAGCCCGTCAAAGGACGTTTGGTATCGGGGACCAGGTGATGTTGCTGAGAAGTTCAAGGCAGAATAAGCTCGAAGTACAGTGGGAAGGACCGGCTGAAGTCGTTGCAAAGCTTTCTAACACTAACTACGCAGTGAAAATTCCCGGTAGGCGTAAAGAAGTGCGCATTTATCATTGCAATCTTATGAAGCCTTATGTGCAGAGGGAAGCCGTGGTAAATCTAACGTTAAACCTTCCCGAGGAGATGGGGGACAACTTGATTTGCCTCAGCGGAAAAGGAAGCAACGCTCAGGAGCTTCTCAAAAAGACGGAGCAGAGAGGAGAACTAAAGAAATCCCAGCTGTCCGATCTGGGCGAGATAATAACAGAGTTTGAGGCCTGCTTCGTGGACAGGCCAGGCAGAACTGATTTGACTGAGCACGATATTGAGCTGACTTCAGACGTGCCAGTGCGATCAAGGTGCTACCGATTTTCTCCAAGGCAAAGAGAAATTCTGGATAGGGAAGTAACTCGCATGCTGGAATTGGGAGTAATAAAACCTTCGGAAAGCGATTATGCTTCGCCTATGATCTTAGTAGAAGCTCCAGGTAAAGACCCTAGGCCTGTGGTAGACTACCGAAAGCTAAATTCTCTCACCAGGGATCAAGTGTATCCTATTCCGAATATTGAGGAGAGAGTAGAACAGGTCAGTAGAGCGGCATATGTGACTACGCTGGACCTTACTCGAGGATATTGGCAAGTACCGCTCACTGAACGCGCCAGCAGATACGCGGCTTTCGTCACTCCGACGGGCAGCTACCAGCCAACAATGATGAGTTTCGGGCTCAAAAATGCTCCATTTTGTTTTTCACGACTCATGGATAGGGTTTTAAAGGGGTGTGAAACATTCGCGGTGCCTTATTTAGACGACATTGCGGTTTTTTCCGACTCATGGGCGGACCATATGGTACATCTAAGAGCTGTACTGAGCCTTTTGCGTCAAGCTGGACTAACCGTAAAGGCCGAGAAATGTTGCCTGGCAAGGGCGACCGTGGACTACTTGGGTCACAATGTAGGTCAAGGTTTCAGGAAACCCAGCGAGATTAAGATTTCTGCGGTAGCAGACTACCCGCGGCCGAGCACGAAGACGGAAATTCGAGCATTCCTAGGTCTGACGGGATACTACAATCACTGCATCCCTAACTATTCATCTTTGGCTAGCCCTCTGACCGACGCTCTCCGCAAGACAGAACCGACAAATGTAGTCTGGGACGAACAAAAGGAAGCCTCCTTCGTAAACCTGAAGGCTGTGCTGATTAGTCGTCCGGTATTGCGAGCTCCAGACTATGGCCGAGAATTCACGGTCCAGTGTGATGCCAGTGATCGAGGGTTAGGTGCTGTTCTCTGCCAGAGAGATGACGACGGTAATGAGCACCCCGTGCTCTACTTGAGCAGAAAACTGAGTTCTAGAGAGAGGGCTTATTGCGCGTCAGAGAAAGAATGCGCTTGCATTGTATGGGCCATTCAAAAATTGCAGTGCTATCTTGGAGGGGCCAAATTCACCGTAGAGACGGACCATTGTCCCCTGGCTTGGCTGCAAACTGCGACATCGAAGAACAGTCGCCTTCTTAGGTGGAGCTTGATTTTACAGCAGTACAATTTTGAAATAAGATACAAAAAGGGGAAGTTAAATGGGAATGCGGACGCGCTTAGCCGCTCTTTCTAAGCGGTCCGAGATGTTCCTCACCATGTATCCAAATTGATAATCAGGTTTTTTTTTTTTTTTCGTGCGCTTGTATATGTGTGACTATGTAAAGCAGCACGTTTGGTTTTCTAGGAATACGTGGATCCTGAACGTCTTGAGTGTGGGCTTTTCTCGAACAACAATGGCAGTTTTCTTTTGACCTGGTCTCTTCAGACGGGAGCCGAGTGCTTGCTTCGACATGTGGTTGAGTTTCAGACAGCTCGAGCAATTTGGCCTACAACAATCAAGACAACGCGACAAGCAACAGCGAGCTTCAAGCGTTCACGTGCAGGCCATTAAGTCGTCTCTTCATGCAGCAGCTGGGACTGCTGCCCTCCGAGACTCTTCTGGCGGGGGAGGAGGCTGTTACGACCAAGCATCCGCAATTGCGCGCTCTATTGTTCGCCTGTGGGCATGGATAAGTTTTGTGAATATGTGGTGATGGTCCAATGGCTCTAAGTGAGCCTGTTTCCAGGAATCCTGTTTTGTAAGCATGTTTTGCTTTGTGGACAACCTGCAAATGCCAAATTGACCTTGTCAAGAGAACGTCTGGAAAAACACAAAGAAACGTCCCCCTGCGGGAAATAGCAGGAAGTGCTTTCTTTCTTTTGTTCACCCTTCCAGTGGAGAAGTGCTATCCTCCAGTGATGAATGCCTCCTATCCAAAGGAGACGACAGAGTGACATGTCCGCTGACGGGCAGGACAAGAAAGGAGCATGACTCATACGGCCATTAAGTGATTTCCCGGGAATGCAGGAAAGATTTGCAATTGTCGAAAAGGGACAATGTTGGGAGCCCTATGCGGCGCCACGTGCACTCGGGTTTCTGAGAAGTAAAACCCCTTGTCAGAACCAGCCTGTGGTTTCTTTGCTGAAGAATAGAAATGTACCTCCTCTCCTCGCCGTTCCCAAGCTTTTCCCGCCAGCAAGTGATCACGCCCAACGAATGAATGCCGGACCAGTCAGTGCTTCAGACCATCAGTGCAGTGATGTGTTCGATTGGATGCCGATACCTGAGGGGCGTGCCCTGGATTTGGTTGGTCAGCATCTTCAGAGAGGGGCTGGACATAGGGGGGTTTTAAGGACGCTGCAGAGCACGAAATGTCGCTCTGGGCCCTGGGTAAACGGCTCATCCAGTCGCTTCTCGCTATGAACTCTTAACGCTTGCCATTTTGCTGATGTACCCTTCTTTTTCGTGTAAATATTGTAAATAAGTTTTCTCAAAGTGCCAGTAAACCTGCTTGTACATATTTCACCAACTTCGAAGATTCAATCCTACTTCAACCCCGAGTCTCTGCACGCTACCAAGTGAAGGCCGGGTCGACTTAGCCCCAGCGTCACGACAGTATCATGAAATCACCCAACATAACAGGGAGCAAAGACTCCACTCCCAGTCCTCATCATTTACTCTCCAAACTAGAGCAGGTAAAGTGGCGCCATCTACAATCCCACACAATTCCCCTCCTCCGCCTCCCTCGCCTTAATACAGCCAGGACTCTACTCTCCCGAATGTATGTTGGGTGGAGTCCCAGACTTCTCGCACATCATGTTTAGTTGATCTACACCTCAGAGTGGTCACTCAAAGGCAGCGAGATTTGAGATCAGGGGTCGCGGTTTCCAGCTCAGGCCTGCAGTTGCTCAAAAGCGACTGGTGAACTGGGACATCCAGGTCACCGAGAGCCATAAACTTCCGGCCACCATCCGCTACCAGAGACTCTCCCTCGAAAGGCCTCGTGAAAATAAAGTTTTTCACCACCACCTAGGACATTAAGCCATTTTAAACGAATCCATTCAATGCTTTAATAATGAGGGGATGATCAGCGCGCTGTGAGTGACCTCGCCGCCGGAATAGAGGCGAACACGGAGGCGAATCGTAGCCAACTTTCGCGAACCTTTCAGCCGGCATGGTGCCGCCGGTGCAACGACAATATCGACGATAGCGATTGCTGTGGATATCCTCTCCGCAGCTTCCTGCTCGCCTGATACTTCGCTGTCATATGGCGCGCTCGCACTGGCCAGCTTGCAATATGTGCGACCACGCCGTTGCTAAAATCAGGCTGTAATTTCGTGCGCAGCAACGCGTAAGCAGGAAAGCAAATAATTCTGAAAGGGCACCATGGCCGAAACAGTGTTTAGATTACGTATACGGTGTCATCATTGCTGCTGGCGTCTGGCGCGTCGACCGATAATCAGCCGCGGAGACATTCGATGCAGGTCGCGCTGAATAATTTTGCCCTAGCTTTCGTCTTCGATGCGTTCGTAGTGCGCCGCGAAAAAATGGCTTTGAGAAAAAGAGAGGTCAGCTGAAGAGGTTTAAGAATTGTGTGTGAAACTTGCAGGTAAAGAATGCGAGGTCATTTTGTGCTAGCATTTGATTCCCCATGTAATCGCCGGATTCAGTTACGTAGGTTTTCAGACCTCGGCAGTGAACCGCACCAGGCTGAGGCCGCAGAGATGACGTCATGTATGGCGGCGCTGCGTTTCATGCTTAGAAATGGTTGCTTGAAGGTAGAAAACCAACGCCACTGAAGTTATAGCGCAGACAGAGTTGTTTGGTAGCATCGGGTGAGTCACGGCAGCATGTGGGCGGAATTCTAAGAATTCGGCAACAATGACGTCATTAGAGTTTCTCTGCAGTACTGCGGGGAATTGAAAAGAATAGTTAACTTTTAATTTTTGATTATACACTTATTCTAAATGCTAGCTCCAATCCAGTCCGCACGTTTTGTCTCTTACATTCCAATCGTCGTATATCGTCCAAAGGTAAAAAAAAAAAAAATCACTTCAGCTTCCTTTCAACTATCTCGCTTCTCGATGAACACACCGAGCCGCGAGTGAAGCGAGGAATTTGCGCCGAAGAAGGGATGGCGCCAGCCCGCACTGCTCGGCCGAGGAGCAGAGAAGGCCCAGCGCGGTGCTGAGCGAAGAAAAAGAGCTCATGACTCGAGTGCAGCCATATCTCCGAGACGCAATAGAGTGCAGTGCACAATACATTCCATGCTTACATCCGCTCTCGGCGATGCGATTTGCTGTCGGCGCTTGGTTACCTGCGCGCCGCAGTTATTGTACACGCGACTCATGGAAACGGAACTTGGCGTGCGGCGATGTTACTTCTGTGCGTAACACGACGCCCACCGGTGTGGTTTGAATGCAGATGTTGCCGCATGCGCGAGAACGGTATATTATTTATTCAACTGTCAGTGTTCGGTTTTTTGCCGGCATGCTGGCTGCGTCGCGCTGCGCCAAATTCTCTTTTACGTCTCGTTTCACCTGTTCGGTTAACGAAACTTGATGTTCGCAGTTTGGCGGTCTGTAGGCAGCAACTTGGTCGAAGAGAAAGAAAGAGGAAAGCACGCGGATGGGCTCACTGCTAGGTGATCGAGTCGTCCGCCTTCGGATTACTCGTTCAAGTTTTCTTGTTGGTGTAAACCTGTTTTTTTTTTTTTTATTTTTATTGGAAGGTACGATCGTTGTTTCGTGCGAACCAGAAAGACACCCAATACAGTGGTTTTGCGGTGAATTTTAAACGTTCCCATTCTTTTAAAGCATGAACTCGCGCAGCGACATTTAAGCCCTTATGCATCTTCTTTTCATAGCCTTTTTGTTTATTGCGAAAGCAATACCACGACCGACAAAACGAGACATCGGGTGGCCGCAGTTACGCCGTGAAGAGGCGTAGCTACGGTTTCCTCATTAAAAAAAAAAAGAAAAAGAAAATAATAATAAAAATAAAAATAAAAAGAATAAAAAAAATAAATAAAAAAACCAGCCTGCCTTCACATTTGAATTCACGTTACCCCTATGCTACGGGCAAGAGCTGCCAACTCGGGTCGCTCCTTGCATATGTGAGGGTGGTATCAGAATCAGCCTGCTAGAACCGTTTGCATTCTCGTTACCTCATACGACACTCAGACACGTCCATAGGGCTTGGTAGAAGCGTGACTTTATATGTGGGCTGGTATAGCTTACGCTCTCGCGTCAAACCCTTAAAGGATGAGCTTAAGTGTCCCCAATACACCTTAACCTGATAGGGCGTGATAGGGTAACAGTGTAACAGGCAAGAGAAGCTTCCGCCGTTGCTTTCGCAATTCAACTAGGGTTAGCCACAGCTAGACCACAACTAATTTATTTTATGACATAGTACATGTACGTTCTGAATTTCTCGCATTACACTGCATTGCGTGATCTAGACGTACATCGCTTGTCTCATCGTATTCTGTACTCTTCAAAACACGCGTACAAGCGCGTTGATCTTTTAGACTTCCAGATACAGGGCTGACTTCGAGTAATTCTAATTTGTAATAATGCTTTTTTTTTTTCGAAATAAATTTAGCACTTCGTAATTCTTGCAAATGAGAGACAAGTACTGTCGAAACGCATCAAGTTGCGAGCACTTACTACCCATAACAGGCGCTTGGTTGTGTGTGTGTGTGTGTGTGTGTGTGTGTGTGTGTGTGTGTGTGTGTGTGTGTGTGTGTGCGTGCGTGCGTGTGCGTGTGCGTGTGCGTGTGTGTGTGTGTGTGTGTGTGTGTGTGTGTGTGTGTGTGTCTTTGCGAAATTGGCGTACTTCGCTGCAGCGCGGTGTACCGAAATTGGCTGGCTTCATGTTAGTCGCTCTAATATCTTTTCGAGCTTGGTCCGATTTTTCGCTGAGGAGGCCTCGCGGACGCTCTGCTTGTCCCGGTGAGTCGGCCGCTGGAAGCCGTTTGCGTTGTGGTCTGTCGCGCGGGCGTCGAGCCGGAAACATTTAATGGGTACCGTGACGAGCAGCTTCGCCTTCTGCCTTTCCCTTTCTTCGGATATTTTTGGGTGTGTGCGCATGTCTGTGTAAGAGTATGGCGCGCGTATTCTCGCAGAGTGCTCTCGTTCATTCCTTTCGGAGAATGCGCGCAGGAATTTCACTCGCTGCTTTTGTACGCAGCGAAGATAATGGGAAAGAGAGCGGTTGGTGCATGATTCGAAACGCCGCTTAGCCGTTACACCAGCTGCTTTTATTAAATGAATAACGTCAAACAACTGAGAGGGAAAGAAATAAGCGTTGCGTTTGATCGTCGGCGGCAGTTTCGCGCTCGAATGTAGTATTTTTTTATTATTATTTATATCTTTTCTCTCTCTCTTTTTTTTTTTTTCGCTACTCGCGAATGCTGAATAAACGTTGCGTGTGAAAAGACAGGGGATGCACAGCTTGTGGTTTTGTTCGGACTGCATTTACTTTATCGCCCACGCGCTGGTTTGCCCATGCACGCGCGCCCCTTTTACAGCTCGCGAACCTGGTATCGAATGAACACGGAACTGAGGAGAAGTAGAAAAAGGAGGATGTTCTGGCGTCGATTAATGGCTAAGGGTGCGCACTTAAGGCGCCGCCCCATCAGCAGCGCGGCTCTGGGTGCATTCCCACGGCGGCGGCATGCGGTCCCGGCGGCATGCTGCTCGCGTCGGCTCTTCTTGCGTTATAGTATTCTTTTGAAGTTCGTACGCTGAGCGGCCTGGCTATCGTATACGGCCCCTGGAAGGGCGAAGGAAGACGTTTAAACGAGGAAATGATGTCTTTCTTCCGCGGAAATAAGCGCTAAAAATGTATCAGTGCGTGCAGGGTTTTAGTAGAGCGGATACTCACCTGGTTACCATTAACGGAGACCGACAGTGCGCATGTGCAAGTATATCCTCGAAATGCGGGCGCATCTTGCTTCTCAGCGCTTTTGATTGTTGTGGATTGGGTGGTTGGTGACGGTAAAACGCGATGACCTAACCGTCCACCTGCTTGCAAGAATATCCACCCTTGAGATGACCCATACCTCGATATCAACCTTGCGTGCAAACCTTATTGCTGCCGCCTAGCTGTCTCAAAGGGCTGTCCGATGTGCGAGTCTGTATAGGCTCCTGAGCATACAACTTCGTTTCGGGATTGGTGTGTATACACCGCCGCTTCTCTCCTCAAGATGGATCATTCTGTCCATCGAGAAGTGACACCAGGTCTCGCAAGAAGTGTTTTGAGGTCTGGCGAGAAGCGTTTGGACTTAGGAAGGGCGAGAAACGAGGCTAAAGCGGCACGCTGCGAGTGATGGTTTGCGGCATGGGGTGTCTCATTCACCAAAGCGCAGCGAAGTGGACACATGAAATGTGGTCCGTCTTCTCAATTCCTTCCGGCCCGACGTTAGGTAGCGGGAATGTAGATCCCTCTGCTTGGGCGGGCGGCGGTCACCTGGCCGCTTTTGAAGAGCTGCACGTGGTCGGCGAGGAAGATGGACACGCACCCATCAGGGGCGCTGAGTTTTTTCCGAGCGTCGCGTGTGTCCAACCTCTGTAAGAGAAAGAACGGAAAGGGAGGGAGGTTAGAGAGCGGAAATGAAGAGGGACATTCGCGGCAACGCACTCACGCTCAGAGTTTTTCGATGGTAATGGCGGTGTCGTCGTTGGTGGAGGTGGTTGTCGCCGCGGTAATAACTGATTCATATTTGAGTTGAAAGCTGAACATTTCGACAGATTCGCCTGTCTGGTTGGGTTATTAACTTGGAAATTCTCCAACCATCACTTTATTTTAGAGAAGGCCGACGTCTCAGAGCCAGTTCGGCTCCTTTTCAGGGGTGGCGCGCAGTAAAGGAAAGGAGAAGTGAGGAGGAGCGAATGCAAGGTTGGGTGGAGGAGGGTGTGTAGGTGTTAAAAGGGTAGGGAAGGAGGGTATGGGGAGGGGGGGGGGGGGAGGAGGGCTTAAAACCTATATTTAGTCATAATGACGGCAGTTGCAGGGGTGTTCGCTAACGTCTTTTTTTCTTTTCTCTTTGTGAGGCGGCCAGGAACAGCCAGCAGTGAGAGGAGATTCAACCAATAATTCCGCAGTTAGGGAATTTCATTCGGCCTCGTCTTTTCACTTATGCGTTATTGTGTCGTCCCTAGCTGGCTGAGTTATTATTTTTTTATTTGCTTGAAACAACTAGTTCAGATTTAGTTTTCTGCAGAAGCCTTAACGCGATACCCATAATTACCGTGGTATGCCCGATCTTTACTCGAGGTGCTTCCACAGATTTGGCATCTGCAGATAACGTGTCGCGAGGGCTTGAGAGCCGCGCCAAGAGCCAGAACCGTGTTTGCCGCCAGCGCCAGACGTGACCGTGTTCTCGTTAGCTGGTCAGATCCGCACTGTCCACCACCGCCCTGTTCTGTGCTCGACACGTGTCATGGTGGACCCGCTTAATCCCTGTCAAGGTCGCCATGCCTAATCTCTCCTAATTCGTGCACGTAATTGAGGATTAGCGCGAAAAGGCTAGCGCGAACGTAGAGGTCTTCGCGGCTGCCGCACGTGTGGATTCGCCTTCGGGAGACCTGGCTGCCAGCCAGCCATGCTGCTAATCTCCCGTTTCTAAATTTGCCGCCGCTAAACGGAAATATGACTTGACCAATTTCTCTATGTGCGCGACGCCGCAGGCGGAAATGCTGCGAGGGATGCGACCGGCTGCCCTGAAATAGTAGCCGTGAGAATGACGGGCGCTCTTTTTGACCGACCGTGCGTGGCAGTGAACGCCCGAATGCGGCTCTGCTGCTCACTTTTTTCTTCTACTCCTGCGCCACGGTTGGGAGATCCATCGATCTGGTGCTGGCAGCAATGCAGTGCGGAGTATAATCCGCATTTTACTTCTTTCGCTCATTCGTGAATGCGGTGATAAATAAATGAAACCCTCGATAAGAGCTGGTACTCTCAGTTCAGTATACTTATTAGCCAAATGTAGAATTCTCCGCGTACGAACATCATGCGTTGTGGTACTGTGGCACCGTATACTGCAGGCGGTTTACGGTCGGTTGATCCGTTTCGCTATTACATGCATTGTGTGCGCTCGCTTGAAACCATGTCTTGTTGCTCGAAGGCAGACGAACTTAAGTTTTGTTTCTTGTGTGCTTGACATTTCGAACCTGTCCCGGGATTTAGCTTGCTTCAGAGCCGCACCGAGAGACTTGACAGTAGCTGCTCGTAGGCTGTTCGGCTGCACCGCGGACAAGATCTTCTTTAGGGGTCTCTCCCCGAATTTTAGGTTCTAGTTTACTGTTTTTTAATTGATCAGATCCCGTTGTGTGACCGCCCACTCAAAAGGGTACAACCTTATCGCCATCACTGAATTCAGCCCGTCCGCTCACTCCCGTATTCTGCGCGTATCCACTGATATCCGCGCACGTGGCGGAAAGCGAAGGCGAAAATGACCCTTAGTCTCTCGATCAAGGGAGCTTTGCTTTTTCTGTAACGTAAATCTTGCGGAAAGTTGGATTACATCCGATGAAATGAATGCTTGGTTGCCATTTTTTTTCCGTGCCATGTCAAATGAACGTATCCGAATATTTTGCTATATAGCTAGGTCACTTGTAAATCCGGCGTTCCCCTTATAATACCTGAGCTAGCTGGCTTTTAAAAAAAATTAGCTGGGGCTTAGCTTTAGGTAAGCCCGGTAGGTTGCGAAAGCAATAATAGCATGGTTACGCTATAGTTCAGCTCGTAGTGTAGCCAATTGTGGTGTACTATGTTGACCGTACGATTAACATCTTGCTGCGTCTTGAGCACGCCGTCGAGCGAAACGCTGTTGCCGTTCTTCATCTGTCTCTGTAGCCCGCTTTCGTTTCCTGGCTTCATCGATACGGCGTAACTTTTCTTCCTGTTTATCAGGATGCATAGCGAGTGCTTCAGCTGAGCAAGAGCGCGCATTTATATACCCATCGTTTTCGTCTTCCTCCTCCCAACTGCGAGAGAACAGGTGACAGCAGCACCTCCACTCGGTAGCAGAGCGGCTCTAGCTGCAGCGCGCCGTGCCTAAAGACCGCCGCCAACCTACGACTCGACTTGGTCTCCCATCTCTCGCGTTATTTGATTAATTTACGTACATGCGTTATTTTACTAATGTACGTATATAGGGAAACCTCTATACGACGTACCTAACTATTATGTTCATCGCCATTCATACGAACATTTATTTTAGATTTTTGTTTTTGTTACCCGTGAAGGCCTGTTGCAAGCTCCGCTAATTCCTCCAAAAATAACCCGTGAATCGACGGGCGCGAGCACCGTGCGGACCGTCGAAGACAAGGCGACGAAAGACAGAGGGGACCAATGGGCGTGGAGGGCCTGTCGAAGCGTCGCGGATGACGTGGTCGGGGCATCCAGGGAGGATCATGTCGGGTCACCAGTTTGGCGCACCAACCAGTTGAGGACGGTGCGGTGAAGAGAATGGCTTACACGCTGTGATGCCATGAGCCAGCCAGAATCGAAGAGCGCGAGGTGGGGGCTCAGTTCGGTTGCTTTTTGGTGTATACGTCATCGGCGGCTGGTGCTGCTTGTGCTACGCGTGACCGGGGCTGCTGCTGCTCCAAGCCTTCACAGAGAGGTTGCTGCATGTTTAGGAGGAGGGAGAAGAGGGAGGGGGGGGGGCGTGTTTTAGACGAAACATATCGAATACATGCACATGGGAAGGAGCGCAGCGAGCTGCTTGCATCATCATCATAATAATAATCATCATCATCATCCGGACTATACCCACTACAGGGCGAAGGCCTCTCCCATGTTACTCCAATTAATCCAGTCTTGTACTACCTGCATCTACTTGACCCCTGCGAACTTCTTGACCTCATCCGCCCACGCAACTTTCTGCCGCCCCCTGTGACGCTTTCCTTCCCTTGGAATCTAATTTGTTACGCCAAACGAGCATCGGTTATCAGCTCTCATCACACTCCATATGCCCTGCCCATGCCCATTTCTTGTTCTTTATTTCCACTAGAATGTCGTTAACTGGAGTTCTTTCTCTGACCAACATTGCTTACTTATCTCATTTACTCATGTATGTACTAATGCATGCTGCCCCACCCGGAACGTTTTAAAGAAATGATTTTATGTCGTCTTTGCATATGACATACATGCACACCACTTTACACAGAAATTCATACTAACAAAACAAGACAAGCCTCAGTGTGACACATGTGGAGCCGAACTTACCATAACATGTTTTATACTCATGTGGAAATCTCGAACCCATAAGGAGAAAAAAATTGCACATTTTTACAATTAACACACTCCTCTTCATCCCGTATTGGTGTTAGGTGAAAATGCCCTTGTCAACTTGTCCTGTACTTTTGGGTTTCTAAAGGAAGCAAATGTCCTGAAAAAACTGTAGATCAGAAAAATTGTCGCTTATATACACAACAAAGCATTTAACCCCGCGTATGGCGCATGATAGCCTTAGTTGCTTATGCGCCACTAAACCACACGACACAACACATCATGTTGCATGCATGAGTACAAACCTTGGCGTTTCGCCGTCCTGCTTTGGTCCACAATACACTTGAACTCACCGATCATATCTTGGTTTAGTTCCCCGGCCAGTACATGTTAGGTGCATCATACATTCTAACTCCGATATGATATAACTCGCCATGTGTAAAGCCTTTCGTTCAAGTGATCATCGAGAGATGGCTGCGTTTCGTTGAATGCCTGGAAGACGGGCCTTCCAGTGTCCATGCTCTCGAAGTGAAGCCGGCCAGCTCTGTGCTCGCGTCAAGCCGCGTCTCCACTTTTCGGCGACGATGCCCGCCCCATTCACCCTCTTCTCTTATTGCGCGACTGTGACCTTGGCAATGCGTGGGCGCCGATAAATCACGCGCCAACCGACCACAAACACAATCGGCCGCGGGCGACGAGAATAGCACTCGACCGCTGCCGAGGCCGCGGACCGGGGTCGAGGGTGGTCCCGAAAAAGGAGACAGGAGGAAAAGGGGTTGGGAGGGGGGGGGGGGGGGGGGGGGGGGTAAGGAGGAGGATGACATACGCGCCGACTGCAGCGACGGTGCCACCGATCTGCCTAAAGTAACTTGCGCATTTGTATGTTCGTTGCTCCGGAGGGGATGTTGGCTGTGCGCCACTTCGGGAGGAAAGGCCGGTAATGGACGCGGATTCATTCCTCTACAGGAAGATTGGAAGGCAATGCCGCGTTTCATTCAATGCATGACGTTGTCGTGATGCATTGGCACTGCGTTAGATTCTATGGCCATGGTAGTCTCAGTGGTTATCTTACGTCTTCTCCCAGTTCCCTGTTCTTTCTTCTCGCGCTGGCGCAGTTCTTTTTTTTTTTTTTTTTTTTTTTGCTGGCTGCTTGAATACATCTGCCATTTATTTTCCTTGTGCAAGTTCCATCGGTGAAATCTAGATCACATTTTGTGTATTCAGGTAGCGTACGTTTGGGAAGGCCCCTGTTACAAAGTTCTGGTCGTCGTCCGGCTTTCCCGCGGGATTGTGCCTTCTCCAGGATACGTCGGTTCCATTGCGTCCGCGCTGCGTCTGTCCAAGCCCAAGGAACTGGGAGACATGCTGCTCGCGCTTCCTTCGTTTCTTGTTTCTGGCCGGAACGCATTTTCGTGTGTTTCTGCTGCCGCCATATCCGCGGACGGTTATTGGAAAGTTTAAAAGCGAACCGAACTCGAACTGTTGAGACGTTTAGGGAATGCTTGCTGACGTAGGAACACAAGGCTGCTGGTCGTCGCAACTGTATATTGTGGACGGCATCAAAAATCAATTGCGGCGGACTTCAAAGAATTTAACCGGACCAAGGGCGTTTCCCTTCGAATCGCAAACATCTAGAAGTGCCCAGAGGTTCATCGCGTTGTCTGCAAGCAGTAAGATGCCATATTCGTGTCGAGCAAAACTGACAAACTACGTTCGCGAAGGGTGCCCTTTTGAAGCGAGAACACTACAGCAGCCAACTCGAGCCTTCAGCGTCAGTGTCGGTGGGTGCCTGAAAGAACGCCAAGTCGGGCCTCTCCTTTCATGTGGGAGGGTGTCATTAGACTCATTACTATCAGCCTGCCATGGCATTTGAATTCACGTTACCCCTATGCCACGGGCAGGAGCTGCCAACTCGGGTCGCTCCTTTCGTATGCGAGGGTGATATCAGAATGAACCTGGCAGAATTCTTTGCATTCATCTCTGGGGCACGCAGACACATCCATACGGCTTGGTTAAAGCGGGAATTTATATGTGGGCTAATAGCCTACGCTCTCATGTTATACCCTTGAAGGCTGAGGTCAAGTGTCCCCAATAGTGTAGCGCCTAGTAGCGCCCTACACTGAGCGTAATAGGGGAATAATGTAGCAGGCAAAAGAAGCCCCCGCTTCTATCCAGCTTTAACGATAGCTCAGGTATTTTTTTTTTTTTTTTTTCACTTAGGAGAGGTCGGGACCGGTGCCACATTCCGAATTAGGCGATGTTTTTTTCCCTATAACGAAGGGCACGAGCAGGAGTGACGACATAGCCTTAGCGCAAACCACTGAGAACGGCAGCATGGTCTGGGGATCGTATACTCTCCCAGTAGGAGGTTGGTGTATAGGTGGCCTTCAACGGGTGTACGTTTAAGAGAATTTTATTTTCCATAATAGTCTACAAAACTGAAGTACATTTTTTTTTTTCTGGGACACTTATTGGTCTAACAAGCACTCAATCACGCGCATGCACGCAATGTACAGTTGTCCTATTTTGCTGCCATTACAAATTGTACGCTTTATTTGTCTAATTGTATAAGATTGCTTTTGTGTTTGCACTGTTTGTCGCGTTTGAGTTTGCCTATACGCTTTGTATCTTACCCTTGTTCTATTGATTCTTACCTTTGTTCTACCTGCTGTCTTGTATATTCTCCGCACTACTCTAATTCCTTTTGATTCACCAACGCACCGACACACGTGAACCCTAAAAGGGTAGACCGGCCTAATAAATTCTGTTGTCAAGCACTGACTCTGAGGTCAGATGCTGGCGTAAAGCAGCTCCTGTGCCTCCACGGCTTGCGCCCGGCAACCGTTGGCCAGAGCAGTTTGTGACAGGCATATAGATAATGTCCCAAAATGGATTCGGCTATGAGAGGTGCAAAATAAGCAGTATAAGATGACGCGCATATGAATAAAAATGTTGAAAGTATAATAAAAAAGGTTTCCAGATCGCTTAAATTTCGCTGAAAGCGATCGTGCAGAACTTTGCATTTGCACTCATGTACCTCTCCTGCAGCGCAAATAAAACAAAATTAGAGTGTTCTTAAAAGCCTTCATGTATATATTAACCTGTAACGGTCCTTGACGCGTCTGTGCGATACAACAGGCGTGAAATGTCTTTTTTATCGAGCAGGATAGAACAATTTGGCAGCGCACTATACGAACTAAAAGATGGAATTTTAATTCTGTCACTTGTTACAGGTAAAGTGATCTAGAAATATGATTTCTAGTTCCCTATAGTTGCCGGTAATATTGTTCTCAGAGTGGAACAGTAGAAAGCCCAAAAGAGTTGTCATTGTGAGAACACTTCCAGTCATCCATATCGTTGTCCTCCTCTCGTGCGCTAGCAATAAGCCCAGAAGTTGAACAGTGTTGACTATTAGTTTTTCCTATACATCGCGCTTTCGCGTTTTCATTTAATCAGTCATTGCAGCCGCCCATCGTGCCGCGCTCTGTTGAGGCCACGGAGAAGGAAGCCTATGGAGCTCTTGCTCGAGCATTTATCGGCTGCAAGAGGGCTTAACTACTCTCCAGGTATGAACCAAACTGTTTCTACGCACAAGCGAGGCTTATGTTTCAGAATATTCGCACGCGCGAACTGGTCGGCTTTGTCGGCACGCTGAGTTTTTTCCTACACCCCATGTCGCTGCCGATCGCAGCGCCACCTTCGTTTACAAACATGACGTTTGTCTATAGGCTTCCTTCCGCCACTTTAGAGCTGTGGCCATCTCTTCCGACCAGTTTTTTAGTCTTTGTCTTGACGTGTTCGTTTTGAATCGGCAGCTACACTTTTCCCCTAGCTAGGATTTGTTGAACCCACATTTAGAAGTCTTCGTATGACTGAATGTCTACTTCCGTTTTCGCCCCAGCGGGGTTGCATGGGAACGCTGAACTTCCGGTTAACAGCGAGCGCTCTTTTGTGCTCTTCTTGTCGCTTCCTTTCTGCTCGCAAACCTTTTACGACGACCGCTCAGTCGTTGTCAAGAGCCTCTCCACTATGCGTACTATCGTGTGCAAGTGCATTTAGTACGTGCTGCGCAGCTTTTTTATATCTTTCGAATGTACTAAAATGCTCCCTCTGAATCCGCTGCGTGTTAACAAAATGTTGAGGAGGGCTTCATTTTTTTTTTTTTTTTTTTTCATTTCGCCTCTGCCAGTTTTGCTGCCCAGTTCGTACGCGTAAATCTTCATAGAAATGCTACCCCGACGAGCAAGTATGTGTTATCCGTCCGGGGGTACATCTGTCGTTCTCGTTTTATTGTTGCTCTCCCGGTGCGCAGCAGAACGGCTGCGTTTCTCTTCCGCGGCGCGACATTCTACAGGCTGGTAAATGGCGAATCAGAAACTAACAAGTTCGCCAGCTGTCCAATAGGAATTTTCCGCACGTAGACGTGAGCCCTAACAACGGCCTTGACCTCTCAACCTGAACTCAGTGCGCGCTTTCGACTGGGATCACGTGGTTCATGGGGCGTGGGATCAGGCGCAGGGTTGACCGTATACACTGCATGCATGTCCGCGTTTAATAGATAGCGTTTAGTAGCCATGTTACCCAGGTGGAAAAGCGAGAAGTGTTGTAGGCGATGAAAATGGTCTACTAGAACACTGTGGTTTCTCCTGTGGGCCATCAGTGGGTATGCATAGGTGTCGCAGTTTTTAATGCGCTAGCATATTTGATGCCGCAGTGAACCCCTGGTCCGGGCTCTGTGTTTGTGGTCACCGCCAACTGCACCGCTCGAGCAGAGGACAGGCAGCGCAGAGGACACGGGCTCTCACCTCGTTAATGAAAGCAAATAGATGTGTCTCCAATTGTACCGAAACTGGACCGAGACTGGATTTAGTCCTCGCGGTGGCGCGGACAGCTCCTGCTTCGCTGGTCATTGCACGGGAGCACTCTATGTATATTATCGCCGCTGCCCATTACCCCGCGTGTTTGACTGTCACTCTCATTCATAGCACGCCGCTTTCGTCCTCATCAACTTTCATTCTTGTGCACACATTTAAGCATACCGCTATTTCATTGCCCTCTTGAAATGCGTTAAGCGATTCTAATTTTTTGAAGCGCACACTTCATTACGCCATGTAAACCCAAGGTCACCGTGGCGGGCGCAGGCCATAACGGCGCATGCGTCCCCTTCTTTCCATCATCTGTCGTCGTCTACTTGGCGTCTTCCGAATCTTGTTGCTTCCCTTCTTCTTCTTCTTCTTCTTCTTCTTCTTCTTCTTCTTCTTCTTATTCCTCTTCTTCTTCTTCTTATTCCTCTTCTTCTTCTTCTTATTCCTCTTCTTCTTCTTCTTATTCCTCTTCTTCTTCTTCTTATTCTTATTCCTCTTCTTCTTCTTCTTATTCCTCTTCTTCTTCTTCTTATTCCTCTTCTTCTTCTTCTTATTCTTTTTCTTCTTCTTCTTCTTATTCTTTTTCTTCTTCTTCTTCTTATTCTTTTTCTTATTCTTCTTCTTATTCTTCTTCTTATTCTTCTTCTTATTCTTCTTCTTATTCTTATTCTTCTAATTCTTCTTCTTATTCTTCTTCTAATTCTTCTTCTTCTTATTCTTCTTCCCCCCCCCCCCCCCCCCCCTCAACTATCGTCTTCTTGTGTTCCGATCTTCTTGCTTTCGCCGTCTTCTTGGCGTTTTGCGAATCTTGTTGCTCGATTTGACCGGCTGCTTCTGTAAATAGATTTACCACATGTAGCCATTAGTAATTAAGCATTCACTTACATAATAGATTTTAGTCAGAATAAATCAGCATTTTTTTTTTTCTTTTAGTCCGCTGCCACTAAGGTCCCCGGAAGTCACCGGTTTCGCTGATCTTTGCATGAAGCCTGTACTTGAAGGCGTATAGGCTCGCACCGAAAGCTAAATAGTGAAATGTTAGCATTTGGTCCGATTAGCTATAGTATGCCAATTGCAATATATATATATATATATATATATATATATATATATATATATATATATATATATATATATATATATATATTTTTTAAACGACAGCGTTAAAGGACCCGTTGTACAAAAAAACCTGGCTTTGTGAACTCTGGTAAGTGGTAGTTGTTAGGCGACGTGGAGGGGCACTGATTCTTCGATAATCAAATGGTGTCGCAAAGTTCGGAGGAGCTGCCAACTCGTGTTGCTCGTTTGAGGGTGGGATCAACCTTCCATTGCTCTTGGATGCCGAGTCAGGCACACTTGTACGGCTTGGTTAAAGCGAGGCTTTATATCTGTGAAGGGTCTGGTCGCTTACGACCCGGTAACTGAATAAGGTGCAGTAACTTAAGACTGCATGCTTATTGATAAGTATGTAATTAAGCGAGCAGAGACTATTCATACTCGAACGAGTAACTGCAAGAGCAGCCGCAGAAGGGAGCCTATCAATGCTATAGGGTCCTGCATTTATACTGTAACGAAGTGTTCGCACGTTGAACTTTCTTGACGGCACGACGGCTCCGCCGCATTGAAGAAAGGGACCAGGCGATTTCGTTTGATAATACAAGTTAACTGAATTTAATAAAGATGAACTCAAACAATAATTAAAGCGAATCCAGTAGTACCAAATAAACAACTAATTCAAATTAACAACACATCAGTCCGCCAACGCGACATCTTCCGAGCAGGGGTCCCGAGCAGCAGCTCGGATGGTCGCCGTCCTCCCTTACTTGCCGCCAAAACCCCTCTGTCAACGTTCTTCAGGATTCTCCAGGCAGTGTTTGTTACCAGGCGGAAATGCGCTTATCGGAGCCAATGAGACGACTTTCTTTACAGCTGAGAAACCAATAGGACGCCGGTGCCCGCGAGGTTGTTTCCTGGCGAGCACCGCGAGAATTTCTAGAAGACGCGGCGCATCTCCGCCTGGCACCCAAACACACAAAAGGTAAACCAAAACACATGGGCCGCAAGGACGCAGACGGCACAAAACACAAAGCCCCGTCCGTGCTCTCAGCCGTCGCCCCCAAGCCCTCAGGCGTTAACCGGTTGGGACGCGAGCTTTCAACAGCTCGCCTCCTTCACAGCCGTTAACCATTTTCCGAACGGCGTACATCGTGAATACCCCCCCAAGAAGAAGGGGAAAGCACAGCGACGCCGTGCAAAAGAAAAAAAAAGGACCGCTCCCCGGCTGTGCACGGGTCCGGAAAACGGCGCGCGACATAGGCATAGCTCGCTATGCGACACCTCCCCCCTATGAAAAAGAGTGTCCCACTCGGTCACAATCATGCCCGTACAAATAAACCGCAAGGAAATGCTATGAATAACTATGTACAAGGTTCAAAAATGAAATTACGTCTACTGGATAGGACCACACAACAATACCAAAATTGAATAAAATATACGCAATGCCGAAAAAACGAGAAAATATAAATGTCAGGTGAAACAGATTACAACCAGGAAGGTAGAGAAGAACACTTACACACAATAAAACATTGGCATATCAGTAAAAATGTTACAGGGCACACTCAAAATGTCCACTTGCACGTATTCACACAAAACACAAAACATTCGGGAGTATATACAAAGAAAAGTCACGGCGGATTAATTAACACTTCCGTCCGCGCTGTAATACATCTCGGTCTCACTGTCATAATCGGTCCTTACTCCTTTGGGTTTGGTGCGAGTTCCCGTGGGTCTACACTGAAATGTCGATTCGGAGTATGAATATGTCTCAGTCGCACTTCCAGCAGAGGTACCGCGATCACTGTTTTTCACGGTCGAGGCCGCTACACGTTTTGGCCTTGCGGAAACACGAACACAGCGCTCAAACGCATGCACACCATCACCACGATCACCGTTTGCTGACTCGTCGTCGGCGTCCTCATCAGAAGCAAGCCGTGGGTGGTAGCGTTTCAGACGTTCAGCGTTGACGACATCCCGCTTTCGGCCGGTGCGATCGACGACCTCCCAGTTATTTTCTGATACCTTCCGGAGCAGACGGAACGGCCCGTGGTATCTGTGGAGCAGTTTGGTGGTCTTTCCTTTCGATCGAGAAGGCGTCCACAGGTACACAAGGTCTCCCGGATAGAAAACAGCATCCCGTCGTTTGGAGTCGTATGCCCTTTTGTTCTTTTCTTGCCGGTCCTTCTCACGCTGAGCTACGACTTGGCGCGCCTGGCGAAGCCGGTGCACCACCTTGTGAGCATCCACTTCGTCACAGTCGTCTCGCGCGACACCGAGGGCCACCTCAACAGGAAGTGTTGGCTCGTGTCCGTGAAGAAGAAAAAACGGTGAAAAACCTGTCGTTTCGTGTTGCGACGAATTATAGGCGAAAAGAACATAAGGCAGGAATTCGTCCCAGTCCCGATGATGCGAGGAGACATACATGCTGAGCATGTCGGCAAGCGTGCGGTTGAAACGTTCGCACAAGCCATTGGTTTGCGGGTGGTACGCTGTTGTTTTCACGTGGTCTGTACCCATGGCTTTAAATATTTCCTCAATCAAGGAAGCAACAAAATGTTGTCCGCGGTCCGTAATGATGCGGCCTGGTGCCCCGTGGCGTAGGACGATCTCTCGCACAAAGCCCTGCGCGGCCTCAGCAGCTGTAGCCGCCGGGCATGCTACTGCTTCGACCCACTTCGTGTGGTAATCAGTCATCACGAGGATGTACCGGTTTCCGGATTGACTCTTCGTAAATGGTCCCAAAAAGTCCATTCCAACCTGTTTAAAAGGCATTCCCACCGGTGGAAGAGGCTGGAGAAACCCGATTGGTTTGCCCGGTAGGGCTTTGCGCGTCTGGCAGTCAGGGCAAGACAGCACGTAGTTTGACACCTGCGCGAACATCTTAGGCCAGAAGTAACGCCTACGTATCTTTTCCCATGTGCGCTTGACCCCGAGGTGTCCCGCCGTGAGATCATCGTGGCAGCCCTTTAGCACCTCTGACCGCAAACATTTTGGTACAACCAGTGCGTCGTAGTCTGACTCGAAACCTTTCGCTCGCCTGTGCAACACACCGTTGATCATTCGAAAACACCGTGCCGTTTTTTTCAGTGTTCTGGCAACGGGTGAATCCGGGTTCTCCAGGTGTCCTATCACTTCCCTCATCCAAGGGTCTTCCCTCTGCTTCATGCCTACATCCACGCGACCTAGCACAAGCAGCGGTGCAAAGTTATCTTCACTAACCGGTGCCGGCTCGCGTGGCAGGCGAGAAAGGGTGTCTGCATCTGCGTTCTTCAAACCTGGGCGGTGTTTGAGAGTCAGGTCAAACTCTTGCAATAGCAGGGACCATCTCATGAGGCGTCCATTCGGATTCTTGACATTCATCAGCCATGCGAGGCTGGCTTGATCTGTGATCACGGTGAAGTTACTGCCGAATATATAAGGTCGAAACTGCCTACAGGCGTAAACGACAGCCAGACATTCCTTTTCTGTGGTGCTGTAATTAGCTTCCGCTTTGTTGAGATGACGGCTGGCGTAGGCGATGACATGTTCCCGACCCTCGTCTTTTTGAACCAGCACAGCACCAAGACCGTAGTCACAGGCATCCGTATGGATTTCGATGGGCTTGCCTGGCTCGAATTGACGCAGAACTGGCGCTGTAGTCAGCTTCTCTTTGAGCGCGTGCATTGCCGCCTCGCATGCCGTGTCCCACTCAAACGAAACATTCTTCCTTGTCAAATTAGTCAAAGGTCGGGAGATTCGGGAGAAATCCTTGATGAAACGCCGATAATAATTGCAGATTCCCAGGAAACTCTGAACTCCTTTCTTGTTTTTTGGCGCTGGGAGCTTTTCGATCGCGGCTATTTTGTCCGGATCTGGTCTGATGTTCTCTCCAGTCAGCACGTGTCCGAGATACCTGATTTCTTGTTGCGCGAAGCTGCATTTTTCCGGCTTCAGACGCAAGTTGGCTTCATCAAGAGCGCTTAAAACCTTTTCCAAGTCCTCTAGGTGAGTTTTCATGGTCTTCGAGAAAATCACAATGTCATCCAAATAGGCCAAACACACCCTCCAGAGAAGACCACTCAAAACTTTGTTGATCATCCTCTGGAATGTCGCGGGGGCATTGCACAGACCGAAAGGAACGACATTGAACTCGTAAAGACCGGAGCCGCATGCGAATGCTGTCTTCGACTTGTCCTCTTCGCGGATTCCTACCTGCCAATAGCCTGAAGTGAGGTCGAGCGTCGTGAAATATCGAGAACCCTGCAGCAGATCCAAAATGTCATCGATTCGCGGTAATGGGTGCACGTCTTTCTCGGTAACCGCGTTCACCCTTCGGAAATCAACGCAGAAACGCCAACCTCCCTGCGGCTTTTTCACGAGAACGACAGGCGATGACCAGGGGCTGTGCGACTCTCTGATCACTCCGTCACGAAGCATTTCTTCCACCTGCGCTTTAATGACTTCCCTCTCGAAGGGTGAGTGGCGGTACGGATGTTGATAAATGGGTGCTGAGCTGCCCGTGTTTATAGTATGCTCCGTTACGTGAGTGCGCTGAATCGGATTGTGCTCGCCGGTAAACAGGTGACGAAACTTATGAATAACGGACAAGAGCTCATCCCTCTCAGATGACGTCAGGTGTGGCCCAGTTTGGACGTCGAAGTCCTCTGTCGCAGTGGGGTCGTGTGGCACGGCGAGTCCGAGTTGCGCCTCATGAAGTGATGTGGCCCAGCCGATTTTCGCGTCGCGATGTACCACGATCGGCAGCAAGGTAGGGTTTGCAACACGAACGATTCCGATCCCACCAACCACGTTCACGACGGTCCGCGCCACCTGCAGTCCACTTCTAAGGGTTGACTTTGGCTCGACAAGCTGAATTCCGTCTCTCGGTATGTGTACCCTTAAAATGGCTTCCGTACGAGGCTCGATGGAAACTTGGTCTTTACTTCGTGCAGTGACCACATTTGACTGCGATTGCACGCTAGTATCGACGTGCAGCGGGTACACTTCACTCCCTATTTTTAGTTGTTTACGGAGGAAGTCAATCAGCAGGTTTGCCTGCCGGCAAAATGGGAGCCCCCCTATCAACTCATAAGGGCAGTCCTTGAGGACAATGAATTTTACACTGAATCTGGTTGATCCGAATTGAAGCACTACTTCTGTTTCTCCTACAGGTGCTAATAAGTCTCCGCTGATTCCTTTGATAAAAGCAGTGCCCTCAGTTAGTTCGACTTTTGAAGCAATTTTAGCCGCGAAGCTGGACGAAATGATGTTTACGGAGGCGCCAGTGTCGATGAGAAGGGTGGTCTTCAAATTATTTGCCTCGACTTGGACCGTGAGGAGTTGGTCTTCGGTCATCACGCTCACAGATCGGCCAGGCTGACCACCTAAGCCCGGCCGTTCCCGTTTCCCGGATGGGGAGCCTGCTCGTCGCGCGCATTTCTCTGTTCGCGGTCCTCGTCTCTCCATCGCTGGCGACAATTTCGAGCTATGTGACCGCTTCGGTTACAGTAGTGGCATCGCGGCCGTCCATCGTCGTCACGCGAGGTTCTCTGGGGCCATGGCGCGCGCCCACGAAAAATTTCTTCTTCCATTGCCTTTAGACGTCCGGATAACGATTCTAGAGAGGCGGCGATCGCCTTGAAATCTTGCTCACCTGCGAGCCTTTGTTGTTGACCATGGGAGGCAGCAGTGTAGGTGGGAAGTAGGTGGGGCTGCCCAGATCCCGGCACAGTCAGCGGACGAGGCTCGTTGTCAGCACTGCCAGCTGTTGGCAATATGTTAGAATTGCAAACACAGGGTCCCGTTGCCAGGTAGGTGGTGTTTGCTGCGGTGGCCGGCAGCACCCGGGAAGTGAAACCCATCAGCGCGGCCTGACTGAGGCGTTGCAGTGTCTGCAGGAAGTCGGCGCAGCTGGACGGATTGGATATTATCATCTTCTCCATTGTCGCCGGTTGCAGGCCCCGCAGCAGATGACGCAATTTGTCTTCTTCCGGCATTTTGCGGTCGACCCTGGCGCACAGCTGCAGCACATCATAAAAGTATTGCTCCGGAGACTCCGACGGCAGGTGTACTCGATTCTGCAGCCGAAGGTGCGCGATTTCCGTCGCGTGGCGGCTGCTGAAGCAGGTCTTGAGCTTCGCCGCCCAGTCACTCCACGAAATCGGCGCACCGGTAAGCAGCTGTGTGGTGTGCCACTTCTTCGCGTCGCCATTAAGGGCAAGGTATAAAAATTTCACCTTTGTGTCGTCGTCCCAAGCATTCAACGATGATACGTGCTCGTAGCAGGTCAGCCATTCCGCCACGGACTCCTCAGGGGTTCCCTTAAAAACAGGAGGGGGGATGGACATCCTCGGTTGAGAGCTCGTCATCGTAGCGAAGTCAGCTGTCGCCTGCATGTCCGGATCACTCCTGAGATGGGGGCGCATCTCCGGTAAAGCGGGGTCGTCGTTACCACACACCTTCCACCACTTGTAACGAAGTGTTCGCACGTTGAACTTTCTTGACGGCACGACGGCTCCGCCGCATTGAAGAAAGGGACCAGGCGATTTCGTTTGATAATACAAGTTAACTGAATTTAATAAAGATGAACTCAAACAATAATTAAAGCGAATCCAGTAGTACCAAATAAACAACTAATTCAAATTAACAACACATCAGTCCGCCAACGCGACATCTTCCGAGCAGGGGTCCCGAGCAGCAGCTCGGATGGTCGCCGTCCTCCCTTACTTGCCGCCAAAACCCCTCTGTCAACGTTCTTCAGGATTCTCCAGGCAGTGTTTGTTACCAGGCGGAAATGCGCTTATCGGAGCCAATGAGACGACTTTCTTTACAGCTGAGAAACCAATAGGACGCCGGTGCCCGCGAGGTTGTTTCCTGGCGAGCACCGCGTGAATTTCTAGAAGACGCGGCGCATCTCCGCCTGGCACCCAAACACACAAAAGGTAAACCAAAACACATGGGCCGCAAGGACGCAGACGGCACAAAACACAAAGCCCCGTCCGTGCTCTCAGCCGTCGCCCCCAAGCCCTCAGGCGTTAACCGGTTGGGACGCGAGCTTTCAACAGCTCGCCTCCTTCACAGCCGTTAACCATTTTCCGAACGGCGTACATCGTGAATACCCCCCCAAGAAGAAGGGGAAAGCACAGCGACGCCGTGCAAAAGAAAAAAAAAGGACCGCTCCCCGGCTGTGCACGGGTCCGGAAAACGGCGCGCGACATAGGCATAGCTCGCTATGCGACAATACTATAGGGTCATGCATTTATTAGGGGGATTTAAGTGTCCCTTGAATTCGATTTTTTTTTTCGACGATAGTTATTTTTGAGCTGAGGCTTCGTGTCGTCATTTGTTTTATTATCCCCCCATACTCTTCCCTTCTTCTTCTTCGATCTCCGCTATACAGCAGCGGTGTCGGCCGATTCCACGCGACCGCGGGGGTCTGGTTGAGGCTCTGCTGCCGCGTAGCCGTGCGCTAATTTCCGAGCCGCCGCCCTCGTACCTCGCTGGGTGGACCGCCATTTCATCATCAGGCGCAGTTTTATGTGACTCTCACTATAATATATATAGTATAGTGGAAGGGTTGGCCGCTTCTCTTTCCATCAGACCTCCAAGGGTGTGTCCCCTCTGGGTCCTCTTCGTTTCTCCTTCCATGAAGGTGTTTCGATGGGCCAGCGCTGAAAGGAGGCGCCCTATCTCACGGGTGCGAGGGGCGCTCCTCGATTCCGCGGCTGCCGTCCCATATATATCGCGCGGGCTTGCCTTGTGCCGTTTCTAGGCTATCGCCTTGAGCCGCTTGAGCCGATTAGTAGCGGGACCTTCTTTTTGCCACGGCAGCCTCGGGGAGTAGCGGCACGCTCTCACTGCCTGCTCTTCGTTATTATTCTTTTCCCTCTTTCGCGGCAGTGGGCTTCTGTGGGCGTCCGTCGCCACCGCGACGTCTCCGGTCGGGTTTCCTCGGCGCCGGCCGCAATTACTGCGCCGGCCCTAAATGAAGGAACTGCGAAAGCCTCGCAGGGGATTCATCGGCGGCGCTGAGGAACAGCTCGCTCCTAACTCGGTCTGCCTACCCACTGCACCGGCGCACCCGTTCGTTTCAGCCGAAATGCGGGCCGCTCCCTCCCTCCTCCTTCTGGATTTTTTTTTTTTTTCTATCTCGCGAGCGAAACGACCTTGATCGAGAGGCCCGGGCTCTCGTTATCTGCCTTGCACCGAAGCCGGTGGCTCTCCATGCGCGTGCACGTGCCGGCGGCATCGGAGAGGGAACATCCGATGCGCTCTCTGCTCGTTCTTCATTCGGTGCAGCGAATCGGGTGAAAACTGCGCTGCCTGCAGTGGCGGCGATAACGGCACGTGCTGGTGGCGTGCTAGCCGGAGGCTGCTCGAGCTGCCTTCCCCTTTCGACGCCTCGTCCGTGCTTCGCCGTTGCCAACAGTAATGGGAGTGAGCGAGGGAAGTGAAGTACCGGTGTTGGGGCGAAGAGAGTAGCACACACCCTCGCAACATCTTGTCTCGTCCGTGGTTCGCTTTACGTTGATGCAGCCAACGCGACGTAGCGCGAAGGAAGTCTGGTAAGTCAGAGAGACGACGGGCGATCTGCGTTCCAAGCCTTGACATCTCTTCCCTCGCACTGATGTCGCGGCTGGTAACGCGACATCCCCCGCTTCGCCCGTGCGATGAATACGGACGCAGCTCTCGCCGGCGCTCATATTCAAAGCGCCAGTCGGCCGTATAAACTGGTTTGTGCCGCGCTGTCAGCCACGCGGCGGGTCTTTCTTTTGGCGAGGTGAGAACCGTATACGCGTGCGTGTACGACATGCTTGTTTCCGCAGTAAAACGGGGTACAGATTTCGGCCAGTTGGTTCGACATGCCGAAGAAGAAAATGAACCGCAAACACAAGGCTCGGACATAGAACTGGATGGCACGGGCATTTTTGCTGCCGTGGGGCCCATGAAATAGCGGCTTTTTTGGGCCAGTCTCTGTACGGTGTCATTGTACAGAACGAAGTCGTGTGCAGTACAGTGACCGACAAGTGTCGATGAACCGCCTGATTGAGCAAGCAGTCGCCACACAGGCCGCGGTGTGGTATGCAGACGCGTGAAGTGAAGGCGCACATCCGTGACAGGGCGAATAAAGATTTTGTGTGTGTGTGTGTGTGTGTGTGTGTGTGTGTGTGTGTGTGTGTGTGTGTGTGTGTGTGTGTGTGTGTGTGTGTGTGTGTGTGTGTGTGTGTGTGTGAGAGAGAGAGAGAGAGAGAATATTCGATCTCTCTTCGTGAGTACGGAAAGTTGTGAAACCGTGGCCGGCCCTGTATATACGCGAGCGCAGCACATTTATTGCGATTCCCAGGGCTACATCGTGTCTTAACTCATTCAGCCCTGAAATTTAAATTTTGGCCGTTTCAATTCACGGTTTATAGATCTTTCTTAAATCTATGAAACTTACAACCACTCAGTACTTTTTTTCTTCTTCGCAGTACAAGTATTTACATGCGTGGCGTCAAAATGCGACTTTAGAGATCAGTGCACGGGCGGAAAGTGCGGTAGGGACCTTCTTGGTTATTGAACTTTCATTGCAGAAAAAGAAATTCCGTATTTTATTATGTGGAGCGCTCTTGAAGTAGTTACTTTACTTTTTACCAAATGCGGATCTTTTTCACAAAAGATGTCGCTGTCTCTCATTGTCGTACATTGTTTCTCTTCGATCTCGTTGTGGACAGGCGCGTATTTCAGGCGATATTACGGAACACCAACGACCGGAATGTTCAAACCTTACATGATATTCATGGAAGGCTACAGTGTCAAATGTTTTCGAGCTTCATATATGAAGCGCAGTAGGGACAATTGAGAACAAGCACACTGCGATGTGTGTTCCGCATCGGAGCGCTCACCAGGCGGCGGCACAGTGCGATCTGGCCCTCGCCTGTTTTCGAAGTCTAGTCTTGACTGTGGGCGAGTTCGTAAAACCATAGAGTTTCTTACCTTACCTAGAGGGAAAGCTGTGCTGCCGTCTATGGGAGTTTACATAGAGTTTCCAGACGGCCAGTTCAGCCACCATGGGCGCTCAAAGCATCATGGGCCGGAGAGCTACCGAGTGCAGAACTACAACGTTTGGCCAAAATTAATGCAAAGATAAACGTTGTTCTACCATAAATAATGTCCTAAGATTGAATATTGTGACTATAAATTGCAAAAAGAGAGAGAAACAGAATGCCAGTGTGAGATTTATCCAATATAAGCGATGGCCCTTTCTCCTATTGGCTTAGGTTTGAGCAGCACAAATACCAATATTTCGCAGTTAATAGGCACACTTTGAAACAAAAAAAATGTTATGAAAATATTTATGGTTGTGCAATCACTTAAGGAAGTTTTTAGTGGCATTTCAGGAAACAAAAACCATTTATTGGCGACGTCTGCTTATGCGCCTTCGCTACTATGGCTTTCGCGGTCTATGTACGCACCTTCAGATGATGATGATAACAAAAAAAGAAACATTGCAGTAACGCCACTCCACGTACCCGAGAAAAACCGACTGTCCCGCAACAAGTAGCACACCGGCCCATGATTCTTAGCGCGCCCATGGTGGCTGAAGTGCAGCGCCCTCAGCTTTCCCTCTAGTTAGTGTAAGGAACTCTATGCGTAAAACTGAAGCTAACCTGCATGCCTAGACCAACGCGCTTTTTTGTATGAAGCCAAGAGAGAAACTTCATCTCATGCGTATATCCCTATGCAGCGCTTGCATCTGTTGCTTACGAAGAAAGGAGAACGCGCTTACGATCGAGCGCTCCCTTTTTGCGCTCCCAAGAAAAAAGTAGCCAAACACGCTGCACTGTTCTCAGCGTTCGTCCAACTCACGCCACGCGTGAATAGTGCATGCGCAGCAGTGTATAAATAATGAACCGATAGCTTCCTGCAGCTCGCTTACGAGGATCACGGCATGGAGAGAGAACCTGAGATCGGGGGTATATTTATCCTCACTCTTCAATTCCTCCAGTCGCTGTTCGCCCATACTTCCCGTTATCTCCTGGCTCGAAACCAACCACTGGCGGCTGCGTTTCGATGGGGGCGAAACGGAGATGCACGCGTGTGCTGTGCGATGTCAGCGCACGAAAAAGAACCCGAGGTGGTCTAAATTTCCGGAGCACTCCATTATGGCTTCTCTCCTAGCCTGAGTCGCTTTGGGACGTTCATCCCCATAAACCAAATCAAACTCAACTTGCGCCAGCAAAAACAAGTTCAGTTTTCGAATCCGTCAAAACGCTATAATTTATGAATCCGTATGATCGCCTCGATGTATGCCGTCCATCAAATTTATGAGAATAGGTGCATCTGCAAAAATACTTGCGGATACTGCTTTAGACCTATATAATCAAAATACCCGCGCTTACAATAAATGTTGGCTCCTGAACGTTTCAAACCCGCACGTGTTTGAAACTTGGCACACTGAAGCCTCTACACCTGAAATCATGTTAAAGAGATGGATACAAGCTTAGAGGAGCATTCTATAAAAAATTTAAAAATCTGAGCCGCATAAATCCAATATTTAGTGAGACATAAATTGACAAATTCGCTATAACCCGGTTTTCTCAGACATAGCTTCCCTGCTTTTTTTTTTTTTTTTTTTCCTTAGACCGTACAGTGTTATATAGATGCACCAACAACGGTACCGATAGCAACAGGGACCCCGCCGGCGAACAAAAGTACCCTACGAAAGTTTAGTCTTTTTTTCTTACGCTAGCGAAGCGCTAGCGCAAAATTTTTGTTTTAGTGTCGGTTGACGCCATCCTGCCAAAAGGGTTCAAGTTTTTTTTTTGTCGTATTATTTATCGTGCAAAAGGGATATAATTGGCATTGTTTAGACGCAGAGGTCTGGAAATACCGAGTTTGCGTTTTCTTGCGATCAGTCTTTCTTTTTTTTTTTTTATTTCGTCTTCTTTCGAGGCTAATGACAACCAAGCGTATCTTAGTTGTCAGAGCCCCGACGTCGGTTTAATGGACGAAGCAACTGAGTCCCAAACCTCCCGCATGTGCGTTGCACGTTTTTGAACGTCGTGCCCAAAGTTCACATGCCCGTCTGGGCGCCACTGAGATGCTTCTGACAGACTTGGAGAACTGGAGAAGCCAAGGATGAAAAGAGGCGTGCCTGAGGGCTCTTCGAAGACTTGGCAGCTTCGCCTCTCACCCGCCCAGACGGCTGAGAAACGCCTTTTCAGCATACAAAGCCTGTGCACCGAGCAGAGGTGGGCAAATGCCCTCATTTTGGCCTTTCCTCCCTCGCCCTCAATTTACAATCGGCAGCCCTCCCTCACCCTCACCCTCACTTTAAAAAAATTATTCGCCCTCCCTCGTCCTCATCCTCACTTAAAAAATATTGGTGATCCTCACTCACCCTCACCCTCATCTCATTTGCCCTCCCTCACCCTCAACCTCATGCCCAGCAGTTTGAATATTTTAGTTATTTTTCATTATTTTCGATCTATGACAACGTTACAGCGAGTCAAAGTAGGCGCAAACTATTCTTATCTGCGTCTGTTTTCGGCAGTGTCAGGCCGCGTTGATCATTTAGCAATCCGAATTTTTCGAAGCTAACAATGCACTTAAATAAATGACGGGGCTGCGTTCATGCTGTAGCGTATCACTGGTGAGAGCCATCTGGTACTTGTTCCGACAGTTGCTGAGATTAAGATATGCACTGCACATGGAAACCAGAGGCTGTGAAAAGTGCAAAGAACAATTCTTGCAGTGCCCTAAGCATGCCAATCAAAGGCGAAACTTCGAGGAGGAAGCAAAATAACCACTGCCATAGTTTACCGGGCAAACCTGGCCATCGGTTCACACGCCATGTGTTTGAAGGAGATAGAGTGATCAAATACATTTACACAGCGCATGAGGAAGGAGGAGGTTCTAACTTCTAACCAGACGCAGACGGAAGGCATGAGGCATATACGGCATATTAGACAACAGAACAATGTAATCGAATTCAAGTAACAGAAAAACGCTATCACACAGAAGCGTAAATTTCGAGGGAGTCAGGGTGTCATGACCCTCGATCGCTTCGCAGAGGGGGTTGGGATGGGGAACATATATCATGCGAGCCCGGGGCCGTGCGCGATAATTCCAGACACGTACATGTAGTGTCATTTGGGAAACGCCGCGTAAAAATGCGGTTTTTAGGACATGGCGCCGTATCGCATCCCGCTTTCGTCCAAGAACAAACCGAAAACGCGAAGTGAAACACGTACCTCTGTTGCGCTTCTGGTTTTCACGAACGCCGCCTCAGTATTGCGTGAAATCTTTTTTTTTTTTTTCAATTTCTATTAAAACTATACGAGAATAGGACCAGACAGCGCCTAACTAGAACAGTACGATGTGCAAAGTGAACAGGCCAGAATTTCATGCATAAGGTTTGATTATGCTTCCTGAATAGTGAGCTTAAATCTAAGATCACTTACGAAAAAGCAGTGCTTACAGAACGGGAACAGAAGAGCAACACATATGCGCCAACTAGCCGAAATCAGCACTCTGCATTATTTCGCCTAAGTTCACATCTCCATAGCTGATCTGCTTCATTCCGGACAAACCCGCATATGCAAAAGCCGGGAAACGGATTGTCTGCACTGTGAAGGCAAGAGCGGCAAAAAAAATGAAACTCACCCGGAACCTGCATGACGTCCTACACACCTTTCACTTGGACCGCGCATTTCCCAATAATATCCGAGGGCACTGTCACAATGGAAACTTATTGGCGCACATAGTACACAGACGTCCTTGAGCATATAGAATTTGCAACAGCGCACCAAAGTGCTGTTTCAACAAGCGCCAACAACTTGAGCGGTCCGATCGAAAGGACACAGCAACACAAACTGAAGGGCTTCCCCAGCCATTCCTGCAGTTCGCTGTTTCTTTGCTTTTTTCTTTTCTTTTTTTTTCAGGGGGGGGGGGGGAACTGAGCTGAAGGAAGACCCTTTCTTTGGACAGAGAGCGGGAAAGGACCGCGCGGTGGTGGACGCATGTGTATCCTTCCGAGAGCAATGCTGCCACGTCCATCCATGTCTCCACCCGGTGCCTCAGGGAGATCTGATAAGACCAGCCACAGCCGCCTTTTGAGCCGAGCCGTGGGCCAGCGTGCGTGGTCTGCCCACCGCTCTGATATTTTTTTTTTCTTTTTTTAACAGCTTTCCTAATGACAGCTGTTTATTTATTTATTTATTGCGCTGAGTTTGCTAGCCGCCCTCGCTATGGCAGGGGGAGGGGGGGAGGGGGGGGGGGAGGGGGAGTCAAGCGCCTGTCGTCGGCGCATTGCCACAGGGTGCAAAGCTAGGCGCACACTGATTGTTTTGTGCGTTATCTGTCGCCCTCCCAAGAGGTCTTCAAACGAAGCGCCGCTAACCAAACCTCTCGGGCATGCAGGCTGAGGTGCACCCCGGCTAACAACGTTCCGGCTTACAGCCTTGTAGAATACTGTAGCCGGCCGAATGGAACATCTTCCCGCGGCCTAGTACGAGCAGTGGCATTCGTTGCTTCGTTCACACTTCACACTGCTTCGAACCCATTCTCGAACCCGTTCACTGCTTCACACGAGAAGCAATCAACCGCTTGCACAACAACATGGGAAATCCGCGGAAGAGAGGAGGCCTCTTTCCTTCCACAGAAATGGCTAAGCACAATCAGGTGCCCAAAAATCAGTGCTGCCATAGTTTCAACCTGCCAGCTGGAGATCCTAGGACATACCACGACTACGCGGAATTGGGCTTACGTTTATCTCAGCTGTCTGGTTTATTAATATTGAGACAGTCTTAGAGTGAATGTGGGGCGCTGAAGATGAGAGGTAGCGTTGAGCGTTCGAGAGCAGGTATCACGCAAACCCTCGAAGCCTTCTTCCTAAAGTCTTCCTCTTCTTCCGACCTGCTAGACGTTTTAACAGTATGCGAGACAGGTGCTCTCTGGTGCGACTTTAGCCTTAGCGGCATGTATCTCAGCTGGTCATCTTTATGTTAAGAAAATGTAGGGACACTTATTAAAACGTTCTCACAAAGTCCGAAGCTTTAGCTTTGAGGCAGTGGGTCTTACTCGAGGTCTAAGCGTCCTGGAGGGCTGGAATTCGACGTCACCCTCTCATCGCATAGGTCAAAAGCACTCAGTGCGGACCTCTATAACTAAATGTGAATTGATGTTTTGTAGCTTTCCTGAAATCTAAAACCCTGCTTTACGTCAGTTAAAAATCCCAGTTCAGCGGTTGCCCTATTCTGCAGCATTGAGCCTACATCACTTTTTCGCTTTATATCGTGACGTACCAAGCACAGTAAATCATGCTTTGGATAAGAAGGTGCTGAAAGCCGACATAAACGTGGTCCACCCCTAGAGTGAAGCTGATCTTGGCAAATTAAGTATTGGCAAAATAAGAACACTGGCACGTTGCCGTCGTGCGACTCCTTAAGTTATCGGATAAGGCGACGGAGGCTTCAATTGCTAACACAAGTGGTGAATTCCATCTTAATGTATAGTATGCTTCGTATACTTTTCTGCTTGTTTCGAACGCGAACTTCTTCAAGATTGTCGTTTCGCAGAATGGAGGTGCACGTTTTTGGAACAGAACCACGACACTGACGACATAGTCGGCCAGTTCCCCACCACCCCGCCAGTGCGTCTAACCCTGCGTGGAGCTCTGAAGTGCGACGTTTCTGCAACATCCAATTTGTTCTATGTAGCTTCTGACACGGGAGATTGGTATATGGTAAATGACGGCACTCTCCCTCGGCACGAACCTGCCTAAGTGTTTGATACTGCATCCTTAGCTGCTTTTGCTTTCCTTGCACTATATTGCACAAGCTAGCCAGTTTTTCGTGTACACTGATGACTACCAATACGTCACCTTTCTGAGCCATGTTTTTTAAGCGGTGGGAAATTTGGTAGTTATATGGAATGACAACGGATCTTGTACCTTGCGCTTCTTCAGCGCAGCGGTGCTGCTCTACATCCCTAGCATCCCTGGCAAGGTCCTCTAAAACAATGGTGACCACCTCAGAGGCAAATCTTGCACTGATCAGTGTTTGCAGCCAGACATCCACACTATGTGTGCCATTCCCCGTAGGCAGGATTTGTCAAGAGCGGCATACAGGTAGTTTTTAGCAATGCTCTTCTTAGGAACCTTTGAATGAGCTAACTGGTGGCTTAAAATACCTTTTTTTTATAGCGAGGCTGATACCTCAAGCATGGTTTGATTTTGCGAACAGCAACACATGTATCTAAGAACTGCAAGCACCCTTGCGCACCCAACCCGAAAGCGCATTCGGCAAAGAATTAAACCTGGTACAGTATTGTCATATCCCCGTCATGCGTGAGTCTATGACAGCATTCAGCCTTACGATCGTCGGGCATTCCGATGCATTAAACTTATTCTGAATACAGAACAGATGCTAAAATCAAAGAATATTAAAGAACCTTCTCCGGTGCAGGACTTCAACAGGTTAGCACGAAATGAGAACACTCAATAGACTTTGGATACTGGAAATGAAACAACTCTTTCGCGAAATTGTGCTCAATGCTCACACGCTGTAGTTATTACTTTCAAATCGATGCTATGTTAACACCCATCTCAAGAAAACTGTCTTAAGAAAATGGAAAAAGTAAAACTTAATGCTATTGAAATTGCGGAAAAAACAATGCGCTGTAATTACGAGCCGCACATATTAATGAACGATTTGGCAATTTTGATAATTCACAAGGAGAAAATCGATAAAATAAATAAGAAAATATTTCTTGTTCCTGCAAACACATGACAAAGATTGCAACGGATATTGAACTGCGGTTTATTTTATTGCAGCTATTATCAGCACAAATTCAATGCTGTTGGTTTATTTCCGTTGGTTTTGTTGCGAATTGTAATTTACACAACTTATGAAAGTTTTATGTAAAACCTTGCTAACCAAACAGTCAAGTAACACTGTCAAGAAACATTTCGCATGCGTCGGCTACTAATGCAAGCTATCTGGACGAGAAAAGAAACATGTGGCAGGGTCCCAGCAGATAAGATCACCCCACCTCGGTCGTTTGTGTTCAACTTTCTCTATGCGTCCCCTCTACTTTAGACACGCTTTTTTTTTCTGGGCGTGTTTTTTTCCTAAATGGCAAAGAAACGTTAGCAGTTAGAAACGGGGGTCCTGTGTATTTTGCCGGTCCTGTCGTGTTCTGTGAGGCTGGAAAAGGCGACATCGTTCTCGGTGAGCGCCGGGGCAATTTTGTGGCTTTCGTTCCGGCATTTTCTATAGCTGCAGCGCCTGTGCCCCGTTCCATTACATCTGTTTTCTATACAACACATGCCCAGTGGAGGAGAAAGTGTGTTGTCCCTCATGCCTTTCGGGTTGCCGCGTGTTTTTTCTTACTGCAGAAACTACGCCTTTCATGGAACATTTGCCCTCGCCCCTCAAACTCTGTATCTTTCCCTCCCTCACCCTCCCCTCACCGCCTCTGCCCTCCCTCACCCTCGTCCTCACGAATTTTTCAGCGCCGATCCTCCCTCGCCCTCACCTCACCGAGTCAGATCCTCACGAGGTGAGGGTGAGGACGCCCTCATGAGGGTTCACCCTCGTGAGGATGCCCATGTCTGGCACCGAGTGGCCGTCTAGGAGCCGGTCGTTTGCTTTGCTTGACTTTTTCATTAACCGCCCTCGAACACGCTGTAGGGGTTCATTTTCTAGCAGTGCCCTCATATTCTTCTCCGACCTCCCGCCGCTAGTATTCGGTGGCCAACCGGAGATTAGGTCTGGATAAACCTAACTTTTTTCTTTTTTTTTTTTTTCTTATGTACTCGGAAGCGGTAGGCGTAATCCGAGGAGTTTCCTGAATATTCTCGCTGACGCGTCTGCTCTTGGTTCGGTGTGCCGGGCCTGCTTTGCGTCACCGCCCGCTTTGTGAAGCTGTACGGAGCTCGTCCTGTGTTCTTTTCCGGGATGGTGCGTACGCTATCTCCTCAAGTTGCGGCGGCGCTGTGTGCGGCTGTTCTGTACCGCGGGGTAGAGCGCTGCGAGCGATGAAGGAAAAGCTGATCGCACCGGTGCCGCCGCCGGAAGCTCGCCGCCGGCGGAAAAACACCAGTGAAACATTGCAGCTATTGCGTGCTGCGGACTGCAGACACGCGGGGACTAGATAGTACACGGTTTCAGTTGCCCACCTGTACGACAAACTTTTGAGAGAGCGGGGAGGGGGGTTAAATTACAAATATTTCCATCAGGTTGAAAAAAAAAAAAATGATCGTATATATTTGTAAATCGTCACATGTGCCTTCATATGCTATGCGTGCCCACATTTGTCATACGTGTCTTTCGGGGACATTGGGGATAAGCAAAGTTATTTGGGAATACAAGGGCAAATACATTCTTAAATTATGGCGATGGTATTCATTACTGCGGAATACCGCAGAACAGTTAGCGGGACGCAGTTTTGCGGAACACCAGAGCTACAAAAAAATAAAAAGAAAAACATGGCTGTGTCGTAGAGGGTGGTTAGAAGGGAGGCTCCGCACTTCCCTGCACGGCCTGCTCAGTGCACCCTTCCCCACCAGGCGTCGCGGCTCAAGGACAGCGAGAAAAATTAGCCTTTCCCGTTGCTCATGCGTGTTTCGAAAACTTCTGCGGACACTAGCTCGCGGAGTGATAGTGGCACATTAACGAGACCGCGTTTTCTCCGCCGGGGATATATATTATACCACCTGCCGGGGCTCGTATCCGCGTCTGCCCGGAAAAGGAAGGTTCCATAAGGCAACGACGCACATCTGGCTGCATTCTCATTCCGCGGCCGTCCATCATCGGCGGACGCTATAAACCGAACCTGAGGTAGTAGGCAGCTAACCGTTAATCACTCCATGCGAGACTTAGCAGGCACTCCCTGCATCAGGCAAGCACGCTGGCACTCAAGTTCACCTTAAGTGCACGCGTCGCGTGCGGTCTCCGAGATTCCTACTGCGACTCTCAGATCGACTTTGCAAAAGCTGGAACACTGTCAGCACCGGAGACATGATAGGAGATTGTTGGAGCGTTAGGTAACGAAAATTAATTCACTTATCAATGAAACACTCTGAAAGTGAGCGCAGCAGCAGAGCATAAGTCGCGCAAGCAGAAAATTTCGCCGCATTTCCGAAGCCAGAGCTGACACATCTGCAACCGCGCTCTCACGCAGTATACGGCACCCGCAGCTCATTTACAAGCGTGCGATAGAGAACATATCTGATCTTTTCGCGCTCATTCCGTGCGAACTGACGCGAATCTGCGCCTCTTCTCTTTCTATAGAACTATTTACTTCCGCACGCCATTAGCGCACGCGATCGATCCAAGAGCGAGCAATTTACATTCAGTTCTGGTGGCCGCAGAAGGTCTGTCGATGCCAACTGATAGAATCTATTCTTTTTCACTTGGCACAGAAGCCCTGTTAATGCTTGCAAAAGAAGCGTCAAGGGAATCTTCCCGATCACGAGTGGCGGACGCGTGCAAAGGTTGTCCAATAAGGCTCGCCTCCCGAGTTGCCCACCATTTTTTTTGATCAGGTGGCGGAATCTAAAGATGTCGCATTCAAATAAGAGAGTGACTGGCTGGATGCTTGTAAACAGCACTGAAAATAGAAAGTAACAAAAAGAACAAGGCAGTGGTTCCTGCTTGCTCTAAGTACGAGCCAGTCACTTTATTTTCTCTCTCTCTTCTGCATTTTTAACTGCGACACGATGAAGTCATATATAGTGACCGATGACGGAACTGCGTCGTCGCTGGTGAGTGGAGGACTAATGAGGAAAGTGATTCGCTCCTGGTACAGCAGAGTATCGCACGCTTTAACTTGAATATCCCTATCTAGAATTGTCGTATGCATATGTGCTCCATATGAATTCGTATACGTGGTACGCAACGAGCTATACGCAATACAAATCTGTCTCATACGAACTCATGAGTTGCGCACGAGATATATGCTTGAAACGTGCCTCGTATGGACACAAATTGAATATACGGGTTACAAATGTCAGAAACGTAGAGCCTTGTATTACACATGTCTGCGTCATGTGCTGCTAAGTGTCTAATCGGAACGCATACCGGGTACATACGCATCACATATTTTCGTCGAACACGTTTGTGCACCGTAATACGTGTGAGAGACGTTTATTTATTCATTTAGAATACACCTCAAAAGCCTGCGTGGGGTACATGTGTCGCATGCGAGTTTACACTAGTCACAAATAGTTCCGGTAGAGAGATTTAGCTTGCCGGAGACGTACGACGTAGACGCATTCCGGTTTACCGTACCCCTCCCACGCAGGCGCAGTGGCCGAGATTGCACTCACCCCTGCCAATGCGCGTGCGCAGGAAGGGTCCGGCAAACCGGTATACGTCTATCGTCAGTACGTCTCCGGCAAGCTAAATCTCTCTGTTAGCCTATCTACCTGATACATGACTCGTGTACGCGCACATGAGCCCACATTTGCTTCGATCGCGTAAACCAACATACCTAGCGGTTTATGGGTGCCTCACATGAAGTCACGCGCGTTTGGTGAAACACGTGGTGAGGAAGCGGAGAACAAATGATTAACAAGCGACGAACCAGTTCACGAGGAAAAAAAGAAACGCGGAGCCTGTTTCAAAATTCTCATTCTCTAAGAGTAGCGAGACTTGCCAAATCGAATTATTGTGCAACATTTCCGTGGTTCCGACAAGGCAGCGGTTCCGACAAGGCGGTTCGTTCCTTTTTATGGCATCATTCCTTTTTATGTGTCGCTCCCTGTGTAAGACTGTTGATGTTCCTGAAGTCTCCTTCAACACTGACTTTCTTACACAGTGATGATGGCATTCTAACAGGGAGTAATCAGCCCGGCGGAAGAGAGGTCGCACTGTTGCTCTTCACGCTTAGCAGCCTGATATGCCGTTCAAATTTGTGCTTTCACCATTCCTGGACGCTACTTTTAAATGCCATCGACTGTCTTCTTTCACGTTTTTGTTTATGAGTTTGGTCGGTCGCGATTTGCACAGTGCTCTTCTGACTGATCATCATGACTTCATTCGGCGGCCAGAGAATCGCGTTTCTTATATCGCGCTTTGTGCAACGCTTTTCAAGCAGCTAGGTTTTCGCTCGCTACCATCTTCATGCACGAGTCTCGTGCATGCGTGCTTGTGTGTGGATGCATCCGCAGATGGGTGGGCTAAGGAATGCGGAGTGCAGGAGTGACGTCACGGCAGAAAAAGGAGCACGCCAAAAGTCGCCGCTACAGGTGGGAGTAATTGAGTTTGCGTGGCCGCACTAAAGCTGGAGGAGCGCGGAATGTTGGCGGCAATCTTGGCGGCGGCTCGAATAAGCTCGCGGTTAGGAGACCGAATGAGGCACATACTGTACTGAAGGACGGGTATGTACTGTATTATCGAGGTTTACCTGAGAGGCGAGAACTAGGAGTAGGTTTCCTTGTCAATAAGTATATAGCTGGTAATATTGTTACGTGGAAACTCGATGTATTTACAGTGTATTTACAGCAAAGTTAGAACTGGCACAACAGCGAGCAGCTGTTGTTGTTGTTGTTGTTGTTGTCCAAATAACTTATGGCACATACCCACAGAGGGGGATCGGCTAAGAATTGGGTGGCAAAGAATTTTTTTTTAATATACCTGCATAAAAAAAAAATGATTTGAGGGGTAGAGGAAAGGAAACAAAACGGGAAATAAGTGAAATATAAAATGAAAAGTGGTAACACTCACGGGAGATTGACACTATAATTGTAGAACAAGTGATGTTTATTTAGCAAGGCAAACGATTTGAGTCCAGTAAAAAAATTTTGCATGGCGGTAAAAACAGACCTGTGACTGTGGCCAAGGATGGTGGCGCCAAATGATAACAATGTCGGGCTGCTTAAACTAAGGCCAAGCTGTTGCAATGGCCTTTCCATCAACTGTTTTCTCAACGTAGTAAAGCGGCGGCAAAACAATAAAAAGTGATCTAATGTTTCTTGTTCACCGCAAAATGCGCAGACTGGAGACAGTGCCGAACCAGACCTGTAAAGATAGAAATTTAAAGGTGGGATACGACATCGCAGCCTTGTTAGTGAAATCTCAAGTTGCCGTGAATGACACGGAACCAGTCCCACTTCTTCTTCTTCACCTTGTCCCTTCCGCGCGGCAAGATGACACATTCTTCGTCGTCATCGCGTAGCAATATAGATGAATTCTATAGCATTAATGAGAGGGGGGCAGGCCTCGTAATTAAGCTTAATAAGCGGTATAAACTGAAAGTTATACAGGCCTACGCATGATGACCAGGCAGTTGAAAGCTTCCACGAAGATAGAATTGGCAATGCAGAGAGGAAAGACGCAGTATACTGTACTAATGGGCGAATTAGGCAGGGAAAAAGCAGACAGGAGACCAGGCAGTAGGAAACTATAACATTGGTTCTAGGAATAGCAGAGGGGAATTACTATTGATTTTGCAGAGCACAATAACTTACGAATCATAAACAGCTTCTTCAGCAAACAGAAGAAACGGAAGTGGACATGGAAAAATCCTAACGAGGAGACAAAAAATGGAATTGACTTCATAATGTGCTCTAACCCCGCCATTATGCAGTATGTAGATGTAATCAGGAAAGTACGATGCAGTGTAAGGTCTCGAATTAGTCTAAATCTGAAGAGGGAACTAAACAGATTAGGAAGAAAAAGAGTTCAGGATCTGGCTATAAAATAGATATTCAGTTCTTATCCGAGGAAGATCACATTAGCCTAGAAGCAATGAACAATAATTTCAGAGATATCATTACTGAGTGCGCTGTAGAAGCATGCGGTAGGATAGTTAGAGAGGATATCGGTAAGCTTTCTAAGAAGTCGAAAGATTGGATAAAAAAAAAAAAACGGCAAAGTGTGAAAGCTTCCAATCCAACAGACCAGATAGAATCGGCAGAGATATCAAAGTTAATGAGCGCAGTGACCGACATAAGGAAGTATAACAAAGAAAATTGAGCATGCTGTAAAGAACGGGGGAAGCTTTAAAGCGTTGAAGAAGAAATTGGGCTTAGGCAAAAATCAGGTGTATGCGCTAAGGGACAAAACGGGCAATGTCACCACGAATATATGGACAAGATAGTCAAAGTAGCCGCGGAGTTCTATACTGATCTGTATACGGTAGCCAACGAGGTCAGGATCGTAATGACATTGGCTGTAGGGAAAAGCAGTCGAACGTTCCGCCAGTGACGAAGAACAAAGTTAAGAAAGCATTAGAAACTATGAAAAAAGGGGAAAGCAGCTGGAGAGGATCAGGTAACTATAGATTTGTTGAAGGACGGCGGGGATATCGTGCTAGAAAAATTGGCCACCCTGTATACGCAGTGCCTGGTGTCATCGACGGTACCGGAACCATGGAAGAATGCAAACATTATCTTAATTCATAAGAAAGGGGACTCCAAGGACTTGAAAAATTAGACCAATCTGTTTACTGTCTGTTATGCATAAAGTATTTACTAAGGTAATCGCTAATAGAATCAGGACAACCTTAAACTGCAACCAAGCAAAAGATCAAGCAGGTTTTCAGAGAGGGTACTCTACTACCGATCATCCAACCAGGTGATAGAAAAATGCTTATACATCCTTATGCATAGCATTCATTGATTATGAAAAAAGCATTGACTCAGTAGAAACCTCGATGGTCATGCAGGCATTGCGAAATCAGGGGGTAGACGAGCCGTACGTGAAAGTGCTGGAAGATATATATATATAGTAGCTGCACAGTAACTATAGTTCTGCATAAAGAAAGTAAACAAATTCCTACAAAGAAAGGTGTTAGTCAAGGAGACACGGCCTCCCCAGCACTATTCACAGCTTGGTTAGAAGTATTCAGAGACTTGGAATGGGAGCAGTTAGGGATAAGGGCAGATGGAGAATACCTCAGTAATCTGGAACTTGCTGATGACATTGTCATGCTATGTAACTCGGGGTCAGTTCAGTTCAGTCGTTCAGTCGTGTCCGACTCATTGTAACCCTATGGACCATGTCACGCCACGCTTTTCGGTCTCCCACTATCTTCCTAACATCTTCCTTAAGCTTGCATGACCTACCCGAGTTACCAAGAAGCCGCTGTTATTCGCCGCATTGCGCCAGCGCTGTGGGCGGCGTTTGCTGTAGCGGCTGTGCAAGGAGCTGTCTCGAAAAAGCTCATAATGCTCCTTCTATCGCCAATTTGGAAGCTTGTTCCTTTACTGAATATTGCAGTTACAGTGTGTGCATGCGTTCGATTGTTAATTTGTGGCGTCGCCGCCTATCCGATTACCTAAACGAGCGCATCTACTAGCAGCATGCCGGGAAACGTTGCGTATTTGACAGGGCTAGTGTTCGCCCGGAAGCGTGAATTCTGCATCGTCGGTCTAGCCACCACAAGCACACAACTCACGATGCTCTCTAACTTGTGTTCTCTACCCGCTCTCCTCCAGCCGCTTTTCAATAGAGGCGCAAAGCATGGCGGCCGAGCGCTGTGCGATGTCGGTGCACGTTAAAGAACCCCGGGTGGTCGAAATTTCCGGAGCCCTCCACAACTGCGTCTCTCTAGCCTGTGTCGATTTGGCACGTTAAACACCATAAACCAAATCGAACGACCCAATATAGATTACTTTTCTTTTTGGTATTGAGGAACTGTAACATGAGCAAATATTCGCCTAAAAGTTGCATTTACTAGACAGTAAAATGTATGCTGCTGCGTAAATTAGTAAGGCATTCCTGTCCGGTCTGTTAGGGGAAAAGTCATGTTGAACGATCTAATCCACGTTTTCTGTCCTACCCCAGCCAGTAGCCGAAATACGAAACGTCACTTTCGTGGCATCACTGTGCTGCGCAGCGGCTCTAGTGCTCCCTCTAGATATGTGTAGATATGCTATGCGCAGGAGCGAGTGGTTTGTGGCGCCATCTGCGAATCCATCATGGCGACTGCGGTCAGTAGGCTGATTTCCAGGAGTGACATAGCTGCGGTACGCTCAGCGCAGGCGCATTTAAAGTGAAAGGGAGCGTCCTTTGACGGACAGATAGACCCAGCGGGGCTGTTAGTTGTGGTGGGGGTACACTGATGTTGTGATGGGTATTGGAAGATCTTCTGGGTACACTACCTACGAGAGCGCTGTTTACAGGCTCTCTATGAATGCTTCCAGTTTCGGCGCCTCACCTCACCGTGTTTGAGTAGAGAGCTTCCGATCTTGGCGTTAAAAGGCGTGCTTATATAGCTGTTGCGCGCTGCCTCTGCAAGAGGATGGGCCGACGTGGGGTACTTGTTCGATCCTTATAGCCTGTGCGAAGTGGCGCTGCTGACGGCTTCATGTTGTCTGATTCTTTCTCGCATTTCCGCGAACCTCTCTTAAAAGCCGCTTTCGTCAGACGGCTGTGAATTGAGCGGGCGGGACCGTCGCGCAGTCAGAGATTGCTGCTGTCGGGAGTGATAACCCTTCGCAAACGGCTTCTTTCGTTGTGCCGCGGTGGTGTGCCGAAGAAAAAGGGTTCTCCCTTTCTCTCGGGCTGCGCTCCCTTTCCGTACCCGTGCGTTACTGGGCTCCTCGAGCATTTATATATTTGTCTTATTCCTTTCTCTTCTTTATTTTGACGTGCACGAAGAATAGGAAGAAACAAGAAGTGAGTGGAGTCCACTTGGGTAGATTTTTCGTACTTCCAGCATTTCCGTTAGCACCAGTGCCTCGGGGCAGTGCATTTCTCGAACAACCTGCTTCCTGGAAATTGTGGCCACATCATGGTGTTCCTGAAGGCAAGTTCTCGCTTGGGAGTGGCCATTACCCCCTTCCCTCATTTCCTACCTCCCCGAAATCTGCTTTTGGTCTTTGATACATCGCAACGGGCGCTGATGAGAACGGGACACAAACAAAACGCGTACGGGTGCTTTGTTTGTGCCCCCTTCTCGTTCGAGCCCGTTGCGCTGTATCAAGAACTACGGAACACCAATTCGCCCAAGCATCCACATTGCTTTTGGTAATCAAGCGTTCCAAACAAAGCAGTTGTTAATTACTTTCCTGCAAAGTCTGGTAACCTGAGCTAGTAATACCGCGGAAATGACAGGACCGCCAACTAGCCTATAGCCAAGCTCTTTTAAGTTAATAACTAGGAAGGTTAAGCCATACCTGATAGTTTCTTCGTCCTCCAGAGTTAGAGCCGCAGCTCCGTCATTTACAGCGCATCTTGGCAATAGGACCATGTCAGTGATGGAATGGTTCATTTATTCGGAACCCAGCTCTCTGTAGTCTGAATATAATTGGCTGCAATCCGTTTATCCTGCCCGCTAAATACCTCTTTCTGGCGCTGAAATCTCGCCGTTTGGGTACGCAGATAGCTCTTGCCTTCTTCCATGCGCTCCCTGAATAAAAGGAAAATGCACAGACGTGAAGCGGGACTCGGCACTTAAAGCCCTTGGATAGATCTGGGCGTTCCCCTGATCGCCGTATAATTGGATCCTCGAGAGCGGCGGCACGCGGCTCGATAACCAACGTCCGTTCTCCGCCCGGTCGTCTCGGCGGAGGACGCGGCTAGTCTCGGCCCCGTATATGTGTTCGTTTTTGTCCGCTTGTCTGCGTGTGAGGCCGGTCCTTTACGACACGCGACATGCAGCGGTTTCTCCTCATCGTCCCGCGGGTGCCGTTACATACTTGGACGGACCTTGCGGCAGCTCGTTCGTGTGTGGATTATACACGGTGTCCTCAGTACGCGAAGTTGTCTTTTCTCTCTATTACGGTGTCCCCGGAGGCACATGTCGCCATGTGCGACGCGCGGTGGCTTATTCTTTTCGCTTTTTTACCCTCGTCCTTAGTACGACGGTTGTGCACCGGTTTATCTTACGGAACGCGCGCGTTTTGGTCTTTATCTCGCTGTAGGTCAGAACTGGGACAGTTTCGATACAACGTTGTGGTTACGCTGCCGGTGCTCACGACGTGTGCATGCATTGTGCATCCTCTGCAGTGATAGCTATAACTGTCGGTCACCCGTTCTGCAGCTGGGTCTCGACTGTGGTGCACGTAGAAGCCGTGGGAACGATGCGCTCGCGGAACGCACTGCTCATATTTTTGCGAAACACTGAAACCGACCTTTGCTGCGGGAGTTTCTCTTAGGTGGCATGAAAGACGGCGAAGGGACCGGAGGAGCGCGGGAAATGGGCTGGATGTGTTTTGGGCTTCGCTCGAGACTTGCGTGTACCCGCGGGAGCAGTCCTCGCCCCGCGGCCGCCGCTATAGTTGCGAAGGGCGGCCGCTCGTTAACTCGCAGGTAGGGGTCTGAAAAGGCGTCCCAGAAGCCGTAACTCCGTCTGACAAGCCGTCGTTAGCGAAAGCAACGAGACGGGGACAATGCGCTTAGTGGCCATGCATGGGAGCAACGACGGATTTGGAGTGTCTGGCGTCTATGTGCGTAGTCATGGCGGCCATTGTTCGAGCGTGGGCTCGCTCGCGTGCATATCGACGCGGTGACGCTGTCGCTTGCTCCTTTTTTTTCTTTTTGTCTCGTTGAACATCTTGCGCTTTTGTCCTACTGGAGTTTGCTGTACATCAACGGGTATGCATCGCGTGGAGAGGCGCCTAGGAGGAGGACCTTGCTCTTCTTTTACCACAGGGACGTCCAAGTCACCCGTGAGACGAATGTTTTCCATTGAAGCATCTCATTTGAGCGTTTCGTTACCTTTCAGCGCTTCGTTACCTTACCTTCGCTGGGGATATGAGGTTGCTTACATGCATAGCGCGCGCGGGCGCGGCAGCACTCGTCTTCCGAAATTTTTAGGGCTTCTTTCATGCGCTGCGTGCCTACCCGAGTGCATTCGGAGTGCCCGAACGTGCCCAAGAGGCTGGTTTCGTGATGTTCAAGTAGGCAAGGGAGCGCCGTGCTGGTTGATTTGTTCATTTTGGGTAAGGCTGGCCTTTCGTCGGGAGTTCAGCCGCTGTTCTACTTTACCCTTCATTTTCTTCATTACGCAATCGATTCTTTTTGCCACTGTAATAATAGCTGCGAATTTCCTTGCAAAGTTATGTGTAATCAGGTTGTCTTACCACTTTGATCACGGGTTTCCGGGAGCGGGCAGATGTAAGCACGTTTTGTAATGTTGGAAGAGCGAACACGCGCTGTGTGGTGGTGACCTGCGCGTATATAGGCGTGTGGATTACTTATGATTCACGTCTTCGTTATCTACTTCTCTGATTTACGCGAAGCGTATACACCTCGTTTGGTCGAAAATGCGGTGCCGTAGCGCAGAATTAAATTCAATTCATTTCATAGGGTTTAACGTCCGAAAGCGACCCAGGCTATGAGAGATGCCGTAGTGGAGGGCTCCAGAAGTTTCGACCACCTGGGATTCGTAAACCTGCACCAACACCGCTCAGAACACGGGCACCTTGTTTTCGCCTTCTTCGAAAAGCGGCCATCGGAGCCGGGATTCGATCCCGCGTCCTTGAGCGTAGCAGCTGAGCGTCCTAACCACTGCACTACCGCGGCTTAACACAGAATTGAGAAAAATGCTCGCAACGAAAAAAAGCACGCACGCGATTTCGTATCGAAATTTTGATCAACCGTTCTTTGTAAAAGTAAAGGCATCCATGTGCTGTGCGATGTCAGTGCACGTAAAAGAATCCCAGGTGGTCGAAATTTATGGAGCTCTCCACCACCGGCTCATCTTTCTCTACACTTTCAAACTCAGCTTTCAACCCTTCCCTTACAGCGTGGTTCAGGTGTCACAGGAAAAAAAAAATGGCAGATATTGTGCCTTTTCCTCCTTGTATTATTATTATTATTATTATTATTATTATTATTATTATCATCATCATCATCATCATTATTATTATTATTATTATTATTATTATTATTATTATTATTATTATTATTATTATTATTATTATTATTATTATTATTATTATACTGCATGCTATGGCCTGCCGACTGCACGGGCCGTAGCATGCAGTAAAGTGCTCCTTTATTTAAAACTAAGCACGCTCATAATGCTTCAGCCATTTGGGAGTACAGTATGCGGACGGTATATGTTGCGCTAGAAATACCGGAGAGAAAAGAAACGAGAAAAAGGCAAGTATGAAGTGAAGTGGTGTGCAATGTGGTTCATTTCGTATCGCTTACAGCCCACGCACCTTTCTGCATAAAAAATAAATAAATAAATAAAAAATCTGATAAAAAAAGCTGTGGACCGAAAGGGGGGAAAAACTACTTTTATGAAACGCAGTATTAAGCGTCGAGAATGTCCTGTGCCAGAATCACCAAGGTCAATTGGTAGTAAAGTGACTGAATTTCAACAGGGCAGAAAAACATGCAGTGTTCTAAGCTAGCATAGGGTTCAGGACAGTTCAGGCGTGCGGGAGACCGACAGCGTTGCTGATAAAAGCGCCACTGTTTTGACCGATATACTTATCTCGTTGCATTACACCAGTAGCTACAATGCTGTGCTACAAACGCTGCAAGTCAATCCATTATAAAAGTAGATGCCATATGTTCCTCTTGCACTTGTATAAATGAAATAACGTGTAGTGGTAGAAAACGATATCTATAGAAAGCTACTACCTATTTATCCAGCTCATTAGACCCTCTATTTTTAACGAGACTTCACTATAAACCTCTAATTATATGCATTCAAGACAGATTCCACAGAATTGGCTCCGCAAGACTTCATGATGAGTCAAATTTTATTGCAGTTTTCTCGTGATTTCTCGCAGTTTCTCGTGAACAGAGTTCGCTCTGTTCAGTCATTTCATATTCTATATAGGAGTTGCCCTGTAACGCTTCCTAACGAGCCAAATTTTACAGAGCTTTTTCTTTTTGTCTTCACTGTATGAATCCGATCTATTCGCACTCTAAAAGGCTTCCATAAAATTCGCCTTATAAGACTTTTCTGCAGAATTTTAGCATCGCGCGTGCTGGTTTTACGGACGCCTTTTACGCACGCGCAGTGGCCGCACCTCGCCTGTCTCCATTCGTACACTCTATGAACCTGTTCAGAGCAGGTAATTATAGACCCCTGCCTATACCTTTATTTCAGAAGGAATACCGGAGCGCTGCGCCTTTTCAAAAGATCCCTGATCCAGAACTGTGGGCATAGAATTTTCTCTTGTGCGTTTATGTCACAACACAACGTGCCAGTGGCCGGGCCTATACGAACAGCACGGGTTGACCATTGTCCCTCTTCCAGTCGTGTGCACTGTGTATGGTATCGAACACTATATGTCCGGTTAATGTTACTGCTTGGGATTTCTTCTTTCTATTTTTTCCTCTGATGTTTTTACCTATAGATAACGGTTTTGAGGATATACGATTATTCCGGTCGTAGAATTTATTTGCAACAATTTAACTTGCCTAATTTTCAAGGAGTACAAGAGTGCTGCCACAGCAGTTTCCAAATGCAATGAACGTCTTAGCACTGCACATGGGCAGGAAGGACGCAGCTGCCAGGAGCGCCGTGGCTGAGCCCTCGAGTTGTGTGGAACTCCGTCAGTATAGACCGTCGGAGAAGCGCGCAGGCAAAGCGTTCTCCGCCAACGTTGTTCACCATGCATAAATAATCCTTGCACAAAGCGGAAAGAGTGCGCAGTACAAATACACTTGCAGATGGCCGTCTGCGAGCTCGTAGCAAAAGTACTCGTTCTAAAACAAATAAAGTCTATAGCTTTTTTTCTCGCAGTCACCAGTTTTAGGTGTTTTTCTTATTCTTCTTCTATGAAGAGGGGGGGGGTGGGGGCACTTCAGTTTTGCGATCTATATTCGTGCCTTCTTTTCAGCGCCGCAGTGGGTTACTTGTCCAGCAACAACATTTACTTCAGTATGGATTACTTGATGTGTGGCCCGTTTCCTGTTATTCAATGCCTTGACCTTCCAGCTTTCCTCCAGTTTCTAGGAGCCTGTCTTTAACGCTGTGTAGGAACCCGAATTTACACTAGAGGTATATAATCCTTAGAATACTGTAAGAGGTGCAGGCGCCTTCATAAGGAGAAAATTCAGGCAGTTGAAGAGGGAGAGCCAATCAGACTTTCGACGAGAGTGCTGATGATGAAAAGAAAGAGAGCTAGAGAAAAAAAAAATGAAGTTGTAATTCAAGGTCACCAAGACGTACACAGTGACGTTTCTGTGACTACAAGGGAAACAAGAGCACAGTCCGGTATTGAGAGCGGATAGCAGTCCAACCGGGGCATTGACCATTATTTGCAAGCTATACGTATAGCTTCTGACACGGAGATGCACATATTTTTACTCCTTTTGTTTTATCCATGTCCTGTGCCTCGTGAAGCGTTCCGGACTCGCACAATATCCGCAAATGTGTACGATTTTAGACTCCCTATTTGTGAGACAGGCTGCTGGACACGTAAAACGAACCGAGGATCGCGCACTGCACTTCTTAGTTTCGCGCAGCTCGCTGAAAAACAATGCAATTTTTTTTTATGCAAGCATGCGCAAAAATACGTAAAGGTGTGTAAATGTATGCAGAGTTATGCGTTCAAAAGATGCATGCATATTATTGTTTGGAAAAGTTTGTTACGTTCGCCATTATTTTAGCCCTTCATTTCGCCTGCACTCATCTGTCGTTTGGACAGGCCGCGTTTTTGTAAAGAAGCTTGCGCACGAGACGCGGTATAGCAATTCGAGATTATCGACTCAAGCAAACGTTACGGGCTCCATGCTTTCACGCGCGATATATATATATATATATATATATATATATATATATATATATATATATATATATATATATATATATATATAGGGGAAATGAGGGTGCTCGTTATAATACATGAAGGAAAGCCAACAGTCGGTGAGGCCAAGGAAAGCATTGGGGATTGTACTTCGTCTTTTTTTTAATTGTTTTTGATAATCACATTAATTAGTAATGTAATCTGTTTAGGGGAAAGAGAAATTAACACAAAGTAGAAGAAACAACCGCGTGCCGATGGTGGGAACCGAACCCATGACCTCCGAATATCGCGTCCGGACGCGATATTCGGAGGTCGTGGGTTCTGTTCCCACCATCGGCACGCGGTTTTTTCTTCTACTTTGTGTTAATCGGACGCGATATTCGGAGGTCGTGGGTTCGGTTCCCACCATCGGCACGCGGTTGTTTCTTCTACTTTGTGTTAATTTCTCTTTCCCCTAAACAGATTACATTACTAATTAATGTGATTATCAAAAACAATTAAAAAAAAAAGACGAAGTACAATCCCCAATGCTTTCCTTGGCCTCACCGACTGTTGGCTTTCCTTCACACACATATATATATATATATATATATATATATATATATATATAATTTTTTTTTTTTTCCGATAATCTAGTCGTTCGCGCGTGCATGGTGCAAGCGCTACCATTGTGCGACTGTTCCGCAGCGCAGACGCGCGGGGAACGGAGAGAGATTACGGGCCTGTATTGATCTCTTCGGCTGTGCGCGATTCAGGTGTACGAAGTACGCATAGCGCCTAACTCGAAGACAACTTCGCTTCGCACATCAATTCGCCACGCAGCGAGCACCCAAGTGCGAACGCCGCGAAACTGGCGCAACTGGAAGCTTCATCGAAGGGCGGGGTGCCAGTGGAACACGTAGCGCAGCCCCGGAGGGTGCGGAGCGTGCACGGTGAATGAAATCGCCTCCGGCGCCCGTTTCGTTGACCGGCACATCTGGCGCGTGAAGCATTTTTAGGCATTCGGGGGCGTTTAGTACTGAGAAGTTTAAATGATATCGCTTCGTATGCAGCCTTCCGATGCTTTGATGGGAACGAGGCGTTCTTAGAACGGCCTGTCATCTGGAACGGGGGCAGAATGGGTTTTGCCTGACGTTATATATTTATTTAAGCGGTTTTCAAAGAAAACGATAGCTTATATAAATATTTCTTGCGTAAACAGCATGTTTTCTCTCTCTCTCTTCTTGTTGTTGCTCGATGCAAGTGAGTTCATTCGCATTCTCCTTCTGACCATTTGCGATGTGGGCGGATGACATTGTGTTATCCGGGAAGCCTTCGGCCCCAAAGCCCATTGGAGCTGAGTGGTCCCGAGAATGCGCCCCGTATTGTCACGCGATGCATGGCCGCTTCAACTATCACTCATTTGCGACTCGTTGGCGCGCGCGGAAAAATCCCCTGTTCCGAGCAGATCCATTTCCGTCGTCGGTTTCGAAAACCGGCTCTCCGACTAGAACAGAGCAACCCCGCCTCGGCGGCTCACTGGTTAGCGCGCTCGGCTACTGAGCCGGGCGACCCGGGTCCGAACACGCTCGCGACGGCCGCATTTTGACGGAGGCAAAACGCAAGGCGCGTCCGTCTACTGTGCGATATCAGCGCACTTTAACTCTGGTAGAAATTATCGGGAGCGCACAATTATGGCGTCCTTCGTAGCCTGAAATGCTTTGGGAGGCTAAACCCCGTAAATCAACCAAAAGCTCCGAAATTTGGACGTGCATCAAATTGTCACAACACTGGCAGCACTGAGACGAACGGTACGAAGCTGATGCGGATGTGGTGAAGGCGCCGGCCGCCAGCCGCTCCATGATTCCTTATGTTTCAGAGGCCGCCAGTCTGTTGCCCAGAAAGCGGCCATGCTTTGGAGCGTCCTTTAGCCAACGGAAGTTAAGGTGAGGCGCCGTTCCCACACGGCGGGTCTTCGGGCTTTGCGGCGATGACCCGTCCGTTCCGAGCGGCGCGCTTTACTTCGCTGCCTGTCGTGCGCGCGCGAATTCGTTGCCATGGGCAACCCGCATTCTCGGGCTGCTTTCTCTCTGACGGCATCGTTTTCGCGCCTTTTCTCAGTTCCGCGCGTGGTAATCGCGATGATCGCCATCGCATGCCGTGGCTCCCATCACGAGTAGCAGGATCGTATTGCGCGATTTTGCGCCGGCGATGGTTGCTTACGTACACTGAAAGCTGTAGTTTCATCATGTCGTGATGTCGCCGCATACGGCGTACTTACGCGTGTCGCCGAACCTGTGCGTTGCCACGACGTGCTTCTTATTTTTTATTTTTTTTCAATTGGTTCACACTTGTTCTGTGGACACCTGAACCGCGCCGTAGAGGAAGGTGGGAGTGAAAGTGGAGAGAACGAAAAGCCATAGTGAAGGGCTGCGGAGTACTTAAGGCAAAAGCCTTTAATGCCTCATCGTTGTCGAAAGAAGGTTGCCAACATAGGTGTCACGCTTTCGGGCGAGAGAGAGAAAACTTTTAATGAGCATAATAATCAGTAAGAATTCGCAGGAGCTGGGTGGTCGGTGCCCCTAGTCCAGGGCTCCGCTGGCAGCAGCTGACTTGCGGACTAGCTGGATAATCCAGGCTTGCTAGTCCAGGTTGTCGCTGGTCAAGGCCGCCTCCCACTGCTCGTGTGTCGGGCATGGCACTAGTAACGTTGGGTCAGGTTTGTCCTGGCATTACCAAGAGATGTGATAGAGTGTGGGGCTTGCACCGCACCAGAGACAGTAACTCGTGTATTTTGTTGGGCTTATCTTATTTAAAATGTGAAGATTAGGGAATGTGTTTGTATTTTTCTCCAGTATAGCGTCCGAGGAAGGAATTTGTTTGTGTGGTGGTGAGAAAATTCTTCTTTCTAACCGTAGGTGTTCCAGCCTGTCGCCGTAGGGTCCTAGGAGAGGGGTGGGTTAGGGATGGGGATCCGCCCTGTTTGTGAGAGCTCGGGCTAGATCATTCGCTACCTCATTTCCTTCTAGGCCTTCGTGTCCAGGTGTCCATGTAATGTGTCCAGCGATGGTTAGAAAAAAGTACGAGACTTTAGCGACTAAAGTAGTTGTTGTGGCTGTGGGAAGAAGGAAAAGAAAATGCACGGGCCTGCTACTGGTTCTGTAGTTGTTGTGGCTGTAGGAAGAAGGAAAAGGAAATGCACGGGCCTGCTACTGGCTCTGCCTCGCACCTCCGCTGCCTCGTGCAGACAGAAGAGAGAAAGTAGAGAAAAAAGAAAAGGAAGATGGAGAGAAAGACGAGCGCTGCAACAGCCATCGTCCACCACCGAAGCGCTGGCGGGTGCAATGACGGCCTACAACAGATAAAAATTCGGTGGCAGGCTAGCCCCGCAAACGGCGGTGACCTACCGGTCTCAGCCCCATCAGGGCCAGGATCAGCCACCCTCCGTCCTCCGTCCTCACCTGCTGGTTGTGTTCGACAGTGTTCGACAAGGGGCGAGTGACATGTACCGTCACAAGTCATAACGTCACCAGGCGATTCATGCATATATGATGAGTATCGCCACGGAGCTCCCAACGAAGAGCTGGACGCACCCATCACGGAGGCGGAGGTCAGGTCAGAAATGTTTGGACTAAAAATGAAATCGGCCCCGGACCCTGACGGGATAACTAATAAAATTTTAAGAAACCAGGATGATGACTGACACGCTTTATGGAGAAAAACGGCCTGTGGCCGCACGTGATGGTCGGCTTTCGACCGGGTTTGAGCACACAGGACGTGATGCTCCGACTCAAATACGACATAATCGACTCGCATTCTAGAGACACCATGATTCTCGGCCTGGACTTGACAAAGGCTTTTGACAAAGTTAAACACGAAGCGATTCTTCACGGTCTCCAAGAAATCGGAGTAGGTGCACGAACATATGAGTACATCAAGGACTTTTTGTCGAACAGAACTGCCTGCATGAAGTTTCAAGACATTCAGTCCCCCACAGTGAAGTAAGGAAGCAGAGGCACTCTGTTCTCTCCCCGTTCCTTTTCAACGTGGCGATGAGGGGCCTCCCAGAAGCTCTGAGGAGCATAAAGGGGCTAAATTTCGGTATTTATGCGGATGACATCAATCTCTGGATTAACCAGGGCAGTGATGCGAGCATTGAGGAGTGCCTGCAGGCTGCGGCGGACACTGTCGTAGACTACATTGCCAGTAGGGGTCTGTCATGCTCGCCGCAAAAATCAGAATTATTCGTCTATAACCCAAAGTCACCCCGATGCAAGCGCAGCTGGGAATTTGACATTCAAGTAGAAGGAAAACCATTTCCAAAGATAGATCAAATCAGAATCTTAGGACTATTCATTCAGGAAAATGGATATAATGATGGAACAATCAGAAAGCTAGAGGGATTCGCCACGCAAACCATTGGAATATTTAGAAGGATCGCGTTGAAAGGACAAGGCCCGAAGGAAAGAAGCTTGCTTAAACTAACCCAAGCTTACGTATAAGTCGCGTGAGCTATGCCACGCCGTTCTTAAATATCAGGTCGGAGGAGAAGAAGAGGTTAGGCTCTCTCATTCGACAATGCATAAAGAGGGCCCTGGGCTTACCAATTACCACATCCACAGAGAAGCTCCTTTCTATGGGAGTGCACAATAGCTGGGACGAAATAGCGGAGGCTGTCAGAGTTTCGCAGCTGGAAAGATTAAATGGAACGACCGTGAGCAGAAATATACTCGAAATGGTAGGCCAGCAGACAGATAGGGGACTACGATAAAAATCAAGTATCCTACAGGACTGCCGAGAAAATATCATTCCCCCCTCCATCGTAACATGCATCCCACATTCAACACAGAGAGGAAGGAGAAGAGCGCAGAAGCACTAATCAGACGCTTCGATTCGATGGACAGCAAGTCGGTTGCGTACGTGGATGCGGCAAGTGGCGAAACTGGGGGCGGCGGTCGCCTCGGTGGTCGACGGCCGAGGTGCCCCGGTATCAGCCGCCACCATTAGAAGTCGAAACGCCGAAACGGCTGAAGAAGTTGCAATAGCTCTTCGCTTACGTCGGAACGCTAGCCAGTTTCATAATCAGCGATAGCAAAACGGCTATTTGGAATTTTGGAAAGGGTAGGGTCTCGCCGGAAGCGGCAATGATTCTGGCCAGTAGACAACTAAACAGGAGAATTCGCCTAATTGGGACCCCTGCACACACGTCCGTTCCTGGCAACGAAGCGGCCCACGAGTTAGCCCGAGCTCTCTGCTTCGGGTCCCGGATAACTGTGGAGCCGCCCGACTGCCGGAACATGGACGAGCGTCTGCAAAATTATCCGGAGATTCTTGAAAATTACAGTTTAAGTAGGAGACTGGTGCCATCACCGGATAAAAGTCTAAACAGTAGGGAGGCTGTAGCTTGGCGGCGCCTGCAAGCTGGGAACTTAGTAAACCCGGTGTGGGCATATTATGTCGAGATGAACAGTAGAAAAAAGCGATAAATGCCAGCACTGTGGGGAGAGAGGGACCCTCGACCATATAATCTGGGAATGTGCTAGATAAATTGTAGACAAGCCTGGGAAGCCCTGCTGCGGAGCGAGGTCCCTGCTCTACAGCAACAGGCCATCCGCCTTGTGGAAGAAGCCGCGAAGAGCGAAGACCTCTTTGCCTGCTTCTGATCGCGGAGGTCTCGGCTCCCGTCCATTAGGCCCACGTGCCGGGGGCGGGGATCGGGGGCCTCCTTATTTGGTGGAAAAAAAAGTTATTATTACATCACATACATATACGAAGCTGACCCCGCCTGGTGTCCAATCCAGGCGTCCGTGCGGCGCCTTTCATTTGGCGTTTCCTCGAACGCCGCACCACACAGCAAGCAGAAGCAGACCCAGATGTTTAGGAGGCGTTAGTACAGCAGGCATCAGCGGTGTTTGAAATTGAGTTACAGGATAGAAAATGCGCAGTATCTGTCACGATTCTCTGCAGTGGTGGTGATGGTAAAAATATTTTAATGAAAATGTTTAGGAGGTTGTAGCGGTGGTTGGAGTCCTCAGTCTGGAACCCCATTGGTGTAGGCTGCTGTCCGCGCTCTTTCGACGAGTTCTTTTTGACCCCTTGCGTCCGAGCTGGTCAAAGGTGCCTCCCACCCGGCCTGCGTTGGCTGGTTATTAATAATGATAGTCTGATTTCGCTGGCATGCCCACACCATATGGTACAGGTCTGCTTTCTCCCCGCAGTATTGGCATTGTGAGTCAAATGACTCTGGATCTATTACGTGTTGTCTTCGTGAGTTGTTAAAAGTGTTGGTCTGTAGCTTGCGGAGGTGTACCTCCTCCCCTTTGTCTAGTGTCTTTGCCGGTGGAGGATAGACCCTGCGAGATAACCCTACGTGCTGAATATTTCATCGTAAGTTAGCAATGGGATAGAAGGTTCTACGAGATCCGTATTGGGTGCCTGGGGGAGAAATGATCAGGCTGAAGCGTGTGCGCTATTTCCCCCTCCCAGATAATAAATGAACCCGCAGCCAATCAGTCACGTTACGCTTGCTCCAAACGAACTCATACCCCAATCCCTGGCGCATGAAGCACATCGACCCAGACTACGACGGACAACATGTGTGTGAACGGTGCAGTGACCGTGTAGACTTAAACCATATGATGTGTGGTTGTGCATCAAGCGACGCCTACGCCAAGAGCAAGGAACGTTGGGACAAAGTGTTAAAAAGTGCTTCGCTACATGATCAGTTTCGGGCTGTCCAGGAGGCCCGCGTGGCGGCGGAGAGCTTCGGGCTCTCTGTGCTGACGTGGGAGCTGCCCTCTACACCTGGCGCCTAGCCGAGTGTCCTCCAGGACGCCTACTGTGGGAAATAAAGTTTTACCCAAGACCGACTGAAATACAGACCTGCACAGATAGCACTGCTCCAGCGCGCACCTTCTAGTTCATAGCCTTCGCCGCTAGGGAACGAACACTACGGGTAACATGGCGCTACTGTAAACCTGTTAATAAGAAGGGTCTATTAGTTCTGTCATTTTTCTTCGTCGTTATAGTTTACTTATCTGTCCACGTTGTAATGCACAAGCACCTGTTCTGCGCATGTGCAGCGAGTAACTGCAGTGCCGTCGCACAAAGCGGAATCGCGGTATGTCTTCTAGCGAGAGAAAAACAAAAATAAACACTCTCCGCTAAAGTACAAAAAGGCAAAATTTTAGAAGTATACCTCGGGCAAAGATCTTTTTTTTTAATTTGGATACAGTCTGTTTATATTAATTTGTGATTTGATGATGATGAAAATGACAGACGAACAGGTCAACCGAGCGCCCTCAACGACGAGAAAGGTAACGAAAGTTGGCGCACGAGGTCCCATAGGACCCTGTTTTTTGTGCAGGTCTGTATTTCAGTCGGTCTTGGTTTTACCAAACCAAACCAAGCGTGTGCGCTGTCGTTCCCTGGAATGCCCGGGTTACCTGGTACCTATACTAAGTGTTTATGCGTGGGTTGGGAGCCACGGGTGTAACTATATCTTGCAGGATTTTAGCTGCTAGCGGTGCAATCCTTCCCCTGGGGTAATTGCGATATGCTGTCTGTGAATCTGCAAGAATGTATTCTGAGGTAGTGTGTGTTGCAGCTGAGGCAATCGCCACTTCTTCCGCAGCAAATTTGTCTTGGCTGGGCAATATTAGTCCGTCCACTGTTTCATTTTGATGCACTACAGCAACGGTCGCCATTCCCTGTTCAGGACCCGCAGCATCGACATAAAACACGCCCTCGCGCCCGTCGTAGTGCCTTTTTATAGCTTCCGCTAGTGCTTGTCGTCTTGGCTGGTGAAAATCGGGGTTCATATTCTTCGGCAATGGAGTTCCCTTGAATTGTCCTCTTCATGAGTCTGGGATGTCGCTTTTAGGGTCTAGCTGTCGGGGGAATTTGATGTTCAAGTCGTTCATGACTTGTCGACCAGTCAGAGTCGTGTAGAGTCGTACCACCTGCGCTGTGAGGTGTGCCTCTATCAGCTCGTCTACCGTGTTGTGGACGCCCAGTCGTAAAAGCCGGTCCGTCGATGTCGTAAGAGGGAGGTCCAGGGCCTTCTTGTAGACTGTTCTGATTATGACGTCGAGGTTCTTGGTGTCCAACTCTTTTTGTGACGGAGGTAGGGTGCTGCATAGACGATTCGGCTCACGGCGAAAGCCTGCACCAGTCGGAGAGTATCTTCTTCGCGCATCCCTGATTTTCGCGTCGTTATTCTGGCGATCATCCTGGCAACTTGCTTGCTCACGAGGCGGAGTTTCTGGATGGCGAGGTGGTTGTTGCCCTTGTTATTGATGTACAGACCCAGTATCTTGACAGTCTGAACTTCCTAAATGGGGGAGTTGTCAACATGGATGTCGATCGTGGCCCGATTTTTGTGTTGGCGGAAGACTAGGGGTTCACATTTTTCGGGAGAGCAGGTTAGTCCACACGCTCGTGCATAAAACTGTTGTTACCGCTGTTTGTAGCTTTCTTTTCAGTCATTCCCATACTACCCGTGGTTGTCCAGATGGTTATATCGTCAGCGTACAGGGCGTGTCGTATGCCCTGTATCTGATTTAGAAGGGGTGGAAGGTTTCGGAGTGCGATGTTGAACAGAAATGGGAATAATGTTGCCCCTTGCGGAGTGCCTCTCGTGCCCATCTTCACTTGCGTTGTTTGTTTTGTGCCGATGCTTATGTTGACCGTTCTGTCTTTAAATCGTCTTTAGGCGTCTTTTCGCCCGGGGGAAGTTGTAAAACAGGTATTCGGCTCTGATATGTTCAGCGCCTGATGCTCTGAAGAGAACGACAACCATGTTCAACGCGCGTGACGGTCAGGAAGAAAACGACAACGAAGCTCTCTCTCCGACGCTCGGGCGTGCGCTTACAGAAGTGCAACGACTGATCGCAAAACGTTCCATTGACTGTTGACGGCGTAGCGCCCTGTTCAAGGACTCCTATTGCAAAGTCATAGATATATGAGTAGACTCGCTGGCCGCAGTTCGTGGTCTGGAGGTTCTGGAGGATTATGGAGTGTTTGACGTTGTCAAAGACTCCTTTGAGGTCGCGGGATAGAAGTGCTCGGTCACTGTTTCTGCGTGCTGGATCAGTGACTTCGCGTTTGAGTTGCAGAAGCGCATCGTGGGTGGACAGATGTGCTCTGAATCCAAACATCATGTGGGACAGTAGCTCGTTGTTCTCTAGATAGTTGGCACATGTACCACGTTGTAAAGGAAGGAAGGTGGTAGTGAAAGAAGAGAGGAAGATAGAGGTGCCGTAGTAGAAGGCTACGATCCACCGCGCTATAATTGGCTATAATGGCTTTCGCGTCATCGCACTTTAGTGGTCCAAAGTGCGCTCTAGAATTTTTTCGACCACCTGGGGATCTTTACCGTGCACTGACATGATGTGGAGGGCGGTGGGTTGATGGATGGCTGCTCCTGGCCCTACCGGGCTGGCTAACCTGCCACTTGATTTGTATTTGTTGAAGGCCGTCATTGCACCCGCCACCGCTTCGGTGATGGACGACGGCTGTTGCGACGCGCGTCTTTATCTCCCTCTTCTTTCTCTCTTCTCTGTTTTCCTTCCTGTCCGCACGAGATACCCGGGTTCGAATCCGACCTCGGCGGCTGCGTTTCGATGGAGGCGAAACGAAGAGGCGTCCGTGTGCTGTGCGATGTCAGCGCACGTTAAGATCCCCGGGTGGTCGAAATTACTCCGTAGCCCTCCACTACGGCTCCCCCTTTCTTTCTTTCCACTTTCACTCCCACCTTCCTCCCGTCCTTACGGCCCGGTTGCGGTGTCCACAGAAACAAGTGGGACAGTTACCGCGCCTTTCCCTTCCTATAAATAAATCAGTTTAAAAAAATAGGCAGCTGAGACTCAGCTACAGGGCTAGTAGCAGGCCCATGCATTTTCTTTTCCTTCTTCCTACAGTCGCAACAACACTGACATTGCACAGCACACGGACGCCTCTGCGTGCCGCCTCCATCAAAACGCAATCGCCGGCTGTCGGGACCGACGCGCTTAATTAGTTTAGATAATTAGCTTCCTATACGTAGGAAATAAGATTCGGAATTTAGAGCGTATTCTGTCGTTACTTTTTAGTTGCTTTTACTGCCCAGAAACGTGATCGTCAGGACGTTGGTTAGCTGCGTTAATGGGCGCAACTTCTAAATGTGGGTGCAAGCGCTGGTGATGTCTCCCTTCGCTTGACGACTTCTTTCGGTTTCTTCTGGAGTCGCGACGGTTGAGTCCCCGCTTACGAAGAGAAGAGGCCCAGCGCACTCATGTCCTTAGAGAGACTCGCGCGCGATGTACCGCTGCTTTTATTCGGGCTTCTGCGGCTAGTGGCAGCTATTGAAAGGCGTCTCTAACGAACGGGCGCACTTCGTCTCGCTGTGCGTGGCCTCGTGCCGCTCTCGGCTTGACGTGTGGCGTGGCGGTAAACACCGCCGCGGCCGACGGCGCACTTTCATTTGCTGACGAGGGAGCGGTATGCCGGCGCGCCATTAAAGCGCCTCGTTCTTACTAGCTGTAGCACCCCCCCCCCCCTTTTTTTTTTTTTTCGACGACATCTTTTCAGTGCGTGCCACTCCTTCGCGGTAGCTATGCGCTGTCAGTTAGAGCCTTTCTGAGTACTCAGACGGCGTGAGGACCACAGCCATGCAGTCGGGGCGGGGGCAAGGAATGCTCAGTGTTGCCCTCGTACCCAAGCATGGAGGCGCAAATCTTGAGTACTTTCTCTTCCCCAATGCACACGAACCGGAAGCTACTGAAAAAAGAATTGTAGATGTCCAACTATCCTTGAACCGCAGCCGCAGTCGGTGCTGCCACTTCGATCTTGAGTCACTTCCAGTCTGGCTTCTTCTTGTTCGATGGTCCCGGCAGCCTGTCTGGCACGGCCGCGGTATGTCTAGCGAGATATATGTACAGTGGTGAGCAAAAGTGGTTTACAACACTCAGCCAGTGACGAAGCTGAGGAAAACTGCATAGAAATGCCATATAACGGTAGCTACAGGGACAGCGACCGTGACACGTGCATGTGGATAAAATGGGGCACTATTGTCTCGGTCCCAAATAGCTGTTGTCAGATGAAGTCGCAATGCAGTTTTGCCGAGCTCCGCCACCGACTGAGTGCTGTATACCACTTTTTCTCACGACTGTACGTGACGTATTTACCTATGCGGTGCGGATGGACCTCGATGAAAACGACGATTCACTACACAGCGCGAGTGGAAGGATGAATCAACATTTATTTGGTCCGAAATAAATCGGTGGTGCATGCAGGCACCAGATGGGGTGGGCCTCTAGTTGCGGGACCCATATGTTCCCAGCAGCTCCTGGCCCCTGTCCGTCAGTGCGAGCTGAATCGATATAGGGTGGGGCTGGATAACAAGGTCTCCCATCGCTCAAAGGGTTGGGGATGGGGGGTATTGGCGGGAAGTGTGTGTGTGTGGGGGGGGGTCTTGAATTCTATGCATTCAGCCAAAAACATGCGGTAGGGTGCCCTTTTCTTTTTTTGCAAAAAGGACAGAGCATATCGTGTTCCGTAGGATACACGCGGTTCATCAGTACAGGATGCGCAAGCGATCCCGCTGCGCTCGACGCAGGATCGCCTGTTATTGCTTGGTTAGTTTGGGGTGCGGTTCTGGCAGTCTGCGCCTTTCCTCTCGGTACATCCGGGCAATCTCCCGAAAGCTGGTAACCGGATGCGGTAGCTCTTCTGGCTCGTGCTCACCCCGGATTAACATTTCTCGGGCATGGTAGTCTGTGATGGTGTTGCCTGCTACATCGAGTGAGCCAGGACCCACACGAGCTCTTCCCGGATGCTTGTTGCATTTTACACGATACGTGATCGGCTGCGGCGATCTCACTGCTTGGTGGAAACCTTAATTGTGCTGCGATAGAAAGGTCGAGGGGCGTGAAGGAGAGAAAGTGTTGGGGTCTGCATTTTTTTTCTTTCGATCGTCGCACAGCTAGCAAACGGACATCTTCAGTGTTTCATCTGCATGGAAGCGAGTTTGAGGGACACTTCCTGTTCGGCGTGTTGAGGTACATTGCCCTGGCAGAGAGAAGTGGCCGCCTTCATTCACTGCGGCTAGAATCAACGTTATACGTCTGGCTGGTGCGATCGCGGAGCTCCACGCAGAAACCTGAGGTGCCGTGTGTCGCGGTTATATGACAGTTCTGGGCAGCGTTAATTAATAGCACAATGTAAAACATTCGTTCCAGAAGCCGCAGCGTCGAGCGCTCGACTGTAGAAATACTGCCGAAGTTCTTTGTTGCCATTGGCTGCGAGAAAACAAACACTGTGCGCCGCAGTGTCGGGGACGTTGCAGTGGCGCACCAAATTCAGCTTTTATCTTTCGCTCCCTTTAGCCCTTTCCCCAAATGTAACGTAAAAAAACTGGTTGCAATTTGGTCAAGTCTTTCGACTATTACTCTGTGATTGAACGCATCCGTTGCTCCTCATGACTCGCATGTTAACGTGCATTCGCAGCTCGTGGTCGGTACACAGTTTGGGTCCCGGAGACTTGTCTCGCGTCTTCAATTACTCGAGTGACAGGCTAGCGACGGGCGTCTTCACGTGGTCATGCTTTGAGCGCCCGGCACCGCCGGAAGCCACCGGGATTCGCGCACCGCACCGGCATCGCACGAAGCGCGGCGGGAGAGGAGGAGGCGCATGCTTAGCTTAGGAGCCATCCGAAGTTCAGAAGTCGATTGCCAGGGCTGCGCAAATATTTGAGATTGTCCGGCGCTGAGCCGCGGAATCAGCTCCCCTTCAGTTAGGTCACCGAACTGTCTGTGAGCAGCGGTCGCCCCCTCTCTTTTTCTCTCTTACTACTAACTGCTCTTTGCCGAGAGTCTCTGCAGCGCAGTCTGTGAACATTCGGTTTTTGGCTTCATGTCATGTACTTGAGAGGAGAGTCCATGACATTGATGTTAGTTCCTGACTGCAGCGGTTACTTACTGCGCTGTTTTTCGGGACGCACACTAATGAGCAATATTCTTAAACGCATTCGTAAGAGCCAGGGCCTGACAAGACTCAGTGGGCCTCTGCTAGAGGACTGATTTATATATGACGTTTTATAACACATCGAAACCGTTTTTTTTTTAA